>NC_137914.1:31552808-31567808 GCF_963457725.1 Sprattus sprattus
CTGTCACATCCAGCACCATTGCCTTACCATCTTTGCAAAAGACCAAGTCTGGGCGTCTCACATTTGGTCTGCTTCCAAATTCTTTCTCCCTGTGGACAACCCAGCCCTGCTTCTTCGCAGCGACTGCCAGTCGATGGCATGCAAAATTGTGTCGCTCCAGTCGTTTCGCCCTACCGCTGGGACATGCTCCGAGGAGGTGTGAGGCGGACTCAAGCCTCGCGTGACAGCCTCGGCAACTCGCGTTCCACTTGCTTTGGCCCCTTGCCATAAATTCCCTGGTAGGGTAGACGCTCGCTTGTAGCTGTAGTGCTTGTGAGCAGAATTTGTGTTGCACTTTTGGGAGTTTGGAGAGCCAGGCATTAGACTCTGGAGAGTCTTTGAACCAGGCTATTCCAACTCCCTGCACCGATTTGCCTGCCCACCGGTCGAACTCTACATCTTGCCACTCGCATGGTCTCTTGTACCGGGATAGCTGAGGGGCCCCATCTGCTTCAGTAACGTTTGTTACTGGCACACCCTCTGGAGTTGGTAATTTCTCCAGTTGCCCGCCCGCTTTGAGCCAAGCTCTTCTCCAGTCCTCCAGCCCGTTCTGGTCCCAGGCTATCTTTCTGATGACTTCATCATCAGAGTGCAAAAGTTTCCACAACCGCTTTGCCTGCATAGCAGGAATAACGGCGCTCAACTTTTGTAGCCCCAGACCTCCGTCTCTCGCTCTAGCATAGAGCAACCCATCACATGTGGTCTGCGCTAGACCCAGCCATGTTTTTACTGTGCTACGTAGTAGCCGGTCCAGCAGTCGCAGCCGAACTATACTGTAGTCGCTGTGGTCGGCCCGGTAGAAATGCCTGGGGATTATGAAGGTCTTAAGCAGCCAAATCTTTTGAGGGGCAGTTAATGGTGTCGCCCCTACCTTATCCAGCGCCACTTGTAACTCTTTGAGAATGTCGGGTTTCTCGAGGCCCCTCACTGGACCGACCTGAATTCCCAGATATCTTACCGCCCTTCCACTTTCAACCATTTCTATTGGTGTCCCCTCGATCTGCCAGGGGGGACAGTCATTCACTTTCATTTTCATGCTGTGTTTCAAGGGGGTAACCATGAAGCCGAAGCACTTGCTTGCGTGCATCTTAAGCCCCGTCAGGGCACAGAAGTCATTCAGGATTCTGATATTGAAATCCATGTTCTTCCATGTGTCGCTGACCAGCACCAGGTCATCTGCGAATGCAAGCGAGACCAGCTTTGTGTCTGCGATCTTTACTCCCTTACCGAGGCTTTCCAGTGTGTGGAGCAGTGGATCAAGAGCCAGATTGAAAAGCAATGGGGACAGTGGGTCACCCTGCTTCACACCGACTTTCATTGCAATGGGTTCAGATTGTTCTCCCCCGGCTTCAATGCAAGTTACGCCCCCGTCGTACGAGCTTTGTATTGTGTTTATGATGTGTTCATCCAGACCTCTCTGCCTGAGCACTGCAAGCAAGTGCTCGTGTGTCACCGTATCGAAAGCCTTTGCCACGTCCACGAGCACCACCGCTAGTGACTTTCTCTCCCTCCTGCTGGCTTTAACCAGACTTTGAAGGATGTGAAGATTCTCACTACAGCCAGGAGAGTCCCTGAACCCTCGCTGCCTGTCGTGGATAGTGCAGGCTTTCGTAAGGCGCCCATTTAGCAGTCGTGAGAACAGCCGCATCAGCATCGAGCCGATAGTGATTGGGCGCCAGTTATTCGGGTCATTCAACAGCAGAGGGTCGGAGGTCTTTGGTATCAGTACAGTTCTCGCGGGCTTTACACACTGAGGTATGAACCCCGCCGCAAGCCAGCTGCCAAAGAGTTTTGATAGCTTCACACCCTTCGGGTCCCAGAGGAGTAGGTCATCCCGCCCGATGCCGTCCGTGCCTGGTGCCGATTTCCTGTCCGTCTTTCTGAGGTGTGTGAGCACCTCTTCGGGGGTGAACAGGGTGGAGAAGTGTTCGTTGTCCGCCCCGCTGGCGGCCTTAAAGCCTCCCAAGCCCTTGAAGGCACCTTCTGACCCCATCCAACGCCTTTCAAACACTTCGTGTAATTGAGGCAGCGGGACTGGGCAGTCGGTCGCTTCACTCCCGTCAAGGACATAGCTAACAAGCTTAGCCGGGTCCGTACTCATTAGTTTTCTGAGTTTATGGACCTCATCCCTCTTCATTTCTCGCTTGCTTCGGGGCTTCATCGGCTCGCCAGCTTTGCTGTTCTTTTTGGTCGCTGGACCTTTTCTTCTCGCCTCCCTTATCACCATCGCCGTAGCGGTCTCAATGGCCACTGCTGCGCCCGGGTCCTTCCTGCTTGCCAGTGTGAGCGCCCGCCTGATTTCGTGTTCGTGAGTGTACATGTCAATGAGAGCACCAGCTTGCCACCTTAATTTTCTGTTGAGGCCAGTTACTGCTTGTAACCCTCGTGGCTGTATCAGCAGATTGAGTTCAGCAGGGATTTCCTGCCTCTCCAGGTTTGCCTCTGTTGGCTGCAGTAAGAGCTTAGTGCTTCTCCTGTGAGATTGCCGTCTCATGCACTGTCTTTTCTCTTTCACTTCGTGGGAGGACCTACCTGGAAGCTGACTTGCAATTTCCACATTCATGTAATATACAGAGTATTGGCCTTGCTCGAGAGCCTCCTCCATCTCCATCAAAGTTTTTAGTTCTTTTACAGACCACTTAGCCTTGCGACCTGTGGTCTTGCCCTTCTTCATCGCAGCCATTCCTTCTGGATGTTCTGGCAGATTTCTCTGCCCACCCCGTGGGGTTCCGGTTACTGTGCGGGGTGCAACACCGTACCTGTGATTTTTACAATCGACTTCCACTGCCGACAACGGTTAGGAAACCGAAAAACATATAATTTTATATTATATGATTGCTGTGTGACTTTTACAACTGATTTACACAATCCTCAGCAACGGCCTGCGAGCGGGAGGGGTCGACCGAAATTCCCTACCCTCCCAAGTAGAGGCCCCGTGGGACCTCAGCACCTGGGATGCTTTACGAAATCACCGGGGGCAGAAAGGATACTCCGGCGTACACCGGGCGCCTTTCTAGGGTGAAACGTGTGAGACGAATGGCTTTAAAAAAAGATAAAAACAAAATATTATATTTTCTGTTTAAAGAACTTGCCAGGTTCTTTTCACAGAGTTTGCTGAGTTCTGTTACAGAGTTTGCCACGTTCTGTTTACAGAGTTTGCCTCACTCCGTTTACAGAGTTTGCCACATTCTGTTTGCAGAGTTTGATTGCGATTTGTGTGTTATTTTTCTCCGGGGATTCATATGCAACTTAGGACATAGTTGCTTCAGGTGGGATTTGAACCTGCGATTCTCAGATGTTCTTCTGAAATCTTAGCCTTTGCGGGTTTCGAACCTGTGCTCTTCAGGTTCGTGGTGCCGCGCCCTACCCACTGAGCCACCGTGCTGATACAGAATCCCATCTGTCAGTGCGACCAAGTCACCGATTCCTCCCACAGTAAATTTCCAGGCTATTTCCTCTTTCAGAGCCAATCTTTATCCCATAATTGGGGTAATTGCTAGCCAACTTCCCTCAATCATTTGGATCAACTCTGATATTTATTTAGCCTTAATGTTCTTGAGATTCGTTTTTGCCCCGACCCTATGACAGAGTCATAGTTACTTTTCCATAAGAGTCATAGTATGACTCTCTTATGGAACCTTAAGAGACTCATAGTTACTGGTTAACCATGGGTAAAAAAAAGTTGGGGGTGCTGGCGCGAGCTCCATGGCCTACCCTCCCGAGCCAAAACGGTCAGTCCGACGACAGTGCACTTTTTTCGGACACTCTCTGAGGATTCCCCTTAAGCCTGGAGGATGCCAAAAAGAGGTTTTGCCACCGGGTACCATCTCGGGACTAGAGAGCTCCTTTTCAGAAGCCTCCTGGAGGATTGTAACAAGGCCCCAGAAGCTCATAGAGAGTCCGTTGATGGTGCATCTTTCTCGGGCAAATGTTTTTGACATTATGGTGCATCTGGAAGTCGAAAACAAGGGACTCGAAGCTCGCAGAGAGTCCGTTGATGGTGCATCTTTGGCGGACACATGTTTTTGACATTATGGTGCCTCTGGAAGTCGAAAACAAGGGACTCGAAGCTGGTAAAGAGTCCGTTGATGGTGCTCTGTCCTCGGACACATTATGTTCACATCCTGGTGCCTGTGGAGGATGTAACTAGGGGTGTAGCTGCACATGGCCAGTCCGCTGAAGGTGACCTATTCTCGGACACATTCTGTCACATCCTGGTGCCTTTGGAGGATGTAACTAGGGGTGTAGCTGCACATGGTCAGTCCACTGAAGGTGACCTATTCTCGGACACATTCTTTCACATCCTGGTGCCTGTGGAGGATGTTACTAGGGGTGCAGCTGCACATGGCCAGTCCGCTGAAGGTGACCTATTCTCGGACACATTCTGTCACATCCTGGTGCCTGTGGAGGATGTAACCAGGGGTGTAGCTGCTCAGGGCCAGTCCGCTGAAGGTGCACTGTTCTCGGACACATGTTCCTCAAATCCTGGTCCTCCCGGAGGATATAGAGGGGTCTAGAGGCTCATGGCATGTCCGCTGAAGGTGCAGTATTCTCGGACACCTTTGAGCAGGGTCCTACCCCTCTGGAGGTCTGAATATTCTGGATTTTTTCTAAGTCCATTTTGGTTAACCATGGGTAGGGTTTTGGTTAACCATGGGTACGAAAAAGTTGGGGGTGGTGGCGAGGGCTCCACAAAATACCCTCCCGACCGAAAACGGTCAGTCCGACGACCATGCACCTTTCTCGGACACCTTCTGGAAATCCCCCTAAGGCCTGGAGGATCACAGAAAGAGGTTTTGCCACCGGGTGACGGCGCGAAATCGAGAGCACCCTAAAAAAGTGGACTTAGGCTCAGAACGAAAAATAAAAAAAGTTCCACAAAGAGGTAACTCAGCCTCTGAGTGTCCGATTTTCAAGCGGTTTGAAGCGGACTGTTGACCACACTCTCCTCCCTCTCCTCTCCTAAACTTTCTGACCGATTGGAAACCGTGACCCGCCAGGGGAGGCACCCTGTCTCACAGGTCCCACCTCCCCGCCACCGCGGTCAGCCTCCAGGCCTGGGACGCCGAGGGCTCTATGGAGCTCTCTGTCACTGTGCCGAACCCTTCTCTAGCGAGAATTTGCCCCGGATGAGTGGGGAGAGGCATATTAGTGGCTGAGGTACCTGAGAAGCACAGGTTCGAACCCCGCGAAGGGCAAGTCTTGGTGAAACCACCCATTAAAGGTGTTAGTTTCGACGAAACCACCTGAAAATCGTAGGATCGAACCCCACATGAAGCAACTCGGTCCTTGTCACATAGGTCTCTCTGGCTCAAGAGGAAGGCTCGACTCTATAAGGCTCGACACATTGCATCCTTAAAAACCTACACATAATAAGCAGCTCAACACCCCGTAGTGCAACTGCACTACACACTAAACAAACACACCACACAGTGGGGCGTGGCAGATCGGTATGAATCTCCGGTTTTCATGAGGCGAACTTGTGCTGATGACTGATCGTCTGAAGGCTGTGGCGGCAAGCGAGAAACGGAGCAAGCTATCTAGAATTCAATGGCGACCTCAGTTAGACGTCCAGCAGTGCTGGGAGCTCTGTGTGTGTCTGTGGGAGCCTCATGAAGGGGCTGTGTTTGGGGGCAGTGGGCTGGGGCTGAGGGCAGTACTGGGGGTTAGGGTTAGTGCTGGGCAGTGCTGGGAGCTCTGTGTGTGTCTGTGGGACCCTCAGAGAGCTTTAATAGCAGGCAGAATTTTTGGGCCTAAAGGGAGACAAGTGTGAGCCATTGGGGCTTGCTGTGACTTAATACAGTACACAGGGCAGTGTTTGGAGCTCTCTGTGTGTCTCTCTGACCTCTGGGGACCTTTAATAGACAGCAGGCTTCTTAGGCCTGTCTGGGGAGGTGTGTGTGTCTGTAGGCCTCCCAGTAAGTGAACCCAACACACTGGGCAGTGTTTGGAGCTCTCTGTGTGTCTCTCTGACCTTTGGGGACCTTTAATAGACAGCAGGCTTCTTAGGCCTGTCTGGGGAGGTGTGTGTGCCTGTAGGCCTTCCAGTAAGTGAACACAACACACTGGGCAGTGCTGGGAGCTCTCTGTGTGTCTCTCTGACCTTTGGGGACCTTTAATAGACAGCAGGCTTCTTAGGCCTGTCTGGGGAGGTGTGTGTGTCTGTGGGCCTCCCAGTAAGTGAACCAACACACTGGGCAGTGTTTGTAGCTGTCTGGGTGTCTCTCTGACCTTTGGGGACCTTTAATAGACAGCAGGCTTCTTAGGCCTGTCTGGGGAGGTGTGTTTGTCTGTAGGCCTCCCAGTAAGTGAACACAACACACTGGGCAGTGCTGGGAGCTCTCTGTGTGTCTCTCTGACCTTTGGGTACCTTTAATAGACAGCAGGCTTCTTAGGCCGGTCTGGGGAGGTGTGTGTGTCTGTCGGCCTCCCAGTAAGTGAACACAACACACTGGGCAGTGCTGGGAGCTCTCTGTGTGTCTCTCTGACCTTTGGGGACCTTTAATAGACAGCAGGCTTCTTAGGCCTGTCTGGGGAGGTGTGTGTGTCTGTAGGCCTCCCAGTAAGTGAACCCAACACACTGGGCAGTGTTTGGAGCTGTCTGGGTGTCTCTCTGACCTTTGGGGACCTTTAATAGACAGCAGGCTTCTTAGGCCTGTCTGGGGAGGTGTGTGTGTCTGTAGGCCTCCCAGTAAGTGAACCCAACACACTGGGCAGTGTTTGGAGCTGTCTGGGTGTCTCTCTGACCTTTGGGGACCTTTAATAGACAGCAGGCTTCTTAGGCCTGTCTGGGGAGGTGTGTGTGAAAACCTTAAGAGACTAATGAAAACCTTAAGAGAGTCATAGTTACTTTTCCATAAGAGTCATAGTATGACTCTCTTATGGAACCTTAAGAGAATCATAGTTACTGGTTAACCATGGGTAAAAAAAATTTGGGGGTGCTGGCGCGACCTCCATGGCCTACCCTCCCGAGCCAAAATGGTCAGTCCGACGACAGTGCACTTTTTTTTGACACTCTCTGAGGATTCCCCTTAAGCCTGGAGGATGCCAAAAAGAGGTTTTGCCACCGGGTACCATCTCGGGACTAGAGAGCTCCTTTTCAGAAGCCTCCTGGAGGATTGTAACAAGGCCCCAGAAGCTCATAGAGAGTCCGTTGATGGTGCATCTTTCTCGGGCACATGTTTTTGACATTATGGTGCATCTGGAAGTCGAAAACAAGGGACTTGAAGCTCGCAGAGAGTCCGTTGATGGTGCATCTTTGGCGGACACATGTTTTTGACATTATGGTGCCTCTGGAAGTCGAAAACAAGGGACTCAAAGCTGGTAAAGAGTCCGTTGATGGTGCTCTGTCCTCGGAAACATTATGTTCACATCATGGTGCCTGTGGAGGATGTAACTAGGGGTGTAGCTGCACATGGCCAGTCCGCTGAAGGTGACCTATTCTCGGACACATTCTGTCACATCCTGGTGCCTGTGGAGGATGTAACTAGGGGTGTAGCTGCACATGGCCAGTCCGCTGAAGGTGCACTGTTCGCAAGGCTAAGTGGTCTGTAAAAGAACTAAAAACTTTGATGGAGATGGAGGAGGCTCTCGAGCAAGGCCAATACTCTGTATATTACATGAATGTGGAAATTGCAAGTCAGCTTCCAGGTAGGTCCTCCCACGAAGTGAAAGAGAAAAGACAGTGCATGAGACGGCAATCTCACAGGAGAAGCACTAAGCTCTTACTGCAGCCAACAGAGGCAAACCTGGAGAGGCAGGAAATCCCTGCTGAACTCAATCTGCTGATACAGCCACGAGGGTTACAAGCAGTAACTGGCCTCAACAGAAAATGAAGGTGGCAAGCTGGTGCTCTCATTGACATGTACACTCACGAACACGAAATCAGGCGGGCGCTCACACTGGCAAGCAGGAAGGACCCGGGCGCAGCAGTGGCCATTGAGACCGCTACGGCGATGGTGATAAGGGAGGCGAGAAGAAAAGGTCCAGCGACCAAAAAGAACAGCAAAGCTGGCGAGCCGATGAAGCCCCGAAGCAAGCGAGAAATGAAGAGGGATGAGGTCCATAAACTCAGAAAACTAATGAGTACGGACCCGGCTAAGCTTGTTAGCTATGTCCTTGACGGGAGTGAAGCGACCGACTGCCCAGTCCCGCTGCCTCAATTACACGAAGTGTTTGAAAGGCGTTGGATGGGGTCAGAAGGTGCCTTCAAGGGCTTGGGAGGCTTTAAGGCCGCCAGCGGGGCGGACAACGAACACTTCTCCACCCTGTTCACCCCCGAAGAGGTGCTCACACACCTCAGAAAGACGGACAGGAAATCGGCACCAGGCACGGACGGCATCGGGCGGGATGACCTACTCCTCTGGGACCCGAAGGGTGTGAAGCTATCAAAACTCTTTGGCAGCTGGCTTGCGGCGGGGTTCATACCTCAGTGTGTAAAGCCCGCGAGAACTATACTGATACCAAAGACCTCCGACCCTCTGCTGTTGAATGACCCGAATAACTGGCGCCCAATCACTATCGGCTCGATGCTGATGCGGCTGTTCTCACGACTGCTAAATGGGCGCCTTACGAAAGCCTGCACTATCCACGACAGGCAGCGAGGGTTCAGGGACTCTCCTGGCTGTAGTGAGAATCTTCACATCCTTCAAAGTCTGGTTAAAGCCAGCAGGAGGGAGAGAAAGTCACTAGCGGTGGTGCTCGTGGACGTGGCAAAGGCTTTCGATACGGTGACACACGAGCACTTGCTTGCAGTGCTCAGGCAGAGAGGTCTGGATGAACACATCATAAACACAATACAAAGCTCGTACGACGGGGGCGTAACTTGCATTGAAGCCGGGGGAGAACAATCTGAACCCATTGCAATGAAAGTCGGTGTGAAGCAGGGTGACCCACTGTCCCCATTGCTTTTCAATCTGGCTCTTGATCCACTGCTCCACACACTGGAAAGCCTCGGTAAGGGAGTAAAGATCGCAGACACAAAGCTGGTCTCGCTTGCATTCGCAGATGACCTGGTGCTGGTCAGCGACACATGGAAGAACATGGATTTCAATATCAGAATCCTGAATGACTTCTGTGCCCTGACGGGGCTTAAGATGCACGCAAGCAAGTGCTTCGGCTTCATGGTTACCCCCTTGAAACACAGCATGAAAATGAAAGTGAATGACTGTCCCCCCTGGCAGATCGAGGGGACACCAATAGAAATGGTTGAAAGTGGAAGGGCGGTAAGATATCTGGGAATTCAGGTCGGTCCAGTGAGGGGCCTCGAGAAACCCGACATTCTCAAAGAGTTACAAGTGGCGCTGGATAAGGTAGGGGCGACACCATTAACTGCCCCTCAAAAGATTTGGCTGCTTAAGACCTTCATAATCCCCAGGCATTTCTACCGGGCCGACCACAGCGACTACAGTATAGTTCGGCTGCGACTGCTGGACCGGCTACTACGTAGCACAGTAAAAACATGGCTGGGTCTAGCGCAGACCACATGTGATGGGTTGCTCTATGCTAGAGCGAGAGACGGAGGTCTGGGGCTACAAAAGTTGAGCGCCGTTATTCCTGCTATGCAGGCAAAGCGGTTGTGGAAACTTTTGCACTCTGATGATGAAGTCATCAGAAAGATAGCCTGGGACCAGAACGGGCTGGAGGACTGGAGAAGAGCTTGGCTCAAAGCGGGCGGGCAACTGGAGAAATTACCAACTCCAGAGGGTGTGCCAGTAACAAACGTTACTGAAGCAGATGGGGCCCCTCAGCTATCCCGGTACAAGAGACCATGCGAGTGGCAAGATGTAGAGTTCGACCGGTGGGCAGGCAAATCGGTGCAGGGAGTTGGAATAGCCTGGTTCAAAGACTCTCCAGAGTCTAATGCCTGGCTCTCCAAACTCCCAAAAGTGCAACACAAATTCTGCTCACAAGCACTACAGCTACAAGCGAGCGTCTACCCTACCAGGGAATTTATGGCAAGGGGCCAAAGCAAGTGGAACGCGAGTTGCCGAGGCTGTCACGCGAGGCTTGAGTCCGCCTCACACCTCCTCGGAGCATGTCCCAGCGGTAGGGCGAAACGACTGGAGCGACACAATTTTGCATGCCATCGACTGGCAGTCGCTGCGAAGAAGCAGGGCTGGGTTGTCCACAGGGAGAAAGAATTTGGAAGCAGACCAAATGTGAGACGCCCAGACTTGGTCTTTTGCAAAGATGGTAAGGCAATGGTGCTGGATGTGACAGTGCGGTTTGAAAGGAACATCAACACACTAAAACTCGCAGGCCGAGAGAAAGTAAAGCACTACAAACCCATCAAGTACTTGGTGAAACAGGTCATGGGTGTAGAGGAAGTGGAAATACACGGATTTCCACTGGGAGCGAGGGGCCTCTGGCATAAACCCAACAACAAGATCCTCAAGAGAATGGGACTTTCTAAGAGCAGTGCAAAAGCTCTCGCGTCGAGACTTTGTAAGAGTGTTCTGAGAGGATCCTTAACTATCTTGAGTGACATCCTACAAAGTAGGGATTGAATACTTTATATTAAAGTGAAAAGCTTAAGAGGAAAAGCTATACAGGGCGGAAGCACCGGACCACAATGCACATTGCATCCTTAAAAACCTACACATAATAAGCAGCTCAACACCCCGTAGTGTAACTGCGCTACACACTAAACAAACACACCACACAGTGGGACGTGGCATATCGGTAGGAATCTCCGGTTTTCATGAGGCGAACTTGTGCTGATGACTGATCGTCTGAAGGCTGTGGCGGCAAGCGAGAAACGGAGCGAGCTATCTAAAGTTCAATGGCGACCTCAGTTAGACGTCCGTTCCACAAACCTGAAGAACGAGGCACCAGTCAGGAACGCTGAGTGGAGGGTGTGTCTCAGGTTACGGGTCAGACCTTAACTGCGCACCCGAAAATCTGGGGCGAGAAGCGAGGAATGGAGAAAGATGTTGTAGATATCAACAACGATCTCGGTTGGACGTCCGTTCCCCGGTGCCACGGGGCTGTGCAGTGAGGTTCTCGATGCCGGCTTGGCACACACTCAGGGCGACCTGGTGTGGACAAGCAAGGTGGATAATTAAACCCTTAAAGCTACACATAATATTACAACTCAACACCCCATAGCATAACTGCGCTACACACTAAACAAACACATTCTTATTGTGATAAGATAAAAACACCCCCACTATAGTGGGTCAACAAACATAACCACACAAGGAGAAGACAAGCCCAGGATTCAGAGCGAGAGGACAAGCACATAGAAACCCAGTTTCCACTTCGGTGGCGTCTGGGGTCCACAGGTGGTGGTTCAGCCTGTCTGAGCAGACAATAAAACATCACCTGCTGAGCCAAAACCCAAAAGCCGATGGTGGTAGGTAGATAGCTTGGGATACACAGTATAACGGAGCCGTTACCCACGAATGCGCGTCCAGACGAATGCAAGGATACAGAATCTCCGTTGCCTGGATAGGTACAAAGCCTCGAGATACGGTCCGGGTCCCGTATGTTCGTCTGCCCGAGCTAGCAGGGCGGCAAGCGGGTGGGAGCGCAGCTAATGCAATACGCAGCGTCCCCAGGACGTCCGACACCCTGTTAGTAGGAAACAGGAACGGTAAGATCAGGACGCAGGCTCGGTGGCCTCCCTTGAAAGGCGAGAAACGCCTGGATGAAGGAGCAGCAAGGAGCTTGAGACAAAATTCGGAGAGATTTCTTACCACATTGCCGTGCGTGTCAAGACAGTAAGTGTTCTGTTATAACATGTATGTTTAGCTATTAGGTTGTAAATATTAGTTAGATGGTTAGTGGCTGGAGAAGCTGTGTGGCAGTCAGCCAGGGGGGAGGTGGGAGGGGAGCTGTGTGTGTGTGTCTGTGTGTGTCTTAGGAGGAGGGGGTGGGGAGGGGGGCTATCCCCCTAGAGCAGAGTTCAGTAGGGATCAAGCTGTTTGTGTGTGTGTGTGTGTGTGTCTTATTATTTAAGATTTTTACCCTAACCAGAATGTTTTTTGTGTTTTTTAGACATGACTCGCCCAAAGTTAATGACACACTGCCCAGTGTGTGAGAAGTTGCTGGCAGCCCTTGCCAGCCATCTGAGGCGAGGACACGATGTGGCCAATGCAGAGGAGCGGGCCATACTCCTCAAAATGGGTACCGGGAGGATTCCTGTGACTGTGCGGCATGCGTGGGTGCCTGCTTGTGTCTGCGTGGCTCTCCTGCCTTTACCTCCGCGGCGTGCCTGCCTGTGTCTGCGTGGCTCTCCTGCCTTTACCTCTGCGGCGTGCCTGCGTGGCGTGCCTGCCTGTGCCTGCGCGGCGTGCCTGCAAGCCTGCCTGCATGCGTACAACTGGGTGTGTATCTGTGTGTGTTCGGTGCCTGTGTGCGTCTGTTTGTGCGTGCGTGTCTGCCTACCTGCATCTGTCTGTGCATGCCCGGTGGTGGGTGTCTGTGCGTCCTGGCCTGCATGTGCCTGCCTGCCTGTGACTGCGCAGCGTGCGTGTCTGCCTGCCTGTGTCTGTGTGGCTCTCCTGCCTGTGCCTACGCGGCGTGCCTGCCTGTTTCTGCGCGGCGGGCCTGCAAGCCTGCCTGAATGCGTACACCTGGGTGTGGGTGTGTATCTGCGTGTGCTCGGTGCCTGTGCACATCTGTTTGTGCGTGCGTGTCTGCCCACCTGCATATGTCTGTGCGTGCCCGCTTGTGTGTGTCTGTGCATCCTGGCCTGTATATGTGCATGCGTGTGTCTGAGCGTGTGTGCATGTTATACCTGCATCTATGTCTTGTAGGCCTTCTCTGTCTAGAGTCTGAAGCACTTCCCCGGACAGCCTCTGGCTCTCCCTGCCTTCTGCTGGGCTGATGCTTTACAGAGACTGTCAGCAGCAACGACTCCACCCCGATACGGGGGTTTGACACCTGTAAACACAGACACACACACATTCAATTAGTTCCCTTGATATGAACTAAAGAGGCAGGAGGCAACAGCAACTCCAAATAAACTTGGTAGGTGTGTTACCTTCCTGCCAATGACAATCCACTCTGTGTCTGCCATCTCCTCGTGTGACTTTAAAGATGTTGCCTTTGGTGACATATGCATGCACATTGTTTTTAATTCATGACAATAACATAAATGCAGGAACATGAAGAGCAGACCATCTACCTTGTTATATTAATAACCCTATGAAAAACACAGTGGTGGCAAAAGCCACATAGGCTATACTTTGTCCGTGTTTGAAACACAGCTCATGAATTAACCACACTACATATTACTAACAGATAACATAAGCAAAGGATTTGCTGATGAGAACGGGTGAAATTCCATGACATCAACAGTGAGAGTAGCTACCTAAACGTGTGTAAAAGAGACTGTATTCATATGACTACCTCCCAATAAATTCGTTTATACATCTGAATTTAAACGATCGTGTAGAAAATACTGATTCACAGTCCAAACATTCTCATTCATTCATAGCACTCGTAGCTAAAAGCCTCCTTAATATAGCTTACTTCCAGTAAGATAAGGGAGTGTTTGTAACTTAGCTATATGGCTAAATACATCGATACGACAACATAAAACAACAGTGATTGTAGAAACCTAAACATTTGTAAAAGAGCCTGTATTCATATGACTACCTCCCAATACATTATTTTATACATCTGAATTTAAACGATCGTGAAGAAAATACTGATTCACAGTCCAAACATTCTCATTCTCATTCATAGCCCTCATAAGCCCCCATAATATAGCGAACTTCCAGTCATAAGGTAGTGTTTGTAAAGTAGCTAGATGGCTAAATACATGGAAACGACAACATAAAACAACGGGTGAAATGAATTATAACTTAAGTTATATCATACAACACTAACAATTAACATTAGCAATGGAAACGCTGATGAGAACTAACGAAATTCCAGTCCGATAACAGAGTGTTTGTAGCGAAATTCCAGTCGGATAACCAAGAGTGTTTGTAAGGTTGAAAGCTAGCTAAACATTAGAGGTTAAATTGGTTCAGTATCTAACAGCAGTGTGTTAAATGTGTTAATACTCACCAGGTCAAGATAATCTGCCTCGGTTGATTGCCCGTAGTTTAACTTCACTCTTTGAATTACCCGCACGTAGCGTAAACAATGTGACGTCGCCCCTCCAGCATTTCTCCTGACGTTGCTCTGCAGGATTTCTGCCGTGATTGGTCAATTGTTCTCAACTCTGCAAAGTGGTGTGAACGTGATTGGCCAAATCTTTTCAGAATCTTTTCAGGTCCAAAAAAAATTAGCCGGTCGTGTAGTCGGCAGCTGGGGCTGGTAACCGGAGGGTGTCCGGTTCGATCCCTGACCAGAAGGAAAAATTAGAAAATTACTAATTTTTCAGCTTTTTGCTGGTTTTTATATGGTTAAAAAGGGACGTTTGGGTAGGGACAATTGGGAACATAACTGACATCTGAGGCACTTTTGGGACATTTGGGTTTCCGAGAATAGTGCATGGTCGTCGGACTGACTATTTTGGCTCGGGGGGGTCTACCATGGAGCTCGCGCCACTACCCCCAACTTTTTGGGACAATTGAGAACATAACTGACATTTGAGAAGAATAAAAACCACAGTAACAGTGACTCTCTTAAGGTAAAGTAACAGTGACTCTCTTAAGGTTTATATTTTGCTGGTTTAACCGGCCGGGTTGGGAGTTCTTTCTGTGGGGCAGCCGTGGCCTGCTGGTTAGGGTTTAGGGCTGGTAACCGGAGGGTTGCCGGTTCGATCCCCGACCATTGGGACATTTGGGTAGGGACATTTGGGTTAGGACAATTGGGAATATAACTGACATTTGAGGCACTTTCGGGACATTTGGGTTAGGACGTTTGGGAACAAGCCTTGCCCGCTTTGCGACATAGTCCGATCTCGAGACAATCGGACATTGCCTCATGAAAAAAGCTTAAATCAAAAATCTTGGTCGCAAAAAATTCCAAGGGAATAGGGAGGAGAGGAAAATGTTGTGA
>NC_137914.1:31572808-31587808 GCF_963457725.1 Sprattus sprattus
CATGTTCTTCCATGTGTCGCTGACCAGCACCAGGTCATCTGCGAATGCAAGCGAGACCAGCTTTGTGTCTGCGATCTTTACTCCCTTACCGAGGCTTTCCAGTGTGTGGAGCAGTGGATCAAGAGCCAGATTGAAAAGCAATGGGGACAGTGGGTCACCCTGCTTCACACCGACTTTCATTGCAATGGGTTCAGATTGTTCTCCCCCGGCTTCAATGCAAGTTACGCCCCCGTCGTACGAGCTTTGTATTGTGTTTATGATGTGTTCATCCAGACCTCTCTGCCTGAGCACTGCAAGCAAGTGCTCGTGTGTCACCGTATCGAAAGCCTTTGCCACGTCCACGAGCACCACCGCTAGTGACTTTCTCTCCCTCCTGCTGGCTTTAACCAGACTTTGAAGGATGTGAAGATTCTCACTACAGCCAGGAGAGTCCCTGAACCCTCGCTGCCTGTCGTGGATAGTGCAGGCTTTCGTAAGGCGCCCATTTAGCAGTCGTGAGAACAGCCGCATCAGCATCGAGCCGATAGTGATTGGGCGCCAGTTATTCGGGTCATTCAACAGCAGAGGGTCGGAGGTCTTTGGTATCAGTACAGTTCTCGCGGGCTTTACACACTGAGGTATGAACCCCGCCGCAAGCCAGCTGCCAAAGAGTTTTGATAGCTTCACACCCTTCGGGTCCCAGAGGAGTAGGTCATCCCGCCCGATGCCGTCCGTGCCTGGTGCCGATTTCCTGTCCGTCTTTCTGAGGTGTGTGAGCACCTCTTCGGGGGTGAACAGGGTGGAGAAGTGTTCGTTGTCCGCCCCGCTGGCGGCCTTAAAGCCTCCCAAGCCCTTGAAGGCACCTTCTGACCCCATCCAACGCCTTTCAAACACTTCGTGTAATTGAGGCAGCGGGACTGGGCAGTCGGTCGCTTCACTCCCGTCAAGGACATAGCTAACAAGCTTAGCCGGGTCCGTACTCATTAGTTTTCTGAGTTTATGGACCTCATCCCTCTTCATTTCTCGCTTGCTTCGGGGCTTCATCGGCTCGCCAGCTTTGCTGTTCTTTTTGGTCGCTGGACCTTTTCTTCTCGCCTCCCTTATCACCATCGCCGTAGCGGTCTCAATGGCCACTGCTGCGCCCGGGTCCTTCCTGCTTGCCAGTGTGAGCGCCCGCCTGATTTCGTGTTCGTGAGTGTACATGTCAATGAGAGCACCAGCTTGCCACCTTAATTTTCTGTTGAGGCCAGTTACTGCTTGTAACCCTCGTGGCTGTATCAGCAGATTGAGTTCAGCAGGGATTTCCTGCCTCTCCAGGTTTGCCTCTGTTGGCTGCAGTAAGAGCTTAGTGCTTCTCCTGTGAGATTGCCGTCTCATGCACTGTCTTTTCTCTTTCACTTCGTGGGAGGACCTACCTGGAAGCTGACTTGCAATTTCCACATTCATGTAATATACAGAGTATTGGCCTTGCTCGAGAGCCTCCTCCATCTCCATCAAAGTTTTTAGTTCTTTTACAGACCACTTAGCCTTGCGACCTGTGGTCTTGCCCTTCTTCATCGCAGCCATTCCTTCTGGATGTTCTGGCAGATTTCTCTGCCCACCCCGTGGGGTTCCGGTTACTGTGCGGGGTGCAACACCGTACCTGTGATTTTTACAATCGACTTCCACTGCCGACAACGGTTAGGAAACCGAAAAACATATAATTTTATATTATATGATTGCTGTGTGACTTTTACAACTGATTTACACAATCCTCAGCAACGGCCTGCGAGCGGGAGGGGTCGACCGAAATTCCCTACCCTCCCAAGTAGAGGCCCCGTGGGACCTCAGCACCTGGGATGCTTTACGAAATCACCGGGGGCAGAAAGGATACTCCGGCGTACACCGGGCGCCTTTCTAGGGTGAAACGTGTGAGACGAATGGCTTTAAAAAAAGATAAAAACAAAATATTATATTTTCTGTTTAAAGAACTTGCCAGGTTCTTTTCACAGAGTTTGCTGAGTTCTGTTACAGAGTTTGCCACGTTCTGTTTACAGAGTTTGCCTCACTCCGTTTACAGAGTTTGCCACATTCTGTTTGCAGAGTTTGATTGCGATTTGTGTGTTATTTTTCTCCGGGGATTCATATGCAACTTAGGACATAGTTGCTTCAGGTGGGATTTGAACCTGCGATTCTCAGATGTTCTTCTGAAATCTTACCCTTTGCGGGTTTCGAACCTGTGCTCTTCAGGTTCGTGGTGCCGCGCCCTACCCACTGAGCCACCGTGCTGATACAGAATCCCATCTGTCAGTGCGACCAAGTCACCGATTCCTCCCACAGTAAATTTCCAGGCTATTTCCTCTTTCAGAGCCAATCTTTATCCCATAATTGGGGTAATTGCTAGCCAACTTCCCTCAATCATTTGGATCAACTCTGATATTTATTTAGCCTTAATGTTCTTGAGATTCGTTTTTGCCCCGACCCTATGACAGAGTCATAGTTACTTTTCCATAAGAGTCATAGTATGACTCTCTTATGGAACCTTAAGAGACTCATAGTTACTGGTTAACCATGGGTAAAAAAAAGTTGGGGGTGCTGGCGCGAGCTCCATGGCCTACCCTCCCGAGCCAAAACGGTCAGTCCGACGACAGTGCACTTTTTTCGGACACTCTCTGAGGATTCCCCTTAAGCCTGGAGGATGCCAAAAAGAGGTTTTGCCACCGGGTACCATCTCGGGACTAGAGAGCTCCTTTTCAGAAGCCTCCTGGAGGATTGTAACAAGGCCCCAGAAGCTCATAGAGAGTCCGATGATGGTGCATCTTTCTCGGGCACATGTTTTTGACATTATGGTGCATCTGGAAGTCGAAAACAAGGGACTCGAAGCTCGCAGAGAGTCCGTTGATGGTGCATCTTTGGCGGACACATGTTTTTGACATTATGGTGCCTCTGGAAGTCGAAAACAAGGGACTCAAAGCTGGTAAAGAGTCCGTTGATGGTGCTCTGTCCTCGGACACATTATGTTCACATCCTGGTGCCTGTGGAGGATGTAACTAGGGGTGTAGCTGCACATGGCCAGTCCGCTGAAGGTGACCTATTCTCGGACACATTCTGTCACATCCTGGTGCCTGTGGAGGGTGTAACTAGGGGTGTAGCTGCACATGGCCAGTCCGCTGAAGGTGCACTGTTCTCGGACACATGTTCCTCAAATCCTGGTCCTCCTGGAGGATATAGAGGGGTCTAGAGGCTCATGGCATGTCCGCTGAAGGTGCAGTATTCTCGGACACCTTTGAGCAGGGTCCTACCCCTCTGGAGGTCTGAAAATTCTGGATTTTTTCTAAGTCCATTTTGGTTAACCATGGGTAGGGTTTTGGTTAACCATGGGTACGAAAAAGTTGGGGGTGGTGGCGAGGGCTCCACAAAATACCCTCCCGACCGAAAACGGTCAGTCCAACGACCATGCACCTTTCTCGGACACCTTCTGAAAATCCCCCTAAGGCCTGGAGGATCACAGAAAGAGGTTTTGCCACCGGGTGACGGCGCGAAATCGAGAGCACCCTAAAAAAGTGGACTTAGGCTCAGAACGAAAAATAAAAAAAGTTCCACAAAGAGGTAACTCAGCCTCTGAGTGTCCGATTTTCAAGCGGTTTGAAGCGGACTGTTGACCACTCTCTCTTCCCTCTCCCGGAGGATATATAGGGGTCTAGAGGCTCAAGGCATGTCCGCTGAAGGTGACCTATTCTCGGACACATTCTGTCACATCCTGGTGCCTGTGGAGGATGTAACCAGGGGTGTAGCTGCTCAAGGCCAGTCCACTGAAGGTGCACTGTTCTCGGACACATGTTCCTCAAATCCTGGTTCTCCTGGAGGATATAGAGGGATCTAGAGGCTCATGGGATGTCCGCTGAAGGTGCAGTATTCTCGGACACCTTTGAGCAGGGTCCTACCCCTCTGGAGGTCTGAATATTCTGGATTTTTTCTAAGTCCATTTTGGTTAACCATGGGTAGGGTTTTGGTTAACCATGGGTACGAAAAAGTTGGGGTTGGTGGCGAGGGCTCCACAAAATACCCTCCCGACCGAAAACGGTCAGTCCGACGACCATGCACCTTTCTCGGACACCTTCTGGAAATCCCCCTAAGGCCTGGAGGATCACAGAAAGAGGTTTTGCCACCGGGTGACGGCGCGAAATCGAGAGCACCCTAAAAAAGTGGACTTAGGCTCAGAACGAAAAATAAAAAAAGTTCCACAAAGAGGTAACTCAGCCTCTGAGTGTCCGATTTTCAAGCGGTTTGAAGCGGACTGTTGACCACACTCTCCTCCCTCTCCTCTCCTAAACCTTCTGACCGATTGGAAACCGTTACCCGCCAGGGGAGGCACCCTGTCTCACAGGTCCCACCTCCCCGCCACCGCGGTCAGCCTCCAGGCCTGGGACGCCGAGGGCTCTACGGAGCTCTCTGTCACTGCGCCGAACCCTTCTCTAGCGAGAATTTGCCCCGGATGAGTGGGGAGAGGCATATTAGTGGCTGAGGTACCTGAGAAGCACAGGTTCGAACCCCGCGAAGGGCAAGTCTTGGTGAAACCACCCATTAAAGGTGTTAGTTTCAACGAAACCACCTGAAAATCGTAGGATCGAACCCCACATGAAGCAACTCGGTCCTTGTCACATAGGTCTCTCTGGCTCAAGAGGAAGGCTCGACTCTATAAGGCTCGACACATTGCATCCTTAAAAACCTACACATAATAAGCAGTTCAACACCCCGTAGTGCAACTGCGCTACACACTAAACAAACACACCACACAGTGGGGCGTGGCAGATCGGTATGAATCTCCGGTTTTCATGAGGCGAACTTGTGCTGATGACTGATCGTCTGAAGGCTGTGGCGGCAAGCGAGAAACGGAGCAAGCTATCTAGAATTCAATGGCGACCTCAGTTAGACGTCCAGCAGTGCTGGGAGCTCTGTGTGTGTCTGTGGGAGCCTCATGAAGCTCACTGTGTTTGGGGGCAGTGGGCTGGGGCTGAGGGCAGTACTGGGGGTTAGGGTTAGTGCTGGGCAGTGCTGGGAGCTCTGTGTGTGTCTGTGGGACCCTCAGAGAGCTTTAATAGCAGGCAGAATTTTTGGGCCTAAAGGGAGACAAGTGTGAGCCATTGGGGCTTTCTGTGACTTAATACAGTACACAGGGCAGTGTTTGGAGCTCTCTGTGTGTCTCTCTGACCTCTGGGGACCTTTAATAGACAGCAGGCTAATTAGGCCTGTCTGGGGAGGTGTGTGTGTCTGTAGGCCTCCCAGTAAGTGAACCCAACACACTGGGCAGTGTTTGGAGCTCTCTGTGTGTCTCTCTGACCTCTGGGGACCTTTAATAGACAGCAGGCTTCTTAGGCCTGTCTGGGGAGGTGTGTGTGCCTGTAGGCCTTCCAATAAGTGAACACAACACACTGGGCAGTGCTGGGAGCTCTCTGTGTGTCTCTCTGACCTTTGGGGACCTTTAATAGACAGCAGGCTTCTTAGGCCTGTCTGGGGAGGTGTGTGTGTCTGTGGGCCTCCCAGTAAGTGAACCAACACACTGGGCAGTGTTTGTAGCTGTCTGGGTGTCTCTCTGACCTTTGGGGACCTTTAATAGACAGCAGGCTTCTTAGGCCTGTCTGGGGAGGTGTGTTTGTCTGTAGGCCTTCCAGTAAGTGAACACAACACACTGGGCAGTGCTGGGAGCTCTCTGTGTGTCTCTCTGACCTTTGGGGACCTTTAATAGACAGCAGGCTTCTTAGGCCTGTCTGGGGAGGTGTGTGTGTCTGTCGGCCTCCCAGTAAGTGAACACAACACACTGGGCAGTGCTGGGAGCTCTCTGTGTGTCTCTCTGACCTTTGGGGACCTTTAATAGACAGCAGGCTTCTTAGGCCTGTCTGGGGAGGTGTGTGTGTCTGTAGGCCTCCCAGTAAGTGAACCCAACACACTGGGCAGTGTTTGGAGCTGTGTGGGTGTCTGTCTGACCTTTGGGGACCTTTAATAGACAGCAGGCTTCTTAGGCCTGTCTGGGGAGGTGTGTGTGAAAACCTTAAGAGACTAATGAAAACCTTAAGAGAGTCATAGTTACTTTTCCATAAGAGTCATAGTATGACTCTCTTATGGAACCTTAAGAGACTCATAGTTACTGGTTAACCATGGGTAAAAAAAAGTTGGGGGTGCTGGCGCGAGCTCCATGGCCTACCCTCCCGAGCCAAAATGGTCAGTCCGACGACAGTGCACTTTTTTCGGACACTCTCTGAGGATTCCCCTTAAGCCTGGAGGATGCCAAAAAGAGGTTTTGCCACCGGGTACCATCTCGGGACTAGAGAGCTCCTTTTCAGAAGCCTCCTGGAGGATTGTAACAAGGCCCCAGAAGCTCATAGAGAGTCCGTTGATGGTGCATCTTTCTCGGGCACATGTTTTTGACATTATGGTGCATCTGGAAGTCGAAAACAAGGGACTTGAAGCTCGCAGAGAGTCCGTTGATGGTGCATCTTTGGTGGACACATGTTTTTGACATTATTGTGCCTCTGGAAGTCGAAAACAAGGGACTCAAAGCTGGTAAAGAGTCCGTTGATGGTGCTCTGTCCTCGGACACATTATGTTCACATCATGGTGCCTGTGGAGGATGTAACTAGGGGTGTAGCTGCACATGGCCAGTCCGCTGAAGGTGACCTATTCTCGGACACATTCTGTCACATCCTGGTGCCTGTGGAGGGTGTAACTAGGGGTGTAGCTGCACATGGCCAGTCCGCTGAAGGTGCACTGTTCTCGGACACATGTTCCTCAAATCCTGGTCCTCCTGGAGGATATAGAGGGGTCTAGAGGCTCATGGCATGTCCGCTGAAGGTGCAGTATTCTCGGACACCTTTGAGCAGGGTCCTACCCCTCTGGAGGTCTGAAAATTCTGGATTTTTTCTAAGTCCATTTTGGTTAACCATGGGTAGGGTTTTGGTTAACCATGGGTACGAAAAAGTTGGGGGTGGTGGCGAGGGCTCCACAAAATACCCTCCCGACCGAAAACGGTCAGTCCGACGACCATGCACCTTTCTCGGACACCTTCTGAAAATCCCCCTAAGGCCTGGAGGATCACAGAAAGAGGTTTTGCCACCGGGTGACGGCGCGAAATCGAGAGCACCCTAAAAAAGTGGACTTAGGCTCAGAACGAAAAATAAAAAAAGTTCCACAAAGAGGTAACTCAGCCTCTGAGTGTCCGATTTTCAAGCGGTTTGAAGCGGACTGTTGACCACTCTCTCTTCCCTCTCCTCTCCTAAACCTTCTGACCGATTGGAAACCGTGACCCGCCAGGGGAGGCACCCTGTCTCACAGGTCCCACCTCCCCGCCACCGCGGTCAGCCTCCAGGCCTGGGATGCCGAGGGCTCTACGGAGCTCTCTGTCACTGCGCCGAACCCTTCTCTAGCGAGAATTTGCCCCGGATGAGTGGGGAGAGGCATATTAGTGGCTGAGGTACCTGAGAAGCACAGGTTCGAACCCCGCGAAGGGCAAGTCTTGGTGAAACCACCCATTAAAGGTGTTAGTTTCGACGAAACCACCTGAAAATCGTAGGATCGAACCCCACATGAAGCAACTCGGTCCTTGTCACATAGGTCTCTCTGGCTCAAGAGGAAGGCTCGACTCTATAAGGCTCGACACATTGCATCCTTAAAAACCTACACATAATAAGCAGCTCAACACCCCGTAGTGCAACTGCGCTACACACTAAACAAACACACCACACAGTGGGGCGTGGCAGATCGGTATAAATCTCCGGTTTTCATGAGGCGAACTTGTGCTGATGACTGATCGTCTGAAGGCTGTGGCGGCAAGCGAGAAACGGAGCAAGCTATCTAGAATTCAATGGCGACCTCAGTTAGACGTCCAGCAGTGCTGGGAGCTCTGTGTGTGTCTGTGGGAGCCTCATGAAGCTCACTGTGTTTGGGGGCAGTGGGCTGGGGCTGAGGGCAGTACTGGGGGTTAGGGTTAGTGCTGGGCAGTGCTGGGAGCTCTGTGTGTGTCTGTGGGACCCTCAGAGAGCTTTAATAGCAGGCAGAATTTTTGGGCCTAAAGGGAGACAAGTGTGAGCCATTGGGGCTTGCTGTGACTTAATACAGTACACAGGGCAGTGTTTGGAGCTCTCTGTGTGTCTCTCTGACCTCTGGGGACCTTTAATAGACAGCAGCCTAATTAGGCCTGTCTGAGGAGGTGTGTGTGTCTGTAGGCCTCCCAGTAAGTGAACCCAACACACTGGGCAGTGTTTGGAGCTCTCTGTGTGTCTCTCTGACCTCTGGGGACCTTTAATAGACAGCAGGCTTCTTAGGCCTGTCTGGGGAGGTGTGTGTGCCTGTAGGCCTTCCAGTAAGTGAACACAACACACTGGGCAGTGCTGGGAGCTCTCTGTGTGTCTCTCTGACCTTTGGGGACCTTTAATAGACAGCAGGCTTCTTAGGCCTGTCTGGGGAGGTGTGTGTGTCTGTGGGCCTCCCAGTAAGTGAACCAACACACTGGGCAGTGTTTGTAGCTGTCTGGGTGTCTCTCTGACCTTTGGGGACCTTTAATAGACAGCAGGCTTCTTAGGCCTGTCTGGGGAGGTGTGTTTGTCTGTAGGCCTCCCAGTAAGTGAACACAACACACTGGGCAGTGCTGGGAGCTCTCTGTGTGTCTCTCTGACCTTTGGGGACCTTTAATAGACAGCAGGCTTCTTAGGCCTGACTGGGGAGGTGTGTGTGTCTGTCGGCCTCCCAGTAAGTGAACACAACACACTGGGCAGTGCTGGGAGCTCTCTGTGTGTCTCTCTGACCTTTGGGGACCTTTAATAGACAGCAGGCTTCTTAGGCCTGTCTGGGGAGGTGTGTGTGTCTGTAGGCCTCCCAGTAAGTGAACCCAACACACTGGGCAGTGTTTGGAGCTGTGTGGGTGTCTCTCTGACCTTTGGGAACCTTTAATAGACAGCAGGTTTCTTAGGCCTGTCTGGGGAGGTGTGTGTGAAAACCTTAAGAGACTAATGAAAACCTTAAGAGAGTCATAGTTACTTTTCCATAAGAGTCATAGTATGACTCTCTTATGGAACCTTAAGAGACTCATAGTTACTGGTTAACCATGGGTAAAAAAAAGTTGGGGGTGCTGGCGCGAGCTCCATGGCCTATCCTCCCGAGCCAAAATGGTCAGTCCGACGACAGTGCACTTTTTTTGGACACTCTCTGAGGATTCCCCTTAAGCCTGGAGGATGCCAAAAAGAGGTTTTGCCACCGGGTACCATCTCGGGACTAGAGAGCTCCTTTTCAGAAGCCTCCTGGAGGATTGTAACAAGGCCCCAGAAGCTCATAGAGAGTCCGTTGATGGTGCATCTTTCTCGGGCACATGTTTTTGACATTATGGTGCATCTGGAAGTCGAAAACAAGGGACTTGAAGCTCGCAGAGAGTCCGTTGATGGTGCATCTTTGGCGGACACATGTTTTTGACATTATGGTGCCTCTGGAAGTCGAAAACAAGGGACTCAAAGCTGGTAAAGAGTCCGTTGATGGTGCTCTGTCCTCGGACACATTATGTTCACATCCTGGTGCCTGTGGAGGATGTAACTAGGGGTGTAGCTGCACATGGCCAGTCCGCTGAAGGTGACCTATTCTCGGACACATTCTGTCACATCCTGGTGCCTGTGGAGGATGTAACTAGGATTTTTTAGGACTCGCAGCACACTCGCAGAATCATATCTAAACAACTCAAAAAACATTCTGGTTAGGGTAAAAATCTTAGATAATATGACACACACACACACACACACACACACAAACACACACACACACACACAGCTCCCCTCCCACCTCCCCCCTGGCTGACTGCCACACAGCTTCTCCAGCCACTAACCATCAAACTAATAGTTACAACTCAATAGCTAAACATACTTGTAATAACAGAACACTCACCGTCTTGAAAACTCACGGCAATCTTGAAAGAAATGTCTCTGAAATTTGTCTTTAAGAATCTTGCTGCTCCACTCTCCAGCTCTTTCTCCCACAAAATGGCGACAGAGTAGGTCAGGCTTATATACTGGGGAGAGATTCTGAGAGGCGGGTTCAGGCTTTGCTTCAGGGGGACTCTTGAAACAGTCAAAAGAGGAATTTGAGGAATTTGAGGGTGCCTTGTCTGTGTGTCTGTGTGCCTTTGTGTGTGTCTGTGTGTCTGTGTGCCTGTGTGTGTGTCTGTGTGCCTGTGTGTGTGTGTGTGTTGTCTTTAGGTGTAAATGCAAGCTGATTGCTGATGTAAATGGCTGAATTCCTAGTGCTATGAGAGCTGCAGTGGTAGCACAGGAAGAGATGACAGATTTCTCCTCCTTTTCTGTCAGAGTCAACCGTGGCCTACTGGTTAGGGTTAAAAAAAAAGAGGGGGAAGAGGGAAAAAGGAAAAAAGAGAGGAGAAAAGAAGAGAGGAGGAAGGAGGAAGAAAATGTGGGTGTTTCTGCATCCATACCTATCTGAGAAATGCATTTCTAACTGCTTTAACAATATTTGGACCCACAACTGGTTTTGTCTGCAGACGGGATACGAACCTACGATTTGGGAATTATGAGTTCCGTTTTTTTCACATCCTCTCCGCGGATATTTATATCAAATTAAGAGCTCCATAAGTGCATTTCCCATAACTTACAGAACACATAAAATTAGTATAATTGACACAATAGGATACAAATCAGCAACATAAAAACTATTAATGAGAACACATAACTCAACAACCCCGCTATATTTCTATCTAAATTTAAACAATTGTCTCATACAAATGCATTTGTGTTCTTTATGTGTAATAATTATTTATTTCTTCTCCCACATACCTGTACCTGAAGAACCAGAATGTCCAGAAGAACCAGATCTTTCCATAATTCAGTGTCTATCATTTGTATTGACTAGTTAATAACATGCAATGTTACTTTTATTAATGTTGTCCTTGGCATCCTCCCTGTATATTATTTTTCATCATCATCATTATTATTATTATCATAACTGTTATTATTGTAATCTGTGTGCTGTTTTAACACACATTGTCATTGAAAAACCCCCTTGTACAGCAACACTCAGGTCACAGACAACACTCAGAATCAGAAATGGTTATACAAATGTGTATTTGCCACAAGGAGACTGGATACAAGACTGTAGGCACAGAGCCACCGTACATAGAACCCCACTAGGCGATAGGCATAAACACCACTAATAGCCAACCATGTATAACATAAAAGCATCCACACAATGTCCACAAAAAAGCATGATACCGCCTTCCCCCCAAAAGGTATTATCAGTTTGCAATACTAAAACCACGCCCCACATATAAAATCCACGGAAAAAAAACACAGCAATAGTGTCCCACACCAAAGAGGAGTTAGCCAAATCCAGTATACAATCCACACAGCAAGTTGCTACCGGCCAGTGTGGCAGGGACCCGCTTTGTCACTTTCAAGCATGGAGATCGATCTGCGCTGACCCGTCCACCAGGAACGCTCCCCAATAGCACTACGATGATGCGCAGCTCTCCCCCCACGAGGAATTTCCAACTACAAAGGGACACAATACAAACAAACAAACACTTAGAGCAGCCCACATGCCATTCAGTTAGGGATGGGTATTGTTTGGGTTTTTTCCGATACCGGTACATAACCGATACTTTTAAAACGATACCGGTGCCTAAAAGGTGCCAGAACCGATACTTTTTTTTTTTTTTTTAATTAAAGACATTAGGCTTATTTATTGCCAAGGCAAATAGTTTTCTTTAAATTTAACAATATATTAACTGTTTGAGGTATACTATAAATAAAAATAAATACAAAACACTTGGCTTCAAACCTTTTAACTTCAAACTATGAACAATATATTAACTTATAACAACTGTTTACAGTATACTTAAATAAATATAAATAAATACATAACAAACTCTGTACACACACTTCACACTTCAGTAATACTTTTGCAGAAATATGAGCATGTTTGCCTTCAGAGTAAAACAAATATTAATTAGTTTGCATTTATTTAAACCCACTGGTTTCGTGAATGTGTACTGCCCCTTTAAAAGTTTAGCTTCTTTTTGTGCGAAATACAGCCACACTTTTGATCGTTTACCTTTCGACATTTTCTCCGTTATATTGATGGCTAGCTCTGTTTGTGCTTGCTCTGTGCAAGGCTGCCTGCTCTTCGCTGTCAGACTGTTGCAATGTTATTGTAGCGTCCAAGTTAGTGCTCTCTTAAGAACTCACATTGAAAAGGAATATCTTTGGATGAGACGGTAGCTCTCCGTTTAATAAAGCGTATCCAACTTCTGCTTAGAACAACCACACTTATCTTGAAACCGAAACCACACGCAAGTCAACCCGTTACCATGGCAACTCCTCAACACAAATCCCGTTTCCACTAGTCCCATACGGAATGCAGCGTGAGCGACACAGGCGAGAGTCTATATTGGGAGATGGAGCAGTTTTATATGTGCCCCACGAAATCTGTTATCAACACAAAAAAGTATACAGATCGTACTCAGAAAGATCTACGCCACTAACGTTACTTCTCGTTAGCTATCGCTAGTTTTGTTAAATTATAAAAATTTTAATAAAAAAAAAAATAAATAAAATAAAAATTATCTGCTCAGGCACCGAAAGGAAGCACCGAAATCTGCGTTGCATTTCGGTCCGGGTAGGTATCGGTTGTATGGAACCTGTGCCGTATTGGTACCGGTTCTCGGTACCCAACCCTACATTCAGTTGGGAGAACCAGTGACAAACCAAATGACCAGTGTGGTGGAAGTAAGAACCTCCCTTTTGCCTGGCAGCTGGAGAGTGTTGAGCAGTGTGTGAGTGTGTGTGTGTGCATGTGTTCTACCTGCATCTCTGTCTTTGTGTAGAGAGTTGAGGTGTGCGTGTGTACCTGCCTCTTTGCTTGTGTGCGTCTGTGTGTCGTTCCTGCATGTGCCTGTCTTCCTGTGACTGTGCGGCATGCGTGGGTGCCTGCTTGTGTCTGCGTGGCTCTCCTGCCTTTACCTCCGCGGCGTGCCTGCCTGTGTCTGCGTGGCTCTCCTGCCTTTACCTCCGCGGCGTGCCTGCGTGGCGTGCCTGCCTGTGCCTGCGCGGCGTGCCTGCAAGCCTGCCTGCATGCGTACACCTGGGTGTGTATCTGTGTGTGTTCGGTGCCTGTGTGCGTCTGTTTGTGCGTGCGTGTCTGCCTACCTGCATCTGTCTGTGCATGCCCGGTGGTGGGTGTCTGTGCGTCCTGGCCTGCATGTGCCTGCCTGCCTGTGACTGCGCAGCGTGCGTGTCTGCCTGCCTGTGTCTGTGTGGCTCTCCTGCCTGTGCCTACGCGGCGTGCCTGCCTGTGTCTGCGCGGCGGGCCTGCAAGCCTGCCTGAATGCGTACACCTGGGTGTGGGTGTGTATCTGCGTGTGCTCGGTGCCTGTGCTCATCTGTTTGTGCGTGCGTGTCTGCCCACCTGCATATGTCTGTGCGTGCCCGCTTGTGTGTGTCTGTGCATCCTGGCCTGTATATGTGCATGCGTGTGTCTGAGCGTGTGTGCATGTTATACCTGCATCTATGTCTTGTAGGCCTTCTCTGTCTAGAGTCTGAAGCACTTCCCCGGACAGCCTCTGGCTCTCCCTGCCTTCTGCTGGGCTGATGCTTTACAGAGACTGTCAGCAGCAACGACTCCACCCCGATACGGGGGTTTGACACCTGTAAACACAGACACACACACATTCAATTAGTTCCCTTGATATGAACTAAAGAGGCAGGAGGCAACAGCAACTCCAAATAAACTTGGTAGGTGTGTTGCCTTCCTGCCAATGACAATCCACTCTGTGTCTGCCATCTCCTCGTGTGACTTTAAAGATGTTGCCTTTGGTGACATATGCATGCACATTGTTTTTAATGCATGACAATAACATAAATGCAGGAACATGAAGAGCAGACCATCTACCTTGTTATATTAATAACCCTATGAAAAACACAGTGGTGGCAAAAGCCACATAGGCTATACTTTGTCCGTGTTTGAAACACAGCTCATGAATTAACCACACTACATATTACTAACAGATAACATAAGCAAAGGATTTGCTGATGAGAACGGGTGAAATTCCATGACATCAACAGTGAGAGTAGCTACCTAAACGTGTGTAAAAGAGACTGTATTCATATGACTACCTCCCAATAAATTCGTTTATACATCTGAATTTAAACGATCGTGTAGAAAATACTGATTCACAGTCCAAACATTCTCATTCATTCATAGCACTCGTAGCTAAAAGCCTCCTTAATATAGCTTACTTCCAGTAAGATAAGGGAGTGTTTATAACTTAGCTATATGGCTAAATACATCGATACGACAACATAAAACAACAGTGATTGTAGAAACCTAAACATTTGTAAAAGAGCCTGTATTCATATGACTACCTCCCAATACATTATTTTATACATCTGAATTTAAACGATCGTGAAGAAAATACTGATTCACAGTCCAAACATTCTCATTCTCATTCATAGCCCTCATAAGCCCCCATAATATAGCGAACTTCCAGTCATAAGGTAGTGTTTGTAAAGTAGCTAGATGGCTAAATACATGGAAACGACAACATAAAACAACGGGTGAAATGAATTATAACTTAAGTTATATCATACAACACTAACAATTAACATTAGCAATGGAAACGCTGATGAGAACTAACGAAATTCCAGTCCGATAACAGAGTGTTTGTAGCGAAATTCCAGTCGGATAACCAAGAGTGTTTGTAAGGTTGAAAGCTAGCTAAACATTAGAGGTTAAATTGGTTCAGTATCTAACAGCAGTGTGTTAAATGTGTTAATACTCACCAGGTCAAGATAATCTGCCTCGGTTGATTGCCCGTAGTTTAACTTCACTCTTTGAATTACCCGCACGTAGCGTAAACAATGTGACGTCGCCCCTCCAGCATTTCTCCTGACGTTGCTCTGCAGGATTTCTGCCGTGATTGGTCAATTGTTCTCAACTCTGCAAACTGGTGTGAACGTGATTGGCCAAATCTTTTCAGAATCTTTTCAGGTCCAAAAA
>NC_137914.1:31592808-31615308 GCF_963457725.1 Sprattus sprattus
AGGGGCCCCATCTGCTTCAGTAACGTTCGTTACTGGCACACCCTCTGGAGTTGGTAATTTCTCCAGTTGCCCGCCCGCTTTGAGCCAAGCTCTTCTCCAGTCCTCCAGCCCGTTCTGGTCCCAGGCTATCTTTCTGATGACTTCATCATCAGAGTGCAAAAGTTTCCACAACCGCTTTGCCTGCATAGCAGGAATAACGGCGCTCAACTTTTGTAGCCCCAGACCTCCGTCTCTCGCTCTAGCATAGAGCAACCCATCACATGTGGTCTGCGCTAGACCCAGCCATGTTTTTACTGTGCTACGTAGTAGCCGGTCCAGCAGTCGCAGCCGAACTATACTGTAGTCGCTGTGGTCGGCCCGGTAGAAATGCCTGGGGATTATGAAGGTCTTAAGCAGCCAAATCTTTTGAGGGGCAGTTAATGGTGTCGCCCCTACCTTATCCAGCGCCACTTGTAACTCTTTGAGAATGTCGGGTTTCTCGAGGCCCCTCACTGGACCGACCTGAATTCCCAGATATCTTACCGCCCTTCCACTTTCAACCATTTCTATTGGTGTCCCCTCGATCTGCCAGGGGGGACAGTCATTCACTTTCATTTTCATGCTGTGTTTCAAGGGGGTAACCATGAAGCCGAAGCACTTGCTTGCGTGCACCTTAAGCCCCGTCAGGGCACAGAAGTCATTCAGGATTCTGATATTGAAATCCATGTTCTTCCATGTGTCGCTGACCAGCACCAGGTCATCTGCGAATGCAAGCGAGACCAGCTTTGTGTCTGCGATCTTTACTCCCTTACCGAGGCTTTCCAGTGTGTGGAGCAGTGGATCAAGAGCCAGATTGAAAAGCAATGGGGACAGTGGGTCACCCTGCTTCACACCGACTTTCATTGCAATGGGTTCAGATTGTTCTCCCCCGGCTTCAATGCAAGTTACGCCCCCGTCGTACGAGCTTTGTATTGTGTTTATGATGTGTTCATCCAGACCTCTCTGCCTGAGCACTGCAAGCAAGTGCTCGTGTGTCACCGTATCGAAAGCCTTTGCCACGTCCACGAGCACCACCGCTAGTGACTTTCTCTCCCTCCTGCTGGCTTTAACCAGACTTTGAAGGATGTGAAGATTCTCACTACAGCCAGGAGAGTCCCTGAACCCTCGCTGCCTGTCGTGGATAGTGCAGGCTTTCGTAAGGCGCCCATTTAGCAGTCGTGAGAACAGCCGCATCAGCATCGAGCCGATAGTGATTGGGCGCCAGTTATTCGGGTCATTCAACAGCAGAGGGTCGGAGGTCTTTGGTATCAGTACAGTTCTCGTGGGCTTTACACACTGAGGTATGAACCCCGCCGCAAGCCAGCTGCCAAAGAGTTTTAATAGCTTCACACCCTTCGGGTCCCAGAGGAGTAGGTCATCCCGCCCGATGCCGTCCGTGCCTGGTGCCGATTTCCTGTCCGTCTTTCTGAGGTGTGTGAGCACCTCTTCGGGGGTGAACAGGGTGGAGAAGTGTTCGTTGTCCGCCCCGCTGGCGGCCTTAAAGCCTCCCAAGCCCTTGAAGGCACCTTCTGACCCCATCCAACGCCTTTCAAACACTTCGTGTAATTGAGGCAGCGGGACTGGGCAGTCGGTCGCTTCACTCCCGTCAAGGACATAGCTAACAAGCTTAGCCGGGTCCGTACTCATTAGTTTTCTGAGTTAATGGACCTCATCCCTCTTCATTTCTCGCTTGCTTCGGGGCTTCATCGGCTCGCCAGCTTTGCTGCTCTTTTTGGTCGCTGGACATTTTCTTCTCGCCTCCCTTATCACCATCGCCGTAGCGGTCTCAATGGCCACTGCTGCGCCCGGGTCCTTCCTGCTTGCCAGTGTGAGCGCCCGCCTGATTTCGTGTTCGTGAGTGTACATGTCAATGAGAGCACCAGCTTGCCACCTTAATTTTCTGTTGAGGCCAGTTACTGCTTGTAACCCTCGTGGCTGTATCAGCAGATTGAGTTCAGCAGGGATTTCCTGCCTCTCCAGGTTTGCCTCTGTTGGCTGCAGTAAGAGCTTAGTGCTTCTCCTGTGAGATTGCCGTCTCATGCACTGTCTTTTCTCTTTCACTTCGTGGGAGGACCTACCTGGAAGCTGACTTGCAATTTCCACATTCATGTAATATACAGAGTATTGGCCTTGCTCGAGAGCCTCCTCCATCTCCATCAAAGTTTTTAGTTCTTTTACAGACCACTTAGCCTTGCGACCTGTGGTCTTGCCCTTCTTCATCGCAGCCATTCCTGCTGGATGTTCTGGCAGATTTCTCTGCCCACCCCGTGGGGTTCCGGTTACTGTGCGGGGTGCAACACCGTACCTGTGATTTTTACAATCGACTTCCACTGCCGACAACGGTTAGGAAACCGAAAAACATATAATTTTATATTATATGATTGCTGTGTGACTTTTACAACTGATTTACACAATCCTCAGCAACGGCCTGCGAGCGGGAGGGGTCGACCGAAATTCCCTACCCTCCCAAGTAGAGGCCCCGTGGGACCTCAGCACCTGGGATGCTTTACGAAATCACCGGGGGCAGAAAGGATACTCCGGCGTACACCGGGCGCCTTTCTAGGGTGAAACGTGTGAGACGAATGGCTTTAAAAAAAGATAAAAACAAAATATTATATTTTCTGTTTAAAGAACTTGCCAGGTTCTTTTCACAGAGTTTGCTGAGTTCTGTTACAGAGTTTGCCACGTTCTGTTTACAGAGTTTGCCTCACTCCATTTACAGAGTTTGCCACATTCTGTTTGCAGAGTTTGATTGCGATTTGTGTGTTATTTTTCTCCGGGGATTCATATGCAACTTAGGACATAGTTGCTTCAGGTGGGATTTGAACCTGCGATTCTCAGATGTTCTTCTGAAATCTTACCCTTTGCGGGTTTCGAACCTGTGCTCTTCAGGTTCGTGGTGCCGCGCCCTACCCACTGAGCCACCGTGCTGATACAGAATCCCACCTGTCAGTGCGACCAAGTCACCGATTCCTCCCACAGTAAATTTCCAGGCTATTTCCTCTTTCAGAGCCAATCTTTATCCCATAATTGGGGTAATTGCTAGCCAACTTCCCTCAATCATTTGGATCAACTCTGATATTTATTTAGCCTTAATGTTCTTGAGATTCGTTTTTGCCCCGACCCTATGACAGAGTCATAGTTACTTTTCCATAAGAGTCATAGTATGACTCTCTTATGGAACCTTAAGATACTCAAAGTTACTGGTTAACCATGGGTAAAAAAAAGTTGGGGGTGCTGGCGCGAGCTCCATGGCCTACCCTCCCGAGCCAAAACGGTCAGTCCGACGACAGTGCACTTTTTTTGGACACTCTCTGAGGATTCCCCTTAAGCCTGGAGGATGCCAAAAAGAGGTTTTGCCACCGGGTACCATCTCGGGACTAGAGAGCTCCTTTTCAGAAGCCTCCTGGAGGATTGTAACAAGGCCCCAGAAGCTCATAGAGAGTCCGTTGATGGTGCATCTTTCTCGGGCACATGTTTTTGACATTATGGTGCATCTGGAAGTCGAAAACAAGGGACTCGAAGCTCGTAGAGAGTCCGTTGATGGTGCATCTTTGGCGGACACATGTTTTTGACATTATGGTGCCTCTGGAAGTCGAAAACAAGGGACTCGAAGCTGGTAAAGAGTCCTGTCCTCGGACACATTATGTTCACATCCTGGTGCCTGTGGAGGATGTAACTAGGGGTGTAGCTGCACATGGCCAGTCCGCTGAAGGTGACCTATTCTCGGACACATTCTGTCACATCCTGGTGCCTGTGGAGGATGTAACTAGGGGTGTAGCTGCACATGGTCAGTCCGCTGAAGGTGACCTATTCTCGGACACATTCTGTCACATCCTGGTGCCTGTGGAGGATGTTACTAGGGGTGCAGCTGCACATGGCCAGTCCGCTGAAGGTGACCTATTCTCGGACACATTCTGTCACATCCTGGTGCCTGTGGAGGATGTAACCAGGGGTGTAGCTGCTCAGGGCCAGTCCGCTGAAGGTGAACTGTTCTCGGACACTTGTTCCTCAAATCTTGGTCCTCCTGGAGGATATAGAGGGGTCTAGAGGCTCATGTCATGTCCGCTGAAGGTGCAGTATTCTCGGACACCTTTGAGCAGGGTCCTACCCCTCTGGAGGTCTGAAAACTGTGGATTTTTTCTAAGTCCATTTTGGTTAACCATGGGTAGGGTTTTGGTTAAAAAAAAAAAGTTCCACGAGAGGTAACTCAGCCTCTGAGTGTCCGATTTTCAAGCGGTTTGAAGCGGACTGTTGACCACACTCTCCTCCCTCTCCCGGAGGATGTATAGGGGTCTAGAGGCTCAAGGCATGTCCGCTGAAGGTGACCTATTCTCGGACACATTCTGTCACATCCTGGTGCCTGTGGAGGATGTAACTAGGGGTGTAGCTGCACATGGCCAGTTCGCTGAAGGTGCACTGTTCTCGGACACATGTTCCTCAAATCCTGGTCCTCCCGGAGGATATAGAGGGGTCTAGAGGCTCATGGCATGTCCGCTGAAGGTGCAGTATTCTCGGACACCTTTGAGCAGGGTCCTACCCCTCTGGAGGTCTGAATATTCTGGATTTTTTCTAAGTCCATTTTGGTTAACCATGGGTAGGGTTTTTGTTAACCATGGTTACGAAAAAGTTTACCACAAAATACCCTCCCGACCGAAAACGGTCAGTCCGACGACCATGCACCTTTCTCGGACACCTTCTGGAAATCCCCCTAAGGCCTGGAGGATCACAGAAAGAGGTTTTGCCACCGGGTGACGGCGCGAAATCGAGAGCACCCTAAAAAAGTGGACTTAGGCTCAGAACGAAAAATAAAAAAAGTTCCACAAAGAGGTAACTCAGCCTCTGAGTGTCCGATTTTCAAGCGGTTTGAAGCGGACTGTTGACCACACTCTCCTCCCTCTCCTCTCCTAAACCTTCTGACCGATTGGAAACCGTGACCCGCCAGGGGAGGCACCCTGTCTCACAGGTCCCACCTCCCCGCCACCGCGGTCAGCCTCCAGGCCTGGGACGCCGAGGGCTCTACGGAGCTCTCTGTCACTGCGCCGAACCCTTCTCTAGCGAGAATTTGCCCCGGATGAGTGGGGAGAGGCATATTAGTGGCTGAGGTACCTGAGAAGCACAGGTTCGAACCCCGCGAAGGGCAAGTCTTGGTGAAACCACCCATTAAAGGTGTTAGTTTCGACGAAACCACCTGAAAATCGTAGGATCGAACCCCACATGAAGCAACTCGGTCCTTGTCACATAGGTCTCTCTGGCTCAAGAGGAAGGCTCAACTCTATAAGGCTCGACACATTGCATCCTTAAAAACCTACACATAATAAGCAGCTCAACACCCCGTAGTGCAACTGCGCTACACACTAAACAAACACACCACACAGTGGGGCGTGGCAGATCGGTATGAATCTCCGGTTTTCATGAGGCGAACTTGTGCTGATGACTGATCGTCTGAAGGCTGTGGCGGCAAGCGAGAAACGGAGCAAGCTATCTAGAATTCAATGGCGACCTCAGTTAGACGTCCAGCAGTGCTGGGAGCTCTGTGTGTGTCTGTGGGAGCCTCATGAAGCTCACTGTGTTTGGGGGCAGTGGGCTGGGGCTGAGGGCAGTACTGGGGGTTAGGGTTAGTACTGGGCAGTGCTGGGAGCTCTGTGTGTGTCTGTGGGACCCTCAGAGAGCTTTAATAGCAGGCAGAATTTTTTGGCCTAAAGGGAGACAAGTGTGAGCCATTGGGGCTTGCTGTGACTTAATACAGTACACAGGGCAGTGTTTGGAGCTCTCTGTGTGTCTCTCTGACCTCTGGGGACCTTTAATAGACAGCAGGCTAATTAGGCCTGTCTGGGGAGGTGTGTGTGTCTGTAGGCCTCCTAGTAAGTGAACCCAACACACTGGGCAGTGTTTGGAGCTCTCTGTGTGTCTCTCTGACCTCTGGGGACCTTTAATAGACAGCAGGCTTCTTAGGCCTGTCTGGGGAGGTGTGTGTGCCTGTAGGCCTTCCAGTAAGTGAACACAACACACTGGGCAGTGCTGGGAGCTCTCTGTGTGTCTCTCTGACCTTTGGGGACCTTTAATAGACAGCAGGCTTCTTAGGCCTGTCTGGGGAGGTGTGTGTGTCTGTGGGCCTCCCAGTAAGTGAACCAACACACTGGGCAGTGTTTGTAGCTGTCTGGGTGTCTCTCTGACCTTTGGGGACCTTTAATAGACAGCAGGCTTCTTAGGCCTGTCTGGGGAGGTGTGTTTGTCTGTAGGCCTCCCAGTAAGTGAACACAACACACTGGGCAGTGCTGGGAGCTCTCTGTGTGTCTCTCTGACCTTTGGGGACCTTTAATAGACAGCAGGCTTCTTAGGCCTCTCTGGGGAGGTGTGTGTGTCTGTAGGCCTCCCAGTAAGTGAACCCAACACACTGGGCAGTGTTTGGAGCTGTGTGGGTGTCTCTCTGACCTTTGGGGACCTTTAATAGACAGCAGGCTTCTTAGGCCTGTCTGGGGAGGTGTGTGTGAAAACCTTAAGAGACTAATGAAAACCTTAAGAGAGTCATAGTTACTTTTCCATAAGAGTCATAGTATGACTCTCTTATGGAACCTTAAGAGACTCATAGTTACTGGTTAACCATGGGTAAAAAAAAGTTGGGGGTGCTGGCGCGAGCTCCATGGCCTACCCTCCCGAGCCAAAATGGTCAGTCCGACGACAGTGCACTTTTTTCGGACACTCTCTGAGGATTCCCCTTAAGCCTGGAGGATGCCAAAAAGAGGTTTTGCCACCGGGTACCATCTCGGGACTAGAGAGCTCCTTTTCAGAAGCCTCCTGTAGGATTGTAACAAGGCCCCAGAAGCTCATAGAGAGTCCGTTGATGGTGCATCTTTCTCGGGCACATGTTTTTGACATTATGGTGCATCTGGAAGTCGAAAACAAGGGACTTGAAGCTCGCAGAGAGTCCGTTGATGGTGCATCTTTGGCGGACACATGTTTTTGACATTATGGTGCCTCTGGAAGTCGAAAACAAGGGACTCAAAGCTGGTAAAGAGTCCGTTGATGGTGCTCTGTCCTCGGAAACATTATGTTCACATCATGGTGCCTGTGGAGGATGTAACTAGGGTTGTAGCTGCACATGGCCAGTCCACTGAAGGTGCACTGTTCTCGGACACATGTTCCTCAAATCCTGGTTCTCCTGGAGGATATAGAGGGATCTAGAGGCTCATGGCATGTCCGCTGAAGGTGCAGTATTCTCGGACACCTTTGAGCAGGGTCCTACCCCTCTGGAGGTCTGAATATTCTGGATTTTTCCTGGAATTTCGGGTACCATCTCGGGACTAGAGAGCTCCTTTTCAGAAGCTCTCTTTGAGGAACATGTGTCCGAGAACAGTGCACCTTCAGCGGACTGGCCCTGAGCAGCTAAACCCCTGGTTACATCCTCCAAAGGCACCAGGATGTGACAAAATGTGTCCGAGAATAGGTCACCTTCAGCGGACTGGCCATGTGCAGCTGCACCCCTAGTAACATCCTCCACAGGCACCAGGATGTGACAGAATGTGTCCGAGAATAGGTCACCTTCAGCGGACTGACCATGTGCAGCTACACCCCTAGTTACATCCTCCACAGGCACCAGGATGTGACAGAATGTGTCCGAGAATAGGTCACCTTCAGCGGACTGGCCATGTGCAGCTACACCCCTAGTTACATCCTCCACAGGCACCAGGATGTGAACATAATGTGTCCGAGGACAGAGCACCATCAACGGACTCTTTACCAGCTTCGAGTCCCTTGTTTTCGACTTCCAGAGGCACCATAATGTCAAAAACATGTGTCCGCCAAAGATGCACCATCAACGGACTCTCTGCGAGCTTCAAGTCCCTTGTTTTCGACTTCCAGATGCACCATAATGTCAAAAACATGTGCCCGAGAAAGATGCACCATCAACGGACTCTCTATGAGCTTCTGGGGCCTTGTTACAATCCTCCAGGAGGCTTCTGAAAAGGAGCTCTCTAGTCCCGAGATGGTACCCGGTGGCAAAACCTCTTTTTGGCATCCTCCAGGCTTAAGGGGAATCCTCAGAGAGTGTCCGAAAAAAGTGCACTGTCGTCGGACTGACCATTTTGGCTCGGGAGGGTAGGCCATGGAGCTCGCGCCAGCACCCCCAACTTTTTTTTACCCATGGTTAACCAGTAACTATGAGTCTCTTAAGGTTCCATAAGAGAGTCATACTATGACTCTTATGGAAAAGTAACTATGACTCTCTTAAGGTTTTCATTAGTCTCTTAAGGTTTTCACACACACCTCCCCAGACAGGCCTAAGAAGCCTGCTGTCTATTAAAGGTCCCCAAAGGTCAGAGAGACACCCACACAGCTCCAAACACTGCCCAGTGTGTTGGGTTCACTTACTGGGAGGACTACAGACACACACACCTCCCCAGAGAGGCCTAAGAAGCCTGCTGTCTATTAAAGGTCCTCAAAGGTCAGAGAGACACACAGAGAGCTCCCAGCACTGCCCAGTGTGTTGTGTTCACTTACTGGGAGGCCGACAGACACACACACCTCCCCAGACAGGCCTAAGAAGCCTGCTGTCTATTAAAGGTCCCCAAAGGTCAGAGAGACACACAGAGAGCTCCCAGCACTGCCCAGTGTGTTGTGTTCACTTACTGGGAGGCCTACAGACAAACACACGTCCCCAGACAGGCCTAAGAAGCCTGCTGTCTATTAAAGGTCCCCAAAGGTCAGAGAGACACCCAGACAGCTACAAACACTGCCCAGTGTGTTGGTTCACTTACTGGGAGGCCCACAGACACACACACCTCCCCAGACAGGCCTAAGAAGCCTGCTGTCTATTAAAGGTCCCCAAAGGTCAGAGAGACACACAGAGAGCTCCCAGCACTGCCCAGTGTGTTGTGTTCACTTACTGGAAGGCCTACAGGAGCACACACCTCCCCAGACAGGCCTAAGAAGCCTGCTGTCTATTAAAGGTCCCCAGAGGTCAGAGAGACACACAGAGAGCTCCAAACACTGCCCAGTGTGTTGGGTTCACTTACTGGGAGGCCTACAGACACACACACCTCCCCAGACAGGCCTAATTAGCCTGCTGTCTATTAAAGGTCCCCAGAGGTCAGAGAGACACACAGAGAGCTCCAAACACTGCCCTGTGTACTGTATTAAGTCACAGCAAGCCCCAATGGCTCACACTTGTCTCCCTTTAGGCCCAAAAATTCTGCCTGCTATTAAAGCTCTCTGAGGGTCCCACAGACACACACAGAGCTCCCAGCACTGCCCAGCACTAACCCTAACCCCCAGTACTGCCCTCAGCCCCAGCCCACTGCCCCCAAACACAGTGAGCTTCATGAGGCTCCCACAGACACACACAGAGCTCCCAGCACTGCTGGACGTCTAACTGAGGTCGCCATTGAATTCTAGATAGCTTGCTCCGTTTCTCGCTTGCCGCCACAGCCTTCAGACGATCAGTCATCAGCACAAGTTCGCCTCATGAAAACCGGAGATTCATACCGATCTGCCACGCCCCACTGTGTGGTGTGTTTGTTTAGTGTGTAGTACAGTTGCACTACGGGGTGTTGAGCTGCTTATTATGTGTAGGTTTTTAAGGATGCAATGTGTCGAGCCTTATAGAGTCGAGCCTTCCTCTTGAGCCAGAGAGACCTATGTGACAAGGACCGAGTTGCTTCATGTGGGGTTCGATCCTACGATTTTCAGGTGGTTTCGTCGAAACTAACACCTTTAATGGGTGGTTTCACCAAGACTTGCCCTTCGCGGGGTTCGAACCTGTGCTTCTCAGGTACCTCAGCCACTAATATGCCTCTCCCCACTCATCCGGGGCAAATTCTCGCTAGAGAAGGGTTCGGCGCAGTGACAGAGAGCTCCGTAGAGCCCTCGGCGTCCCAGGCCTGGAGGCTGACCGCGGTGGCGGGGAGGTGGGACCTGTGAGACAGGGTGCCTCCCCTGGCGGGTCACGGTTTCCAATCGGTCAGAAGGTTTAGGAGAGGAGAGGGAGGAGAGTGTGGTCAACAGTCCGCTTCAAACCGCTTGAAAATCGGACACTCAGAGGCTGAGTTACCTCTTTGTGGAACTTTTTTTATTTTTCGTTCTGAGCCTAAGTCCACTTTTTTAGGGTGCTCTCGATTTTGCGCCGTCACCCGGTGGCAAAACCTCTTTCTGTGATCCTCCAGGCCTTAGGGGGATTTCCAGAAGGTGTCCGAGAAAGGTGCATGGTCGTCGGACTGACCGTTTTCGGTCGGGAGGGTATTTTGTGGAGCCCTCACCACCAACCCCAACTTTTTCGTACCCATGGTTAACCAAAACCCTACCCATGGTTAACCAAAATGGACTTAGAAAAAATCCAGAATATTCAGACCTCCAGAGGGGTAGGACCCTGCTCAAAGGTGTCCGAGAATACTGCACCTTCAGCGGACATGCCATGAGCCTCTAGATCCCTCTATATCCTCCAGGAGAACCAGGATTTGAGGAACATGTGGCCGAGAACAGTGCACCTTCAGCGGACTGGCCATGTGCAGCTACACCCCTAGTTACATCCTCCACAGGCACCAGGATGTGACAGAATGTGTCCGAGAATAGGTCACCTTCAGCGGACATGCCTTGAGCCTCTAGACCCCTATACATCCTCCGGGAGAGGGAGGAGAGTGTGGTCAACAGTCCGCTTCAAACCGCTTGAAAATCGGACACTCAGAGGCTGAGTTACCTCTCGTGGAACTTTTTTTTTTTAACCAAAACCCTACCCATGATTAACCAAAATGGACTTAGAAAAAATCCACAGTTTTCAGACCTCCAGAGGGGTAGGACCCTGCTCAAAGGTGTCCGAGAATACTGCACCTTCAGCGGATATGACATGAGCCTCTAGACCCCTCTATATCCTCCAGGAGGACCAAGATTTGAGGAACAAGTGTCCGAGAACAGTTCACCTTCAGCGGACTGGCCCTGAGCAGCTACACCCCTGGTTACATCCTCCACAGGCACCAGGATGTGACAGAATGTGTCCGAGAATAGGTCACCTTCAGCGGACTGGCCATGTGCAGCTGCACCCCTAGTAACATCCTCCACAGGCACCAGGATGTGAAAGAATGTGTCCGAGAATAGGTCACCTTCAGTGGACTGACCATGTGCAGCTACACCCCTAGTTACATCCTCCACAGGCACCAGGATGTGACAGAATGTGTCCGAGAATAGGTCACCTTCAGCGGACTGGCCATGTGCAGCTACACCCCTAGTTACATCCTCCACAGGCACCAGGATGTGAACATAATGTGTCCGAGGACAGAGCACCATCAACGGACTCTTTACCAGCTTCGAGTCCCTTGTTTTCGACTTCCAGAGGCACCATAATGTCAAAAACATGTGTCCGCCAAAGATGCACCATCAACGGACTCTCTGCGAGCTTCGAGTCCCTTGTTTTCGACTTCCAGATGCACCATAATGTCAAAAATATTTGCCCGAGAAAGATGCACCATCAACGGACTCTCTATGAGCTTCTGGGGCCTTGTTACAATCCTCCAGGAGGCTTCTGAAAAGGAGCTCTCTAGTCCCGAGATGGTACCCGGTGGCAAAACCTCTTTTTGGCATCCTCCAGGCTTAAGGGGAATCCTCAGAGAGTGTCCGACTGACCATTTTGGCTCGGGAGGGTAGGCCATGGAGCTCGCGCCAGCACCCCCAACTTTTTTTTACCCATGGTTAACCAGTAACTATGAGTCTCTTAAGGTTCCATAAGAGAGTCATACTATGACTCTTATGGAAAAGTAACTATGACTCTCTTAAGGTTTTCATTAGTCTCTTAAGGTTTTCACACACACCTCCCCAGACAGGCCTAAGAAGCCTGCTGTCTATTAAAGGTCCCCAAAGGTCAGAGAGACACCCACACAGCTCCAAACACTGCCCAGTGTGTTGGGTTCACTTACTGGGAGGACTACAGACACACACACCTCCCCAGAGAGGCCTAAGAAGCCTGCTGTCTATTAAAGGTCCCCAAAGGTCAGAGAGACACACAGAGAGCTCCCAGCACTGCCCAGTGTGTTGTGTTCACTTACTGGGAGGCCGACAGACACACACACCTCCCCAGACAGGCCTAAGAAGCCTGCTGTCTATTAAAGGTCCCCAAAGGTCAGAGAGACACACAGAGAGCTCCCAGCACTGCCCAGTGTGTTGTGTTCACTTACTGGGAGGCCTACAGACAAACACACGTCCCCAGACAGGCCTAAGAAGCCTGCTGTCTATTAAAGGTCCCCAAAGGTCAGAGAGACACCCAGACAGCTACAAACACTGCCCAGTGTGTTGGTTCACTTACTGGGAGGCCCACAGACACACACACCTCCCCAGACAGGCCTAAGAAGCCTGCTGTCTATTAAAGGTCCCCAAAGGTCAGAGAGACACACAGAGAGCTCCCAGCACTGCCCAGTGTGTTGTGTTCACTTACTGGAAGGCCTACAGGAGCACACACCTCCCCAGACAGGCCTAAGAAGCCTGCTGTCTATTAAAGGTCCCCAGAGGTCAGAGAGACACACAGAGAGCTCCAAACACTGCCCAGTGTGTTGGGTTCACTTACTGGGAGGCCTACAGACACACACACCTCCCCAGACAGGCCTAATTAGCCTGCTGTCTATTAAAGGTCCCCAGAGGTCAGAGAGACACACAGAGAGCTCCAAACACTGCCCTGTGTACTGTATTAAGTCACAGCAAGCCCCAATGGCTCACACTTGTCTCCCTTTAGGCCCAAAAATTCTGCCTGCTATTAAAGCTCTCTGAGGGTCCCACAGACACACACAGAGCTCCCAGCACTGCCCAGCACTAACCCTAACCCCCAGTACTGCCCTCAGCCCCAGCCCACTGCCCCCAAACACAGTGAGCTTCATGAGGCTCCCACAGACACACACAGAGCTCCCAGCACTGCTGGACGTCTAACTGAGGTCGCCATTGAATTCTAGATAGCTTGCTCCGTTTCTCGCTTGCCGCCACAGCCTTCAGACGATCAGTCATCAGCACAAGTTCGCCTCATGAAAACCGGAGATTCATACCGATCTGCCACGCCCCACTGTGTGGTGTGTTTGTTTAGTGTGTAGTACAGTTGCACTACGGGGTGTTGAGCTGCTTATTATGTGTAGGTTTTTAAGGATGCAATGTGTCGAGCCTTATAGAGTCGAGCCTTCCTCTTGAGCCAGAGAGACCTATGTGACAAGGACCGAGTTGCTTCATGTGGGGTTCGATCCTACGATTTTCAGGTGGTTTCGTCGAAACTAACACCTTTAATGGGTGGTTTCACCAAGACTTGCCCTTCGCGGGGTTCGAACCTGTGCTTCTCAGGTACCTCAGCCACTAATATGCCTCTCCCCACTCATCCGGGGCAAATTCTCGCTAGAGAAGGGTTCGGCGCAGTGACAGAGAGCTCCGTAGAGCCCTCGGCGTCCCAGGCCTGGAGGCTGACCGCGGTGGCGGGGAGGTGGGACCTGTGAGACAGGGTGCCTCCCCTGGCGGGTCACGGTTTCCAATCGGTCAGAAGGTTTAGGAGAGGAGAGGGAGGAGAGTGTGGTCAACAGTCCGCTTCAAACCGCTTGAAAATCGGACACTCAGAGGCTGAGTTACCTCTTTGTGGAACTTTTTTTATTTTTCGTTCTGAGCCTAAGTCCACTTTTTTAGGGTGCTCTCGATTTCGCGCCGTCACCCGGTGGCAAAACCTCTTTCTGTGATCCTCCAGGCCTTAGGGGGATATCCAGAAGGTGTCCGAGAAAGGTGCATGGTCGTCGGACTGACCGTTTTCGGTCGGGAGGGTATTTTGTGGAGCCCTCGCCACCAACCCCAACTTTTTCGTACCCATGGTTAACCAAAACCCTACCCATGGTTAACCAAAATGGACTTAGAAAAAATCCAGAATATTCAGACCTCCAGAGGGGTAGGACCCTGCTCAAAGGTGTCCGAGAATACTAAACCTTCAGCGGACATGCCATGAGCCTCTAGATCCCTCTATATCCTCCAGGAGAACCAGGATTTGAGGAACATGTGGCCGAGAACAGTGCACCTTCAGCGGACTGGCCATGTGCAGCTACACCCCTAGTTACATCCTCCACAGGCACCAGGATGTGACAGAATGTGTCCGAGAATAGGTCACCTTCAGCGGACATGCCTTGAGCCTCTAGACCCCTATACATCCTCCGGGAGAGGGAGGAGAGTGTGGTCAACAGTCCGCTTCAAACCGCTTGAAAATCGGACACTCAGAGGCTGAGTTACCTCTCGTGGAACTTTTTTTTTTTAACCAAAACCCTACCCATGATTAACCAAAATGGACTTAGAAAAAATCCACAGTTTTCAGACCTCCAGAGGGGTAGGACCCTGCTCAAAGGTGTCCGAGAATACTGCACCTTCAGCGGATATGACATGAGCCTCTAGACCCCTCTATATCCTCCAGGAGGACCAAGATTTGAGGAACAAGTGTCCGAGAACAGTTCACCTTCAGCGGACTGGCCCTGAGCAGCTACACCCCTGGTTACATCCTCCACAGGCACCAGGATGTGACAGAATGTGTCCGAGAATAGGTCACCTTCAGCGGACTGGCCATGTGCAGCTGCACCCCTAGTAACATCCTCCACAGGCACCAGGATGTGAAAGAATGTGTCCGAGAATAGGTCACCTTCAGTGGACTGACCATGTGCAGCTACACCCCTAGTTACATCCTCCACAGGCACCAGGATGTGACAGAATGTGTCCGAGAATAGGTCACCTTCAGCGGACTGGCCATGTGCAGCTACACCCCTAGTTACATCCTCCACAGGCACCAGGATGTGAACATAATGTGTCCGAGGACAGAGCACCATCAACGGACTCTTTACCAGCTTCGAGTCCCTTGTTTTCGACTTCCAGAGGCACCATAATGTCAAAAACATGTGTCCGCCAAAGATGCACCATCAACGGACTCTCTGCGAGCTTCGAGTCCCTTGTTTTCGACTTCCAGATGCACCATAATGTCAAAAATATTTGCCCGAGAAAGATGCACCATCAACGGACTCTCTATGAGCTTCTGGGGCCTTGTTACAATCCTCCAGGAGGCTTCTGAAAAGGAGCTCTCTAGTCCCGAGATGGTACCCGGTGGCAAAACCTCTTTTTGGCATCCTCCAGGCTTAAGGGGAATCCTCAGAGAGTGTCCGAAAAAAGTGCACTGTCGTCGGACTGACCGTTTTGGCTCGGGAGGGTAGGCCATGGAGCTCGCGCCAGCACCCCCAACTTTTTTTTACCCATGGTTAACCAGTAACTATGAGTCTCTTAAGGTTCCATAAGAGAGTCATACTATGACTCTTATGGAAAAGTAACTATGACTCTGTCATAGGGTCGGGGCAAAAACGAATCTCAAGAACATTAAGGCTAAATAAATATCAGAGTTGATCCAAATGATTGAGGGAAGTTGGCTAGCAATTACCCCAATTATGGGATAAAGATTGGCTCTGAAAGAGGAAATAGCCTGGAAATTTACTGTGGGAGGAATCGGTGAGTTGGTCGCACTGACAGGTGGGATTCTGTATCAGCACGGTGGCTCAGTGGGTAGGGCGCGGCACCACGAACCTGAAGAGCACAGGTTCGAAACCCGCAAAGGGTAAGATTTCAGAAGAACATCTGAGAATCGCAGGTTCAAATCCCACCTGAAGCAACTATGTCCTAAGTTGCATATGAATCCCCGGAGAAAAATAACACACAAATCGCAATCAAACTCTGCAAACAGAATGTGGCAAACTCTGTAAACGGAGTGAGGCAAACTCTGTAAACAGAACGTGGCAAACTCTGTAACAGAACTCAGCAAACTCTGTGAAAAGAACCTGGCAAGTTCTTTAAACAGAAAATATAATATTTTGTTTTTATCTTTTTTTAAAGCCATTCGTCTCACACGTTTCACCCTAGAAAGGCGCCCGGTGTACGCCGGAGTATCCTTTCTGCCCCCGGTGATTTCGTAAAGCATCCCAGGTGCTGAGGTCCCACGGGGCCTCTACTTGGGAGGGTAGGGAATTTCGGTCGACCCCTCCCGCTCGCAGGCCGTTGCTGAGGATTGTGTAAATCAGTTGTAAAAGTCACACAGCAATCATATAATATAAAATTATATGTTTTTCGGTTTCCTAACCGTTGTCGGCAGTGGAAGTCGATTGTAAAAATCACAGGTACGGTGTTGCACCCCGCACAGTAACCGGAACCCCACGGGGTGGGCAGAGAAATCTGCCAGAACATCCAGAAGGAATGGCTGCGATGAAGAAGGGCAAGACCACAGGTCGCAAGGCTAAGTGGTCTGTAAAAGAACTAAAAACTTTGATGGAGATGGAGGAGGCTCTCGAGCAAGGCCAATACTCTGTATATTACATGAATGTGGAAATTGCAAGTCAGCTTCCAGGTAGGTCCTCCCACGAAGTGAAAGAGAAAAGACAGTGCATGAGACGGCAATCTCACAGGAGAAGCATTAAGCTCTTACTGCAGCCAACAGAGGCAAACCTGGAGAGGCAGGAAATCCCTGCTGAACTCAATCTGCTGATACAGCCACGAGGGTTACAAGCAGTAACTGGCCTCAACAGAAAATTAAGGTGGCAAGCTGGTGCTCTCATTGACATGTACACTCACGAACACGAAATCAGGCGGGCGCTCACACTGGCAAGCAGGAAGGACCCGGGCGCAGCAGTGGCCATTGAGACCGCTACGGCGATGGTGATAAGGGAGGCGAGAAGAAAAGGTCCAGCGACCAAAAAGAACAGCAAAGCTGGCGAGCCGATGAAGCCCCGAAGCAAGCGAGAAATGAAGAGGGATGAGGTCCATAAACTCAGAAAACTAATGAGTACGGACCCGGCTAAGCTTGTTAGCTATGTCCTTGACGGGAGTGAAGCGACCGACTGCCCAGTCCCGCTGCCTCAATTACACGAAGTGTTTGAAAGGCGTTGGATGGGGTCAGAAGGTGCCTTCAAGGGCTTGGGAGGCTTTAAGGCCGCCAGTGGGGCGGACAACGAACACTTCTCCACCCTGTTCACCCCCGAAGAGGTGCTCACACACCTCAGAAAGACGGACAGGAAATCGGCACCAGGCACGGACGGCATCGGGCGGGATGACCTACTCCTCTGGGACCCGAAGGGTGTGAAGCTATCAAAACTCTTTGGCAGCTGGCTTGCGGCGGGGTTCATACCTCAGTGTGTAAAGCCCGCGAGAACTGTACTGATACCAAAGACCTCCGACCCTCTGCTGTTGAATGACCCGAATAACTGGCGCCCAATCACTATCGGCTCGATGCTGATGCGGCTGTTCTCACGACTGCTAAATGGGCGCCTTACGAAAGCCTGCACTATCCACGACAGGCAGCGAGGGTTCAGGGACTCTCCTGGCTGTAGTGAGAATCTTCACATCCTTCAAAGTCTGGTTAAAGCCAGCAGGAGGGAGAGAAAGTCACTAGCGGTGGTGCTCGTGGACGTGGCAAAGGCTTTCGATACGGTGACACACGAGCACTTGCTTGCAGTGCTCAGGCAGAGAGGTCTGGATGAACACATCATAAACACAATACAAAGCTCGTACGACGGGGGCGTAACTTGCATTGAAGCCGGGGGAGAACAATCTGAACCCATTGCAATGAAAGTCGGTGTGAAGCAGGGTGACCCACTGTCCCCATTGCTTTTCAATCTGGCTCTTGATCCACTGCTCCACACACTGGAAAGCCTCGGTAAGGGAGTAAAGATCGCAGACACAAAGCTGGTCTCGCTTGCATTCGCAGATGACCTGGTGCTGATCAGCGACACATGGAAGAACATGGATTTCAATATCAGAATCCTGAATGACTTCTGTGCCCTGACGGGGCTTAAGATGCACGCAAGCAAGTGCTTCGGCTTCATGGTTACCCCCTTGAAACACAGCATGAAAATGAAAGTGAATGACTGTCCTCCCTGGCAGATCGAGGGGACACCAATAGAAATGGTTGAAAGTGGAAGGGCGGTAAGATATCTGGGAATTCAGGTCGGTCCAGTGAGGGGCCTCGAGAAACCCGACATTCTCAAAGAGTTACAAGTGGCGCTGGATAAGGTAGGGGCGACACCATTAACTGCCCCTCAAAAGATTTGGCTGCTTAAGACCTTCATAATCCCCAGGCATTTCTACCGGGCCGACCACAGCGACTACAGTATAGTTCGGCTGCGACTGCTGGACCGGCTACTACGTAGCACAGTAAAAACATGGCTGGGTCTAGCGCAGACCACATGTGATGGGTTGCTCTATGCTAGAGCGAGAGACGGAGGTCTGGGGCTACAAAAGTTGAGCGCCGTTATTCCTGCTATGCAGGCAAAGCGGTTGTGGAAACTTTTGCACTCTGATGATGAAGTCATCAGAAAGATAGCCTGGGACCAGAACGGGCTGGAGGACTGGAGAAGAGCTTGGCTCAAAGCGGGCGGGCAACTGGAGAAATTACCAACTCCAGAGGGTGTGCCAGTAACAAACGTTACTGAAGCAGATGGGGCCCCTCAGCTATCCCGGTACAAGAGACCATGCGAGTGGCAAGATGTAGAGTTCGACCGGTGGGCAGGCAAATCGGTGCAGGGAGTTGGAATAGCCTGGTTCAAAGACTCTCCAGAGTCTAATGCCTGGCTCTCCAAACTCCCAAAAGTGCAACACAAATTCTGCTCACAAGCACTACAGCTACAAGCGAGCGTCTACCCTACCAGGGAATTTATGGCAAGGGGCCAAAGCAAGTGGAACGCGAGTTGCCGAGGCTGTCACGCGAGGCTTGAGTCCGCCTCACACCTCCTCGGAGCATGTCCCAGCGGTAGGGCGAAACGACTGGAGCGACACAATTTTGCATGCCATCGACTGGCAGTCGCTGCGAAGAAGCAGGGCTGGGTTGTCCACAGGGAGAAAGAATTTGGAAGCAGACCAAATGTGAGACGCCCAGACTTGGTCTTTTGCAAAGATGGTAAGGCAATGGTGCTGGATGTGACAGTGCGGTTTGAAAGGAACATCAACACACTAAAATTCGCAGGCCGAGAGAAAGTAAAGCACTACAAACCCATCAAGTACTTGGTGAAACAGGTCATGGGTGTAGAGGAAGTGGAAATACACGGATTTCCACTGGGAGCGAGGGGCCTCTGGCATAAACCCAACAACAAGATCCTCAAGAGAATGGGACTTTCTAAGAGCAGTGCAAAAGCTCTCGCGTCGAGACTTTGTAAGAGTGTTCTGAGAGGATCCTTAACTATCTTGAGTGACATCCTACAAAGTAGGGATTGAATACTTTATATTAAAGTGAAAAGCTTAAGAGGAAAAGCTATACAGGGCGGAAGCACCGGACCACAATGCACATTGCATCCTTAAAAACCTACACATAATAAGCAGCTCAACACCCCGTAGTGTAACTGCGCTACACACTAAACAAACACACCACACAGTGGGACGTGGCATATCGGTAGGAATCTCCGGTTTTCATGAGGCGAACTTGTGCTGATGACTGATCGTCTGAAGGCTGTGGCGGCAAGCGAGAAACGGAGCGAGCTATCTAAAGTTCAATGGCGACCTCAGTTAGACGTCCGTTCCACAAACCTGAAGAACGAGGCACCAGTCAGGAACGCTGAGTGGAGGGTGTGTCTCAGGTTACGGGTCAGACCTTAACTGCGCACCCGAAAATCTGGGGCGAGAAGCGAGGAATGGAGAAAGATGTTGTAGATATCAACAACGATCTCGGTTGGACGTCCGTTCCCCGGTGCCACGGGGCTGTGCAGTGAGGTTCTCGATGCCGGCTTGGCACACACTCAGGGCGACCTGGTGTGGACAAGCAAGGTGGATAATTAAACCCTTAAAGCTACACATAATATTACAACTCAACACCCCATAGCATAACTGCGCTACACACTAAACAAACACATTCTTATTGTGATAAGATAAAAACACCCCCACTATAGTGGGTCAACAAACATAACCACACAAGGAGAAGACAAGCCCAGGATTCAGAGCGAGAGGACAAGCACATAGAAACCCAGTTTCCACTTCGGTGGCGTCTGGGGTCCACAGGTGGTGGTTCAGCCTGTCTGAGCAGACAATAAAACATCACCTGCTGAGCCAAAACCCAAAAGCTGATGGTGGTAGGTAGATAGCTTGGGATACACAGTATAACGGAGCCGTTACCCACGAATGCGCGTCCAGACGAATGCAAGGATACAGAATCTCCGTTGCCTGGATAGGTACAAAGCCTCGAGATACGGTCCGGGTCCCGTATGTTCGTCTGCCCGAGCTAGCAGGGCGGCAAGCGGGTGGGAGCGCAGCTAATGCAATACGCAGCGTCCCCAGGACGTCCGACACCCTGTTAGTAGGAAACAGGAACGGTAAGATCAGGACGCAGGCTCGGTGGCCTCCCTTGAAAGGCGAGAAACGCCTGGATGAAGGAGCAGCAAGGAGCTTGAGACAAAATTCGGAGAGATTTCTTACCACATTGCCGTGCGTGTCAAGACAGTAAGTGTTCTGTTATAACATGTATGTTAAGCTATTAGGTTGTAAATATTAGTTAGATGGTTAGTGGCTGGAGAAGCTGTGTGGCAGTCAGCCAGGGGGGAGGTGGGAGGGGAGCTGTGTGTGTGTGTGTGTGTGTGTCTTAGGAGGAGGGGGTGGGGAGGGGGACTATCCCCCTAGAGCAGAGTTCAGTAGGGATCAAGCTGTTTGTGTGTGTGTGTGTGTGTGTGTGTGTGTGTCTTATTATTTAAGATTTTTACCCTAACCAGAATGTTTTTTGTGTTTTTTAGACATGACTCGCCCAAAGTTAATGACACACTGCCCAGTGTGTGAGAAGTTGCTGGCAGCCCTTGCCAGCCATCTGAGGCGAGGACACGATGTGGCCAATGCAGAGGAGCGGGCCATACTCCTCAAAATGGGTACCGGGAGGATTCCTGTCTTCCTGTGACTGTGCGGCATGCGTGGGTGCCTGCTTGTGTCTGCGTGGCTCTCCTGCCTTTACCTCCGCGGCGTGCCTGCCTGTGTCTGCGTGGCTCTCCTGCCTTTACCTCCGCGGCGTGCCTGCGTGGCGTGCCTGCCTGTGCCTGCGCGGCGTGCCTGCAAGCCTGCCTGCATGCGTACACCTGGGTGTGTATCTGTGTGTGTTCGGTGCCTGTGTGCGTCTGTTTGTGCGTGCGTGTCTGCCTACCTGCATCTGTCTGTGCATGCCCGGTGGTGGGTGTCTGTGCGTCCTGGCCTGCATGTGCCTGCCTGCCTGTGACTGCGCAGCGTGCGTGTCTGCCTGCCTGTGTCTGTGTGGCTCTCCTGCCTGTGCCTACGCGGCGTGCCTGCCTGTGTCTGCGCGGCGGGCCTGCAAGCCTGCCTGAATGCGTACACCTGGGTGTGGGTGTGTATCTGCGTGTGCTCGGTGCCTGTGCGCATCTGTTTGTGCGTGCGTGTCTGCCCACCTGCATATGTCTGTGCGTGCCCGCTTGTGTGTGTCTGTGCATCCTGGCCTGTATATGTGCATGCGTGTGTCTGAGCGTGTGTGCATGTTATACCTGCATCTATGTCTTGTAGGCCTTCTCTGTCTAGAGTCTGAAGCACTTCCCCGGACAGCCTCTGGCTCTCCCTGCCTTCTGCTGGGCTGATGCTTTACAGAGACTGTCAGCAGCAACGACTCCACCCCGATACGGGGGTTTGACACCTGTAAACACAGACACACACACATTCAATTAGTTCCCTTGATATGAACTAAAGAGGCAGGAGGCAACAGCAACTCCAAATAAACTTGGTAGGTGTGTTACCTTCCTGCCAATGACAATCCACTCTGTGTCTGCCATCTCCTCGTGTGACTTTAAAGATGTTGCCTTTGGTGACATATGCATGCACATTGTTTTTAATGCATGACAATAACATAAATGCAGGAACATGAAGAGCAGACCATCTACCTTGTTATATTAATAACCCTATGAAAAACACAGTGGTGGCAAAAGCCACATAGGCTATACTTTGTCCGTGTTTGAAACACAGCTCATGAATTAACCACACTACATATTACTAACAGATAACATAAGCAAAGGATTTGCTGATGAGAACGGGTGAAATTCCATGACATCAACAGTGAGAGTAGCTACCTAAACGTGTGTAAAAGAGACTGTATTCATATGACTACCTCCCAATAAATTCGTTTATACATCTGAATTTAAACGATCGTGTAGAAAATACTGATTCACAGTCCAAACATTCTCATTCATTCATAGCACTCGTAGCTAAAAGCCTCCTTAATATAGCTTACTTCCAGTAAGATAAGGGAGTGTTTGTAACTTAGCTATATGGCTAAATACATCGTTACGACAACATAAAACAACAGTGATTGTAGAAACCTAAACATTTGTAAAAGAGCCTGTATTCATATGACTACCTCCCAATACATTATTTTATACATCTGAATTTAAACGATCGTGAAGAAAATACTGATTCACAGTCCAAACATTCTCATTCTCATTCATAGCCCTCATAAGCCCCCATAATATAGCGAACTTCCAGTCATAAGGTAGTGTTTGTAAA
>NC_137914.1:31620308-31622808 GCF_963457725.1 Sprattus sprattus
CCATTGCCTTACCATCTTTGCAAAAGACCAAGTCTGGGCGTCTCACATTTGGTCTGCTTCCAAATTCTTTCTCCCTGTGGACAACCCAGCCCTGCTGCTTCGCAGCGACTGCCAGTCGATGGCATGCAAAATTGTGTCGCTCCAGTCGTTTCGCCCTACCGCTGGGACATGCTCCGAGGAGGTGTGAGGCGGACTCAAGCCTCGCGTGACAGCCTCGGCAACTCGCGTTCCACTTGCTTTGGCCCCTTGCCATAAATTCCATGGTAGGGTAGACGCTCGCTTGTAGCTGTAGTGCTTGTGAGCAGAATTTGTGTTGCACTTTTGGGAGTTTGGAGAGCCAGGCATTAGACTCTGGAGAGTCTTTGAACCAGGCTATTCCAACTCCCTGCACCGATTTGCCTGCCCACCGGTCGAACTCTACATCTTGCCACTCGCATGGTCTCTTGTACCGGGATAGCTGAGGGGCCCCATCGGCTTCAGTAACGTTCGTTACTGGCACACCCTCTGGAGTTGGTAATTTCTCCAGTTGCCCGCCCGCTTTGAGCCAAGCTCTTCTCCAGTCCTCCAGCCCGTTCTGGTCCCAGGCTATCTTTCTGATGACTTCATCATCAGAGTGCAAAAGTTTCCACAACCGCTTTGCCTGCATAGCAGGAATAACGGCGCTCAACTTTTGTAGCCCCAGACCTCCGTCTCTCGCTCTAGCATAGAGCAACCCATCACATGTGGTCTGCGCTAGACCCAGCCATGTTTTTACTGTGCTACGTAGTAGCCGGTCCAGCAGTCGCAGCCGAACTATACTGTAGTCGCTGTGGTCGGCCCGGTAGAAATGCCTGGGGATTATGAAGGTCTTAAGCAGCCAAATCTTTTGAGGGGCAGTTAATGGTGTCGCCCCTACCTTATCCAGCGCCACTTGTAACTCTTTGAGAATGTCGGGTTTCTCGAGGCCCCTCACTGGACCGACCTGAATTCCCAGATATCTTACCGCCCTTCCACTTTCAACCATTTCTATTGGTGTCCCCTCGATCTGCCAGGGGGGACAGTCATTCACTTTCATTTTCATGCTGTGTTTCAAGGGGGTAACCATGAAGCCGAAGCACTTAAACTCAGAAAACTAATGAGTACGGACCCGGCTAAGCTTGTTAGCTATGTCCTTGACGGGAGTGAAGCGACCGACTGCCCAGTCCCGCTGCCTCAATTACACGAAGTGTTTGAAAGGCGTTGGATGGGGTCAGAAGGTGCCTTCAAGGGCTTGGGAGGCTTTAAGGCCGCCAGCGGGGCGGACAACGAACACTTCTCCACCCTGTTCACCCCCGAAGAGGTGCTCACACACCTCAGAAAGACGGACAGGAAATCGGCACCAGGCACGGACGGCATCGGGCGGGATGACCTACTCCTCTGGGACCCGAAGGGTGTGAAGCTATCAAAACTCTTTGGCAGCTGGCTTGCGGCGGGGTTCATACCTCAGTGTGTAAAGCCCGCGAGAACTGTACTGATACCAAAGACCTCCGACCCTCTGCTGTTGAATGACCCGAATAACTGGCGCCCAATCACTATCGGCTCGATGCTGATGCGGCTGTTCTCACGACTGCTAAATGGGCGCCTTACGAAAGCCTGCACTATCCACGACAGGCAGCGAGGGTTCAGGGACTCTCCTGGCTGTAGTGAGAATCTTCACATCCTTCAAAGTCTGGTTAAAGCCAGCAGGAGGGAGAGAAAGTCACTAGCGGTGGTGCTCGTTGACGTGGCAAAGGCTTTCGATACGGTGACACACGAGCACTTGCTTGCAGTGCTCAGGCAGAGAGGTCTGGATGAACACATCATAAACACAATACAAAGCTCGTACGACGGGGGCGTAACTTGCATTGAAGCCGGGGGAGAACAATCTGAACCCATTGCAATGAAAGTCGGTGTGAAGCAGGGTGACCCACTGTCCCCATTGCTTTTCAATCTGGCTCTTGATCCACTGCTCCACACACTGGAAAGCCTCGGTAAGGGAGTAAAGATCGCAGACACAAAGCTGGTCTCGCTTGCATTCGCAGATGACCTGGTGCTGGTCAGCGACACATGGAAGAACATGGATTTCAATATCAGAATCCTGAATGACTTCTGTGCCCTGACGGGGCTTAAGGTGCACGCAAGCAAGTGCTTCGGCTTCATGGTTACACCCTTGAAACACAGCATGAAAATGAAAGTGAATGACTGTCCCCCCTGGCAGATCGAGGGGACACCAATAGAAATGGTTGAAAGTGGAAGGGCGGTAAGATATCTGGGAATTCAGGTCGGTCCAGTGAGGGGCCTCGAGAAACCCGACATTCTCAAAGAGTTACAAGTGGCGCTGGATAAGGTAGGGGCGACACCATTAACTGCCCCTCAAAAGATTTGGCTGCTTAAGACCTTCATAATCCCCAGGCATTTCTACCGGGCCGACCACAGCGACTACAGTATAGTTCGGCTGCGACTGCTGGACCGGCTACTACGTAGCACAGTAAAAACATGGCTG
>NC_137914.1:31627808-31652808 GCF_963457725.1 Sprattus sprattus
AATTGTCCCAAAAAGTTGGGGGTAGTGGCGCGAGCTCCATGGTAGACCCCCCCGAGCCAAAATAGTCAGTCCGACGACCATGCACTATTCTCGGAAACCCAAATGTCCCAAAAGTGCCTCAGATGTCAGTTATGTTCCCAATTGTCCCTACCCAAACGTCCCTTTTTAACCATATAAAAACCAGCAAAAAGCTGAAAAATTAGTAATTTTCTCATTTTTCCTTCTGGTCAGGGATCGAACCGGACACCCTCCGGTTACCAGCCCCAGCTGCCGACTACACGACCGGCTAATTTTTTTTGGACCTGAAAAGATTCTGAAAAGATTTGGCCAATCACGTTCACACCAGTTTGCAGAGTTGAGAACAATTGACCAATCACGGCAGAAATCCTGCAGAGCAACGTCAGGAGAAATGCTGGAGGGGCGACGTCACATTGTTTACGCTACGTGCGGGTAATTCAAAGAGTGAAGTTAAACTACGGGCAATCAACCGAGGCAGATTATCTTGACCTGGTGAGTATTAACACATTTAACACACTGCTGTTAGATACTGAACCAATTTAACCTCTAATGTTTAGCTAGCTTTCAACCTTACAAACACTCTTGGTTATCGGACTGGAATTTCGCTACAAACACTCTGTTATCGGACTGGAATTTCGTTAGTTCTCATCAGCGTTTCCATTGCTAATGTTAATTGTTAGTGTTGTATGATATAACTTAAGTTATAATTCATTTCACCCGTTGTTTTATGTTGTCGTTTCCATGTATTTAGCCATCTAGCTACTTTACAAACACTACCTTATGACTGGAAGTTCGCTATATTATGGGGGCTTATGAGGGCTATGAATGAGAATGAGAATGTTTGGACTGTGAATCAGTATTTTCTTCACGATCGTTTAAATTCAGATGTATAAAATAATGTATTGGGAGGTAGTCATATGAATACAGGCTCTTTTACAAATGTTTAGGTTTCTACAATCACTGTTGTTTTATGTTGTCGTAACGATGTATTTAGCCATATAGCTAAGTTACAAACACTCCCTTATCTTACTGGAAGTAAGCTATATTAAGGAGGCTTTTAGCTACGAGTGCTATGAATGAATGAGAATGTTTGGACTGTGAATCAGTATTTTCTACACGATCGTTTAAATTCAGATGTATAAACGAATTTATTGGGAGGTAGTCATATGAATACAGTCTCTTTTACACACGTTTAGGTAGCTACTCTCACTGTTGATGTCATGGAATTTCACCCGTTCTCATCAGCAAATCCTTTGCTTATGTTATCTGTTAGTAATATGTAGTGTGGTTAATTCATGAGCTGTGTTTCAAACACGGACAAAGTATAGCCTATGTGGCTTTTGCCACCACTGTGTTTTTCATAGGGTTATTAATATAACAAGGTAGATGGTCTGCTCTTCATGTTCCTGCATTTATGTTATTGTCATGCATTAAAAACAATGTGCATGCATATGTCACCAAAGGCAACATCTTTAAAGTCACACGAGGAGATGGCAGACACAGAGTGGATTGTCATTGGCAGGAAGGTAACACACCTACCAAGTTTATTTGGAGTTGCTGTTGCCTCCTGCCTCTTTAGTTCATATCAAGGGAACTAATTGAATGTGTGTGTGTCTGTGTTTACAGGTGTCAAACCCCCGTATCGGGGTGGAGTCGTTGCTGCTGACAGTCTCTGTAAAGCATCAGCCCAGCAGAAGGCAGGGAGAGCCAGAGGCTGTCCGGGGAAGTGCTTCAGACTCTAGACAGAGAAGGCCTACAAGACATAGATGCAGGTATAACATGCACACACGCTCAGACACACGCATGCACATATACAGGCCAGGATGCACAGACACACACAAGCGGGCACGCACAGACATATGCAGGTGGGCAGACACGCACGCACAAACAGATGCGCACAGGCACCGAGCACACGCAGATACACACCCACACCCAGGTGTACGCATTCAGGCAGGCTTGCAGGCCCGCCGCGCAGACACAGGCAGGCACGCCGCGTAGGCACAGGCAGGAGAGCCACACAGACACAGGCAGGCAGACACGCACGCTGCGCAGTCACAGGCAGGCAGGCACATGCAGGCCAGGACGCACAGACACCCACCACCGGGCATGCACAGACAGATGCAGGTAGGCAGACACGCACGCACAAACAGACGCACACAGGCACCGAACACACACAGATACACACCCAGGTGTACGCATGCAGGCAGGCTTGCAGGCACGCCGCGCAGGCACAGGCAGGCACGCCACGCAGGCACGCCGCGGAGGTAAAGGAAGGAGAGCCACGCAGACACAGGCAGGCACGCCGCGGAGGTAAAGGCAGGAGAGCCACGCAGACACAAGCAGGCACCCACGCATGCCGCACAGTCACAGGAAGACAGGAATCCTCCCGGTACCCATTTTGAGGAGTATGGCCCGCTCCTCTGCATTGGCCACATCGTGTCCTCGCCTCAGATGGCTGGCAAGGGCTGCCAGCAACTTCTCACACACTGGGCAGTGTGTCATTAACTTTGGGCGAGTCATGTCTAAAAAACACAAAAAACATTCTGGTTAGGGTAAAAATCTTAAATAATAAGACACACACACACACACACACACACACACACAAACAGCTTGATCCCTACTGAACTCTGCTCTAGGGGGATAGTCCCCCTCCCCACCCCCTCCTCCTAAGACACACACACACACACACACACAGCTCCCCTCCCACCTCCCCCCTGGCTGACTGCCACACAGCTTCTCCAGCCACTAACCGTCTAACTAATATTTACAACCTAATAGCTAAACATACATGTTATAACAGAACACTTACTGTCTTGACACGCACGGCAATGTGGTAAGAAATCTCTCCGAATTTTGTCTCAAGCTCCTTGCTGCTCCTTCATCCAGGCGTTTCTCGCCTTTCAAGGGAGGCCACCGAGCCTGCGTCCTGATCTTACCGTTCCTGTTTCCTACTAACAGGGTGTCGGACGTCCTGGGGACGCTGCGTATTGCATTAGCTGCGCTCCCACCCGCTTGCCGCCCTGCTAGCTCGGGCAGACGAACATACGGGACCCGGACCGTATCTCGAGGCTTTGTACCTATCCAGGCAACGGAGATTCTGTATCCTTGCATTCGTCTGGACGCGCATTCGTGGTTAACGGCTCCGTTATACTGTGTATCCCAAGCTATCTACCTACCACCATCAGCTTTTGGGTTTTGGCTCAGCAGGTGATGTTTTATTGTCTGCTCAGACAGGCTGAACCACCACCTGTGGACCCCAGACGCCACCGAAGTGGAAACTGGGTTTCTATGTGCTTGTCCTCTCGCTCTGAATCCTGGGCTTGTCTTCTCCTTGTGTGGTTATGTTTGTTGACCCACTATAGTGGGGGTGTTTTTATCTTATCACAATAAGAATGTGTTTGTTTAGTGTGTAGCGCAGTTATGCTATGGGGTGTTGAGTTGTAATATTATGTGTAGCTTTAAGGGTTTAATTATCCACCTTGCTTGTCCACACCAGGTCGCCCTGAGTGTGTGCCAAGCCGGCATCGAGAACCTCACTGCACAGCCCCGTGGCACCGGGGAACGGACGTCCAACCGAGATCGTTGTTGATATCTACAACATCTTTCTCCATTCCTCGCTTCTCGCCCCAGATTTTCGGGTGCGCAGTTAAGGTCTGACCCGTAACCTGAGACACACCCTCCACTCAGCGTTCCTGACTGGTGCCTCGTTCTTCAGGTTTGTGGAACGGACGTCTAACTGAGGTCGCCATTGAACTTTAGATAGCTCGCTCCGTTTCTCGCTTGCCGCCACAGCCTTCAGACGATCAGTCATCAGCACAAGTTCGCCTCATGAAAACCGGAGATTCCTACCGATATGCCACGTCCCACTGTGTGGTGTGTTTGTTTAGTGTGTAGCGCAGTTACACTACGGGGTGTTGAGCTGCTTATTATGTGTAGGTTTTTAAGGATGCAATGTGCATTGTGGTCCGGTGCTTCCGCCCTGTATAGCTTTTCCTCTTAAGCTTTTCACTTTAATATAAAGTATTCAATCCCTACTTTGTAGGATGTCACTCAAGATAGTTAAGGATCCTCTCAGAACACTCTTACAAAGTCTCGACGCGAGAGCTTTTGCACTGCTCTTAGAAAGTCCCATTCTCTTGAGGATCTTGTTGTTGGGTTTATGCCAGAGGCCCCTCGCTCCCAGTGGAAATCCGTGTATTTCCACTTCCTCTACACCCATGACCTGTTTCACCAAGTACTTGATGGGTTTGTAGTGCTTTACTTTCTCTCGGCCTGCGAATTTTAGTGTGTTGATGTTCCTTTCAAACCGCACTGTCACATCCAGCACCATTGCCTTACCATCTTTGCAAAAGACCAAGTCTGGGCGTCTCACATTTGGTCTGCTTCCAAATTCTTTCTCCCTGTGGACAACCCAGCCCTGCTTCTTCGCAGCGACTGCCAGTCGATGGCATGCAAAATTGTGTCGCTCCAGTCGTTTCGCCCTACCGCTGGGACATGCTCCGAGGAGGTGTGAGGCGGACTCAAGCCTCGCGTGACAGCCTCGGCAACTCGCGTTCCACTTGCTTTGGCCCCTTGCCATAAATTCCCTGGTAGGGTAGACGCTCGCTTGTAGCTGTAGTGCTTGTGAGCAGAATTTGTGTTGCACTTTTGGGAGTTTGGAGAGCCAGGCATTAGACTCTGGAGAGTCTTTGAACCAGGCTATTCCAACTCCCTGCACCGATTTGCCTGCCCACCGGTCGAACTCTACATCTTGCCACTCGCATGGTCTCTTGTACCGGGATAGCTGAGGGGCCCCATCTGCTTCAGTAACGTTTGTTACTGGCACACCCTCTGGAGTTGGTAATTTCTCCAGTTGCCCGCCCGCTTTGAGCCAAGCTCTTCTCCAGTCCTCCAGCCCGTTCTGGTCCCAGGCTATCTTTCTGATGACTTCATCATCAGAGTGCAAAAGTTTCCACAACCGCTTTGCCTGCATAGCAGGAATAACGGCGCTCAACTTTTGTAGCCCCAGACCTCCGTCTCTCGCTCTAGCATAGAGCAACCCATCACATGTGGTCTGCGCTAGACCCAGCCATGTTTTTACTGTGCTACGTAGTAGCCGGTCCAGCAGTCGCAGCCGAACTATACTGTAGTCGCTGTGGTCGGCCCGGTAGAAATGCCTGGGGATTATGAAGGTCTTAAGCAGCCAAATCTTTTGAGGGGCAGTTAATGGTGTCGCCCCTACCTTATCCAGCGCCACTTGTAACTCTTTGAGAATGTCGGGTTTCTCGAGGCCCCTCACTGGACCGACCTGAATTCCCAGATATCTTACCGCCCTTCCACTTTCAACCATTTCTATTGGTGTCCCCTCGATCTGCCAGGGAGGACAGTCATTCACTTTCATTTTCATGCTGTGTTTCAAGGGGGTAACCATGAAGCCGAAGCACTTGCTTGCGTGCATCTTAAGCCCCGTCAGGGCACAGAAGTCATTCAGGATTCTGATATTGAAATCCATGTTCTTCCATGTGTCGCTGACCAGCACCAGGTCATCTGCGAATGCAAGCGAGACCAGCTTTGTGTCTGCGATCTTTACTCCCTTACCGAGGCTTTCCAGTGTGTGGAGCAGTGGATCAAGAGCCAGATTGAAAAGCAATGGGGACAGTGGGTCACCCTGCTTCACACCGACTTTCATTGCAATGGGTTCAGATTGTTCTCCCCCGGCTTCAATGCAAGTTACGCCCCCGTCGTACGAGCTTTGTATTGTGTTTATGATGTGTTCATCCAGACCTCTCTGCCTGAGCACTGCAAGCAAGTGCTCGTGTGTCACCGTATCGAAAGCCTTTGCCACGTCCACGAGCACCACCGCTAGTGACTTTCTCTCCCTCCTGCTGGCTTTAACCAGACTTTGAAGGATGTGAAGATTCTCACTACAGCCAGGAGAGTCCCTGAACCCTCGCTGCCTGTCGTGGATAGTGCAGGCTTTCGTAAGGCGCCCATTTAGCAGTCGTGAGAACAGCCGCATCAGCATCGAGCCGATAGTGATTGGGCGCCAGTTATTCGGGTCATTCAACAGCAGAGGGTCGGAGGTCTTTGGTATCAGTACAGTTCTCGCGGGCTTTACACACTGAGGTATGAACCCCGCCGCAAGCCAGCTGCCAAAGAGTTTTGATAGCTTCACACCCTTCGGGTCCCAGAGGAGTAGGTCATCCCGCCCGATGCCGTCCATGCCTGGTGCCGATTTCCTGTCCGTCTTTCTGAGGTGTGTGAGCACCTCTTCGGGGGTGAACAGGGTGGAGAAGTGTTCGTTGTCCGCCCCGCTGGCGGCCTTAAAGCCTCCCAAGCCCTTGAAGGCACCTTCTGACCCCATCCAACGCCTTTCAAACACTTCGTGTAATTGAGGCAGCGGGACTGGGCAGTCGGTCGCTTCACTCCCGTCAAGGACATAGCTAACAAGCTTAGCCGGGTCCGTACTCATTAGTTTTCTGAGTTTATGGACCTCATCCCTCTTCATTTCTCGCTTGCTTCGGGGCTTCATCGGCTCGCCAGCTTTGCTGTTCTTTTTGGTCGCTGGACCTTTTCTTCTCGCCTCCCTTATCACCATCGCCGTAGCGGTCTCAATGGCCACTGCTGCGCCCGGGTCCTTCCTGCTTGCCAGTGTGAGCGCCCGCCTGATTTCGTGTTCGTGAGTGTACATGTCAATGAGAGCACCAGCTTGCCACCTTAATTTTCTGTTGAGGCCAGTTACTGCTTGTAACCCTCGTGGCTGTATCAGCAGATTGAGTTCAGCAGGGATTTCCTGCCTCTCCAGGTTTGCCTCTGTTGGCTGCAGTAAGAGCTTAGTGCTTCTCCTGTGAGATTGCCGTCTCATGCACTGTCTTTTCTCTTTCACTTCGTGGGAGGACCTACCTGGAAGCTGACTTGCAATTTCCACATTCATGTAATATACAGAGTATTGGCCTTGCTCGAGAGCCTCCTCCATCTCCATCAAAGTTTTTAGTTCTTTTACAGACCACTTAGCCTTGCGACCTGTGGTCTTGCCCTTCTTCATCGCAGCCATTCCTTCTGGATGTTCTGGCAGATTTCTCTGCCCACCCCGTGGGGTTCCGGTTACTGTGCGGGGTGCAACACCGTACCTGTGATTTTTACAATCGACTTCCACTGCCGACAACGGTTAGGAAACCGAAAAACATATAATTTTATATTATATGATTGCTGTGTGACTTTTACAACTGATTTACACAATCCTCAGCAACGGCCTGCGAGCGGGAGGGGTCGACCGAAATTCCCTACCCTCCCAAGTAGAGGCCCCGTGGGACCTCAGCACCTGGGATGCTTTACGAAATCACCGGGGGCAGAAAGGATACTCCGGCGTACACCGGGCGCCTTTCTAGGGTGAAACGTGTGAGACGAATGGCTTTAAAAAAAGATAAAAACAAAATATTATATTTTCTGTTTAAAGAACTTGCCAGGTTCTTTTCACAGAGTTTGCTGAGTTCTGTTACAGAGTTTGCCACGTTCTGTTTACAGAGTTTGCCTCACTCCATTTACAGAGTTTGCCACATTCTGTTTGCAGAGTTTGATTGCGATTTGTGTGTTATTTTTCTCCGGGGATTCATATGCAACTTAGGACATAGTTGCTTCAGGTGGGATTTGAACCTGCGATTCTCAGATGTTCTTCTGAAATCTTACCCTTTGCGGGTTTCGAACCTGTGCTCTTCAGGTTCGTGGTGCCGCGCCCTACCCACTGAGCCACCGTGCTGATACAGAATCCCACCTGTCAGTGCGACCAAGTCACCGATTCCTCCCACAGTAAATTTCCAGGCTATTTCCTCTTTCAGAGCCAATCTTTATCCCATAATTGGGGTAATTGCTAGCCAACTTCCCTCAATCATTTGGATCAACTCTGATATTTATTTAGCCTTAATGTTCTTGAGATTCGTTTTTGCCCCGACCCTATGACAGAGTCATAGTTACTTTTCCATAAGAGTCATAGTATGACTCTCTTATGGAACCTTAAGAGACTCATAGTTACTGGTTAACCATGGGTAAAAAAAAGTTGGGGGTGCTGGCGCGAGCTCCATGGCCTATCCTCCCGAGCCAAAACGGTCAGTCCGACGACAGTGCACTTTTTTCGGACACTCTCTGAGGATTCCCCTTAAGCCTGGAGGATGCCAAAAAGAGGTTTTGCCACCGGGTACCATCTCGGGACTAGAGAGCTCCTTTTCAGAAGCCTCCTGGAGGATTGTAACAAGGCCCCAGAAGCTCATAGAGAGTCCGTTGATGGTGCATCTTTCTCGGGCAAATATTTTTGACATTATGGTGCATCTGGAAGTCGAAAACAAGGGACTCGAAGCTCGCAGAGAGTCCGTTGATGGTGCATCTTTGGCGGACACATGTTTTTGACATTATGGTGCCTCTGGAAGTCGAAAACAAGGGACTCGAAGCTGGTAAAGAGTCCGTTGATGGTGCTCTGTCCTCGGACACATTATGTTCACATCCTGGTGCCTGTGGAGGATGTAACTAGGGGTGTAGCTGCACATGGCCAGTCCGCTGAAGGTGACCTATTCTCGGACACATTCTGTCACATCCTGGTGCCTGTGGAGCATGTAACTAGGGGTGTAGCTGCACATGGTCAGTCCACTGAAGGTGACCTATTCTCGGACACATTCTTTCACATCCTGGTGCCTGTGGAGGATGTTACTAGGGGTGCAGCTGCACATGGCCAGTCCGCTGAAGGTGACCTATTCTCGGACACATTCTGTCACATCCTGGTGCCTGTGGAGGATGTAACCAGGGGTGTAGCTGCTCAGGGCCAGTCCGCTGAAGGTGAACTGTTCTCGGACACTTGTTCCTCAAATCTTGGTCCTCCTGGAGGATATAGAGGGGTCTAGAGGCTCATGTCATATCCGCTGAAGGTGCAGTATTCTCGGACACCTTTGAGCAGGGTCCTACCCCTCTGGAGGTCTGAAAACTGTGGATTTTTTCTAAGTCCATTTTGGTTAATCATGGGTAGGGTTTTGGTTAAAAAAAAAAAGTTCCACGAGAGGTAACTCAGCCTCTGAGTGTCCGATTTTCAAGCGGTTTGAAGCGGACTGTTGACCACACTCTCCTCCCTCTCCCGGAGGATGTATAGGGGTCTAGAGGCTCAAGGCATGTCCGCTGAAGGTGACCTATTCTCGGACACATTCTGTCACATCCTGGTGCCTGTGGAGGATGTAACTAGGGGTGTAGCTGCACATGGCCAGTCCGCTGAAGGTGCACTGTTCTCGGACACATGTTCCTCAAATCCTGGTCCTCCCGGAGGATATAGAGGGGTCTAGAGGCTCAGGGCATGTCCGCTGAAGGTGCAGTATTCTCGGACACCTTTGAGCAGGGTCCTACCCCTCTGGAGGTCTGAAAATTCTGGATTTTTTCTAAGTCCATTTTGGTTAACCATGGGTAGGGTTTTGGTTAACCATGGGTACGAAAAAGTTGGGGGTGGTGGCGAGGGCTCCACAAAATACCCTCCCGACCGAAAACGGTCAGTCCGACGACCATGCACCTTTCTCGGACACCTTCTGAAAATCCCCCTAAGGCCTGGAGGATCACAGAAAGAGGTTTTGCCACCGGGTGACGGCGCGAAATCGAGAGCACCCTAAAAAAGTGGACTTAGGCTCAGAACGAAAAATAAAAAAAGTTCCACAAAGAGGTAACTCAGCCTCTGAGTGTCCGATTTTCAAGCGGTTTGAAGCGGACTGTTGACCACTCTCTCTTCCCTCTCCCGGAGGATATATAGGGGTCTAGAGGCTCAAGGCATGTCCGCTGAAGGTGACCTATTCTCGGACACATTCTGTCACATCCTGGTGCCTGTGGAGGATGTAACCAGGGGTGTAGCTGCTCAAGGCCAGTCCACTGAAGGTGCACTGTTCTCGGACACATGTTCCTCAAATCCTGGTTCTCCTGGAGGATATAGAGGGATCTAGAGGCTCATGGCATGTCCGCTGAAGGTGCAGTATTCTCGGACACCTTTGAGCAGGGTCCTACCCCTCTGGAGGTCTGAATATTCTGGATTTTTTCTAAGTCCATTTTGGTTAACCATGGGTAGGGTTTTGGTTAACCATGGGTACGAAAAAGTTGGGGTTGGTGGAGAGGGCTCCACAAAATACCCTCCCGACCGAAAACGGTCAGTCCGACGACCATGCACCTTTCTCGGACACCTTCTGGAAATCCCCCTAAGGCCTGGAGGATCACAGAAAGAGGTTTTGCCACCGGGTGACGGCGCGAAATCGAGAGCACCCTAAAAAAGTGGACTTAGGCTCAGAACGAAAAATAAAAAAAGTTCCACAAAGAGGTAACTCAGCCTCTGAGTGTCCGATTTTCAAGCGGTTTGAAGCGGACTGTTGACCAGACTCTCCTCCCTCTCCTCTCCTAAACCTTCTGACCGATTGGAAACCGTGACCCGCCAGGGGAGGCACCCTGTCTCACAGGTCCCACCTCCCCGCCACCGCGGTCAGCCTCCAGGCCTGGGACGCCGAGGGCTCTACGGAGCTCTCTGTCACTGCGCCGAACCCTTCTCTAGCGAGAATTTGCCCCGGATGAGTGGGGAGAGGCATATTAGTGGCTGAGGTACCTGAGAAGCACAGGTTCGAACCCCGCGAAGGGCAAGTCTTGGTGAAACCACCCATTAAAGGTGTTAGTTTCGACGAAACCACCTGAAAATCGTAGGATCGAACCCCACATGAAGCAACTCGGTCCTTGTCACATAGGTCTCTCTGGCTCAAGAGGAAGGCTCGACTCTATAAGGCTCGACACATTGCATCCTTAAAAACCTACACATAATAAGCAGCTCAACACCCCGTAGTGCAACTGTACTACACACTAAACAAACACACCACACAGTGGGGCGTGGCAGATCGGTATGAATCTCCGGTTTTCATGAGGCGAACTTGTGCTGATGACTGATCGTCTGAAGGCTGTGGCGGCAAGCGAGAAACGGAGCAAGCTATCTAGAATTCAATGGCGACCTCAGTTAGACGTCCAGCAGTGCTGGGAGCTCTGTGTGTGTCTGTGGGAGCCTCATGAAGCTCACTGTGTTTGGGGGCAGTGGGCTGGGGCTGAGGGCAGTACTGGGGGTTAGGGTTAGTGCTGGGCAGTGCTGGGAGCTCTGTGTGTGTCTGTGGGACCCTCAGAGAGCTTTAATAGCAGGCAGAATTTTTGGGCCTAAAGGGAGACAAGTGTGAGCCATTGGGGCTTGCTGTGACTTAATACAGTACACAGGGCAGTGTTTGGAGCTCTCTGTGTGTCTCTCTGACCTCTGGGGACCTTTAATAGACAGCAGGCTAATTAGGCCTGTCTGGGGAGGTGTGTGTGTCTGTAGGCCTTCCAGTAAGTGAACCCAACACACTGGGCAGTGTTTGGAGCTCTCTGTGTGTCTCTCTGACCTCTGGGGACCTTTAATAGACAGCAGGCTTCTTAGGCCTGTCTGGGGAGGTGTGTGTGCCTGTAGGCCTTCCAATAAGTGAACACAACACACTGGGCAGTGCTGGGAGCTCTCTGTGTGTCTCTCTGACCTTTGGGGACCTTTAATAGACAGCAGGCTTCTTAGGCCTGTCTGGGGAGGTGTGTTTGTCTGTAGGCCTCCCAGTGAGTGAACACAACACACTGGGCAGTGCTGGGAGCTCTCTGTGTGTCTCTCTGACCTTTGGGGACCTTTAATAGACAGCAGGCTTCTTAGGCCTGTCTGGGGAGGTGTGTGTGTCTGTCGGCCTCCCAGTAAGTGAACACAACACACTGGGCAGTGCTGGGAGCTCTCTGTGTGTCTCTCTGACCTTTGGGGACCTTTAATAGACAGCAGGCTTCTTAGGCCTGTCTGGGGAGGTGTGTGTGTCTGTAGGCCTCCCAGTAAGTGAACCCAACACACTGGGCAGTGTTTGGAGCTGTCTGGGTGTCTCTCTGACCTTTGGGGACCTTTAATAGACAGCAGGCTTCTTAGGCCTGTCTGGGGAGGTGTGTTTGTCTGTAGGCAACCCAGTAAGTGAACACAACACACTGGGCAGTGCTGGGAGCTCTCTGTGTGTCTCTCTGTGTGTCTCAGAAGCTCATAGAGAGTCCGTTGTTGGTGCATCTTTCTCGGGCACATGTTTTTGACATTATGGTGCATCTGGAAGTCGAAAACAAGGGACTCGAAGCTCACAGAGAGTCCGTTGATGGTGCATCTTTGGCGGACACATGTTTTTGACATTATGGTGCCTCTGGAAGTCGAAAACAAGGGACTCGAAGCTGGTAAAGAGTCCGTTGATGGTGCTCTGTCCTCGGACACATTATGTTCACATCCTGGTGCCTGTGGAGGATGTAACTAGGGGTGTAGCTGCACATGGCCAGTCCGCTGAAAGTGACCTATTCTCGGACACATTCTGTCACATCCTGGTGCCTGTGGAGGATGTAACTAGGATGATTTTCTTTGTTTTAGAAGGATTTTGCAGGACTCGCAGCACACTCGCAGAATCATATCTAAACAACTCAAAAAACATTCTGGTTAGGGTAAAAATCTTAGATAATATGACACACACACACACACACACACACACAAACACACACACAGCTCCCCTCCCACCTCCCCCCTGGCTGACTGCCACACAGCTTCTCCAGCCACTAACCATCAAACTAATAGTTACAACTCAATAGCTAAACTTACTTGTAATAACAGAACACTCACCGTCTTGAAAACTCACGGCAATCTTGAAAGAAATGTCTCTGAAATTTGTCTTTAAGAATCTTGCTGCTCCACTCTCCAGCTCTTTCTCCCACAAAATGGCGACAGAGTAGGTCAGGCTTATATACTGGGGAGAGATTCTGAGAGGCGGGTTCAGGCTTTGCTTCAGGGGGACTCTTGAAACAGTCAAAAGAGGAATTTGAGGAATTTGAGGGTGCCTTGTCTGTGTGTCTGTGTGCCTTTGTGTGTGTCTGTGTGTCTGTGTGCCTGTGTGTGTGTCTGTGTGCCTGTGTGTGTGTGTGTGTGTTGTCTTTAGGTGTAAATGCAAGCTGAGTGCTGATGTAAATGGCTGAATTCCTAGTGCTATGATAGCTGCAGTGGTAGCACAGGAAGAGATGACAGATTTCTCCTCCTTTTCTGTCAGAGTCAACCGTGGCCTACTGGTTAGGGTTAAAAAAAAAAGAGGGGGAAGAGGGAAAAAGGAAAAAAGAGAGGAGAAAAGAAGAGAGGAGGAAGGAGGAAGAAAATGTGGGTGTTTCTGCATCCATACCTATCTGAGAAATGCATTTCTAACTGCTTTAACAATATTTGGACCCACAACTGGTTTTGTCTGCAGACGGGATACGAACCTACGATTTGGGAATTATGAGTTCCGTTTTTTTCACATCCTCTCCGCGGATATTTATATCAAATTAAGTGTTAAAGCAGTTAGAAATGCATTTCTCAGATAGGTATGGATGCAGAAACACCCACATTTTCTTCCTCCTTCCTCCTCTCCTCTTCTTCTCAGCTTAGTGCTTCTCCTGTGAGATTGCCGTCTCATGCACGTCTTTTCTCTTTCACTTCGTGGGAGGACCTACCTGGAAGCTGACTTGCAATTTCCACATTCATGTAATATACAGAGTATTGGCCTTGCTCGAGAGCCTCCTCCATCTCCATCAAAGTTTTTAGTTCTTTTACAGACCACTTAGCCTTGCGACCTGTGGTCTTGCCCTTCTTCATCGCAGCCATTCCTGCTGGATGTTCTGGCAGATTTCTCTGCCCACCCCGTGGGGTTCCGGTTACTGTGCGGGGTGCAACACCGTACCTGTGATTTTTACAATCGACTTCCACTGCCGACAACGGTTAAGAAACCGAAAAACATATAATTTTATATTATATGATTGCTGTGTGACTTTTACAACTGATTTACACAATCCTCAGCAACGGCCTGCCAGCGGGAGGGGTCGACCGAAATTCCCTACCCTCCCAAGTAGAGGCCCCGTGGGACCTCAGCACCTGGGATGCTTTACGAAATCACCGGGGGCAGAAAGGATACTCCGGCGTACACCGGGCGCCTTTCTAGGGTGAAACGTGTGAGACGAATGGCTTTAAAAAAAGATAAAAACAAAATATTATATTTTCTGTTTAAAGAACTTGCCAGGTTCTTTTCACAGAGTTTGCTGAGTTCTGTTACAGAGTTTGCCACGTTCTGTTTACAGAGTTTGCCTCACTCCGTTTACAGAGTTTGCCACATTCTGTTTACAGAGTTTGCCGGGTTGTGTATACAGAGTTTGCCAAGTTCTGTCTTCAAAGTATGCCATGTTCTGCTTACAGAGTTTGCCACGTTCTGTTTACAGAGTTTGATTGTGATTTGTGTGTTATTTTTCACCGGGGATTCATATGCAACTTAGGACATAGTTGCTTCAGGGATTTGAACCTGTGATTCTCAGATGATCTTCTGAAATCTTACCCTTTGCGGGTTTCGAACCTGTGCTCTTCAGGTTCGTGGTGCCGCGCCCTACCCACTGAGCCACCGTGCTGATACAGAATCCCACCTGTCAGTGCGACCAAGTCACCGATTCCTCCCACAGTAAATTTCCAGGCTATTTCCTCTTTCAGAGCCAATCTTTATCCCATAATTGGGGTAATTGCTAGCCAACTTCCCTCAATCATTTGGATCAACTCTGATATTTATTTAGCCTTAATGTTCTTGAGATTCGTTTTTGCCCCGACCCTATGACAGAGTCATAGTTACTTTTCCATAAGAGTCATAGTATGACTCTCTTATGGAACCTTAAGAGACTCATAGTTACTGGTTAACCATGGGTAAAAAAAAGTTGGGGGTGCTGGCGCGAGCTCCATGGCCTACCCTCCCGAGCCAAAACGGTCAGTCCGACGACAGTGCACTTTTTTCGGACACTCTCTGAGGATTCCCCTTAAGCCTGGAGGATGCCACAAAGAGGTTTTGCCACCGGGTACCATCTCGGGACTAGAGAGCTCCTTTTCAGAAGCCTCCTGGAGGATTGTAACAAGGCCCCAGAAGCTCATAGAGAGTCCGTTGATGGTGCATCTTTCTCGGGCACATGCTTTTGACATTATGGTGCATCTGGAAGTCGAAAACAAGGGACTCGAAGCTCGCAGAGAGTCCGTTGATGGTGCATCTTTGGCGGACACATGTTTTTGACATTATGGTGCCTCTGGAAGTCGAAAACAAGGGACTCAAAGCTGGTAAAGAGTCCGTTGATGGTGCTCTGTCCTCGGACACATTATTTTCACATCCTGGTGCCTGTGGAGGATGTAACTAGGGGTGTAGCTGCACATGGCCAGTCCGCTGAAGGTGACCTATTCTCGGACACATTCTGTCACATCCTGGTGCCTGTGGAGGGTGTAACTAGGGGTGTAGCTGCACATGGCCAGTCCGCTGAAGGTGCACTGTTCTCGGACACATGTTCCTCAAATCCTGGTCCTCCTGGAGGATATAGAGGGGTCTAGAGGCTCATGGCATGTCCGCTGAAGGTGCAGTATTCTCGGACACCTTTGAGCAGGGTCCTACCCCTCTGGAGGTCTGAATAGTCTGGATTTTTTCTAAGTCCATTTTGGTTAACCATGGGTAGGGTTTTGGTTAACCATGGGTACGAAAAAGTTGGGGGTGGTGGCGAGGGCTCCACAAAATACCCTCCCGACCGAAAACGGTCAGTCCGACGACCATGCACCTTTCTCGGACACCTTCTGAAAATCCCCCTAAGGCCTGGAGGATCACAGAAAGAGGTTTTGCCACCGGGTGACGGCGCGAAATCGAGAGCACCCTAAAAAGGTGGACTTAGGCTCAGAACGAAAAACAAAAAAAGTTCCACGAGAGGTAACTCAGCCTCTGAGTGTCCGATTTTCAAGCGGTTTGAAGCGGACTGTTGACCACACTCTCCTCCCTCTCCTCTCCTAAACCTTCTGACCGATTGGAAACCGTGACCCGCCAGAGGAGGCACCCTGTCTCACAGGTCCCACCTCCCCGCCACCGCGGTCAGCCTCCAGGCCTGGGACGCCGAGGGCTCTACGGAGCTCTCTGTCACCGCGCCGAACCCTTCTCTAGCGAGAATTTGCCCCGGATGAGTGGGGAGAGGCGTATTAGTGGCTGAGGTACCTGAGAAGCACAGGTTCGAACCCCGCGAAGGGCAAGTCTCGGTGAAACCACCCATTAAAGGTGTTAGTTTCGACGAAACCACCTGAAAATCGTAGGATCGAACCCCACATGAAGCAACTCGGTCCTTGTCACATAGGTCTCTCTGGCTCAAGAGGAAGGCTCGACTCTATAAGGCTCGACACATTGCATCCTTAAAAACCTACACATAATAAGCAGCTCAACACCCCGTAGTGCAACTGCGCTACACACTAAACAAACACACCACACAGTGGGGCGTGGCAGATCGGTATGAATCTCCGGTTGAGGGCAGTACTGGGGGTTAGGGGTAGTGCTGGGCAGTGCTGGGAGCTCTGTGTGTGTCTGTGGGACCCTCAGAGAGCTTTAATAGCAGGCAGAATTTTTGGGCCTAAAGGGAGACAAGTGTGAGCCATTGGGGCTTGCTGTGACTTAATACAGTACACAGGGCAGTGTTTGGAGCTCTCTGTGTGTCTCTCTGACCTCTGGGGACCTTTAATAGACAGCAGGCTAATTAGGCCTGTCTTGGGAGGTGTGTGTGTCTGTAGGCCTCCCAGTAAGTGAACCCAACACACTGGGCAGTGTTTGGAGCTCTCTGTGTGTCTCTCTGACCTCTGGGGACCTTTAATAGACAGCAGGCTTCTTAGGCCTGTCTGGGGAGGTGTGTGCTCCTGTAGGCCTTCCAGTAAGTGAACACAACACACTGGGCAGTGCTGGGAGCTCTCTGTGTGTCTCTCTGACCTTTGGGGACCTTTAATAGACAGCAGGCTTCTTAGGCCTGTCTGGGGAGGTGTGTGTGTCTGTGGGCCTCCCAGTAAGTGAACCAACACACTGGGCAGTGTTTGTAGCTGTCTGGGTGTCTCTCTGACCTTTGGGGACCTTTAATAGACAGCAGGCTTCTTAGGCCTGTCTGGGGACGTGTGTTTGTCTGTAGGCCTCCCAGTAAGTGAACACAACACACTGGGCAGTGCTGGGAGCTCTCTGTGTGTCTCTCTGACCTTTGGGGACCTTTAATAGACAGCAGGCTTCTTAGGCCTGTCTGGGGAGGTGTGTGTGTCTGTCGGCCTCCCAGTAAGTGAACACAACACACTGGGCAGTGCTGGGAGCTCTCTCTGTGTCTCTCTGACCTTTGGGGACCTTTAATAGACAGCAGGCTTCTTAGGCCTCTCTGGGGAGGTGTGTGTGTCTGTAGTCCTCCCAGTAAGTGAACCCAACACACTGGGCAGTGTTTGGAGCTGTGTGGGTGTCTCTCTGACCTTTGGGGACCTTTAATAGACAGCAGGCTTCTTAGGCCTGTCTGGGGAGGTGTGTGTGAAAACCTTAAGAGACTAATGAAAACCTTAAGAGAGTCATAGTTACTTTTCCATAAGAGTCATAGTATGACTCTCTTATGGAACCTTAAGAGACTCATAGTTACTGGTTAACCATGGGTAAAAAAAAGTTGGGGGTGCTGGCGCGAGCTCCATGGCCTACCCTCCCGAGCCAAAATGGTCAGTCCGACGACAGTGCACTTTTTTCGGACACTCTCTGAGGATTCCCCTTAAGCCTGGAGGATGCCAAAAAGAGGTTTTGCCACCGGGTACCATCTCGGGACTAGAGAGCTCCTTTTCAGAAGCCTCCTGGAGGATTGTAACAAGGCCCCAGAAGCTCATAGAGAGTCCGTTGATGGTGCATCTTTCTCGGGCACATGTTTTTGACATTATGGTGCATCTGGAAGTCGAAAACAAGGGACTTGAAGCTCGCAGAGAGTCCGTTGATGGTGCATCTTTGGCGGACACATGTTTTTGACATTATGGTGCCTCTGGAAGTCGAAAACAAGGGACTCGAAGCTGGTAAAGAGTCCGTTGATGGTGCTCTGTCCTCGGACACATTATGTTCACATCCTGGTGCCTGTGGAGGATGTAACTAGGGGTGTAGCTGCACATGGCCAGTCCGCTGAAGGTGACCTATTCTCGGACACATTCTGTCACATCCTGGTGCCTGTGGAGGATGTAACTAGGGGTGTAGCTGCACATGGTCAGTCCGCTGAAGGTGACCTATTCTCGGACACATTCTATCCCATCCTGGTGCCTGTGGAGGATGTTACTAGGGGTGCAGCTGCACATGGCCAGTCCGCTGAAGGTGACCTATTCTCGGACACATTTTGTCACATCCTGGTGCCTTTGGAGGATGTAACCAGGGGTGTAGCTGCTCAGGGCCAGTCCGCTGAAGGTGCACTGTTCTCGGACACATGTTCCTCAAAGAGAGCTTCTGAAAAGGAGCTCTCTAGTCCCGAGATGGTACCCGAAATTCCAGGAAAAATCCAGAATATTCAGACCTCCAGAGGGGTAGGACCCTGCTCAAAGGTGTCCGAGAATACTGCACCTTCAGCGGACATGCCATGAGCCTCTAGATCCCTCTATATCCTCCAGGAGAACCAGGATTTGAGGAACATGTGTCCGAGAACAGTGCACCTTCAGTGGACTGGCCATGTGCAGCTACACCCCTAGTTACATCCTCCACAGGCACCATGATGTGAACATAATGTTTCCGAGGACAGAGCACCATCAACGGACTCTTTACCAGCTTTGAGTCCCTTGTTTTCGACTTCCAGAGGCACCATAATGTCAAAAACATGTGTCCGCCAAAGATGCACCATCAACGGACTCTCTGCGAGCTTCAAGTCCCTTGTTTTCGACTTCCAGATGCACCATAATGTCAAAAACATGTGCCCGAGAAAGATGCACCATCAACGGACTCTCTATGAGCTTCTGGGGCCTTGTTACAATCCTACAGGAGGCTTCTGAAAAGGAGCTCTCTAGTCCCGAGATGGTACCCGGTGGCAAAACCTCTTTTTGGCATCCTCCAGGCTTAAGGGGAATCCTCAGAGAGTGTCCGAAAAAAGTGCACTGTCGTCGGACTGACCATTTTGGCTCGGGAGGGTAGGCCATGGAGCTCGCGCCAGCACCCCCAACTTTTTTTTACCCATGGTTAACCAGTAACTATGAGTCTCTTAAGGTTCCATAAGAGAGTCATACTATGACTCTTATGGAAAAGTAACTATGACTCTCTTAAGGTTTTCATTAGTCTCTTAAGGTTTTCACACACACCTCCCCAGACAGGCCTAAGAAGCCTGCTGTCTATTAAAGGTCCCCAAAGGTCAGAGAGACACCCACACAGCTCCAAACACTGCCCAGTGTGTTGGGTTCACTTACTGGGAGGCCTACAGACACACACACCTCCCCAGACAGGCCTAAGAAGCCGGCTGTCTATTAAAGGTCCCCAAAGGTCAGAGAGACACACAGAGAGCTCCCAGCACTGCCCAGTGTTTTGTGTTCACTTACTGGGAGGCCAACAGACACACACACCTCCCCAGACAGGCCTAAGAAGCCTGCTGTCTATTAAAGGTCCCCAAAGGTCAGAGAGACACACAGAGAGCTCCCAGCACTGCCCAGTGTGTTGTGTTCACTTACTGGGAGGCCTACAGACAAACACACCTCCCCAGACAGGCCTAAGAAGCCTGCTGTCTATTAAAGGTCCCCAAAGGTCAGAGAGACACCCAGACAGCTACAAACACTGCCCAGTGTGTTGGTTCACTTACTGGGAGGCCCACAGACACACACACCTCCCCAGACAGGCCTAAGAAGCCTGCTGTCTATTAAAGGTCCCCAAAGGTCATAGAGACACACAGAGAGCTCCCAGCACTGCCCAGTGTGTTGTGTTCACTTACTGGAAGGCCTACAGGCACACACACCTCCCCAGACAGGCCTAAGAAAACTGCTGTCTATTAAAGGTCCCCAGAGGTCAGAGAGACACACAGAGAGCTCCAAACACTGCCCAGTGTGTTGGGTTCACTTACTAGGAGGCCTACAGACACACACACCTCCCCAGACAGGCCTAATTAGCCTGCTGTCTATTAAAGGTCCCCAGAGGTCAGAGAGACACACAGAGAGCTCCAAACACTGCCCTGTGTACTGTATTAAGTCACAGCAAGCCCCAATGGCTCACACTTGTCTCCCTTTAGGCCCAAAAATTCTGCCTGCTATTAAAGCTCTCTGAGGGTCCCACAGACACACACAGAGCTCCCAGCACTGCCCAGTACTAACCCTAACCCCCAGTACTGCCCTCAGCCCCAGCCCACTGCCCCCAAACACAGTGAGCTTCATGAGGCTCCCACAGACACACACAGAGCTCCCAGCACTGCTGGACGTCTAACTGAGGTCGCCATTGAATTCTAGATAGCTTGCTCCGTTTCTCGCTTGCCGCCACAGCCTTCAGACGATCAGTTATCAGCACAAGTTCGCCTCATGAAAACCGGAGATTCATACCGATCTGCCACGCCCCACTGTGTGGTGTGTTTGTTTAGTGTGTAGCGCAGTTGCACTACGGGGTGTTGAGCTGCTTATTATGTGTAGGTTTTTAAGGATGCAATGTGTCGAGCCTTATAGAGTCGAGCCTTCCTCTTGAGCCAGAGAGACCTATGTGACAAGGACCGAGTTGCTTCATGTGGGGTTCGATCCTACGATTTTCAGGTGGTTTCGTTGAAACTAACACCTTTAATGGGTGGTTTCACCAAGACTTGCCCTTCGCGGGGTTCGAACCTGTGCTTCTCAGGTACCTCAGCCACTAATATGCCTCTCCCCACTCATCCGGGGCAAATTCTCGCTAGAGAAGGGTTCGGCGCAGTGACAGAGAGCTCCGTAGAGCCCTCGGCGTCCCAGGCCTGGAGGCTGACCGCGGTGGCGGGGAGGTGGGACCTGTGAGACAGGGTGCCTCCCCTGGCGGGTCACGGTTTCCAATCGGTCAGAAGGTTTAGGAGAGGAGAGGGAGGAGAGTGTGGTCAACAGTCCGCTTCAAACCGCTTGAAAATCGGACACTCAGAGGCTGAGTTACCTCTTTGTGGAACTTTTTTTATTTTTCGTTCTGAGCCTAAGTCCACTTTTTTAGGGTGCTCTCGATTTCGCGCCGTCACCCGGTGGCAAAACCTCTTTCTGTGATCCTCCAGGCCTTAGGGGGATTTCCAGAAGGTGTCCGAGAAAGGTGCATGGTCGTCGGACTGACCGTTTTCGGTCGGGAGGGTATTTTGTGGTAAACTTTTTCGTAACCATGGTTAACAAAAACCCTACCCATGGTTAACCAAAATGGACTTAGAAAAAATCCAGAATATTCAGACCTCCAGAGGGGTAGGACCCTGCTCAAAGGTGTCCGAGAATACTGCACCTTCAGCGGACATGCCATGAGCCTCTAGACCCCTCTATATCCTCCGGGAGGACCAGGATTTGAGGAACATGTGTCCGAGAACAGTGCACCTTCAGCGAACTGGCCATGTGCAGCTACACCCCTAGTTACATCCTCCACAGGCACCAGGATGTGACAGAATGTGTCCGAGAATAGGTCACCTTCAGTGGACTGGCCATGTGCAGCTACACCCCTAGTTACATCCTCCACAGGCACCAGGATGTGAACATAATGTGTCCGAGGACAGAGCACCATCAACGGACTCTTTACCAGCTTCGAGTCCCTTGTTTTCGACTTCCAGAGGCACCATAATGTCAAAAACATGTGTCCGCCAAAGATGCACCATCAACGGACTCTCTACGAGCTTCGAGTCCCTTGTTTTCGACTTCCAGATGCACCATAATGTCAAAAACATGTGCCCGAGAAAGATGCACCATCAACGGACTCTCTATGAGCTTCTGGGGCCTTGTTACAATCCTCCAGGAGGCTTCTGAAAAGGAGCTCTCTAGTCCCGAGATGGTACCCGGTGGCAAAACCTCTTTTTGGCATCCTCCAGGCTTAAGGGGAATCCTCAGAGAGTGTCCGAAAAAAGTGCACTGTTGTCGGACTGACCGTTTTGGCTCGGGAGGGTAGGCCATGGAGCTCGCGCCAGCACCCCCAACTTTTTTTTACCCATGGTTAACCAGTAACTATGAGTATCTTAAGGTTCCATAAGAGAGTCATACTATGACTCTTATGGAAAAGTAACTATGACTCTGTCATAGGGTCGGGGCAAAAACGAATCTCAAGAACATTAAGGCTAAATAAATATCAGAGTTGATCCAAATGATTGAGGGAAGTTGGCTAGCAATTACCCCAATTATGGGATAAAGATTGGCTCTGAAAGAGGAAATAGCCTGGAAATTTACTGTGGGAGGAATCGGTGACTTGGTCGCACTGACAGGTGGGATTCTGTATCAGCACGGTGGCTCAGTGGGTAGGGCGCGGCACCACGAACCTGAAGAGCACAGGTTCGAAACCCGCAAAGGGTAAGATTTCAGAAGAACATCTGAGAATCGCAGGTTCAAATCCCACCTGAAGCAACTATGTCCTAAGTTGCATATGAATCCCCGGAGAAAAATATCACACAAATCGCAATCAAACTCTGCAAACAGAATGTGGCAAACTCTGTAAACGGAGTGAGGCAAACTCTGTAAACAGAACGTGGCAAACTCTGTAACAGAACTCAGCAAACTCTGTGAAAAGAACCTGGCAAGTTCTTTAAACAGAAAATATAATATTTTGTTTTTATCTTTTTTTAAAGCCATTCGTCTCACACGTTTCACCCTAGAAAGGCGCCCGGTGTACGCCGGAGTATCCTTTCTGCCCCCGGTGATTTCGTAAAGCATCCCAGGTGCTGAGGTCCCACGGGGCCTCTACTTGGGAGGGTAGGGAATTTCGGTCGACCCCTCCCGCTCGCAGGCCGTTGCTGAGGATTGTGTAAATCAGTTGTAAAAGTCACACAGCAATCATATAATATAAAATTATATGTTTTTCGGTTTCCTAACCGTTGTCGGCAGTGGAAGTCGATTGTAAAAATCACAGGTACGGTGTTGCACCCCGCACAGTAACCGGAACCCCACGGGGTGGGCAGAGAAATCTGCCAGAACATCCAGCAGGAATGGCTGCGATGAAGAAGGGCAAGACCACAGGTCGCAAGGCTAAGTGGTCTGTAAAAGAACTAAAAACTTTGATGGAGATGGAGGAGGCTCTCGAGCAAGGCCAATACTCTGTATATTACATGAATGTGGAAATTGCAAGTCAGCTTCCAGGTAGGTCCTCCCACGAAGTGAAAGAGAAAAGACAGTGCATGAGACGGCAATCTCACAGGAGAAGCACTAAGCTCTTACTGCAGCCAACAGAGGCAAACCTGGAGAGGCAGGAAATCCCTGCTGAACTCAATCTGCTGATACAGCCACGAGGGTTACAAGCAGTAACTGGCCTCAACAGAAAATTAAGGTGGCAAGCTGGTGCTCTCATTGACATGTACACTCACGAACACGAAATCAGGCGGGCGCTCACACTGGCAAGCAGGAAGGACCCGGGCGCAGCAGTGGCCATTGAGACCGCTACGGCGATGGTGATAAGGGAGGCGAGAAGAAAAGGTCCAGCGACCAAAAAGAGCAGCAAAGCTGGCGAGCCGATGAAGCCCCGAAGCAAGCGAGAAATGAAGAGGGATGAGGTCCATTAACTCAGAAAACTAATGAGTACGGACCCGGCTAAGCTTGTTAGCTATGTCCTTGACGGGAGTGAAGCGACCGACTGCCCAGTCCCGCTGCCTCAATTACACGAAGTGTTTGAAAGGCGTTGGATGGGGTCAGAAGGTGCCTTCAAGTGCTTGGGAGGCTTTAAGGCCGCCAGCGGGGCGGACAACGAACACTTCTCCACCCTGTTCACCCCCGAAGAGGTGCTCACACACCTCAGAAAGACGGACAGGAAATCGGCACCAGGCACGGACGGCATCGGGCGGGATGACCTACTCCTCTGGGACCCGAAGGGTGTGAAGCTATTAAAACTCTTTGGCAGCTGGCTTGCGGCGGGGTTCATACCTCAGTGTGTAAAGCCCACGAGAACTGTACTGATACCAAAGACCTCCGACCCTCTGCTGTTGAATGACCCGAATAACTGGCGCCCAATCACTATCGGCTCGATGCTGATGCGGCTGTTCTCACGACTGCTAAATGGGCGCCTTACGAAAGCCTGCACTATCCACGACAGGCAGCGAGGGTTCAGGGACTCTCCTGGCTGTAGTGAGAATCTTCACATCCTTCAAAGTCTGGTTAAAGCCAGCAGGAGGGAGAGAAAGTCACTAGCGGTGGTGCTCGTGGACGTGGCAAAGGCTTTCGATACGGTGACACACGAGCACTTGCTTGCAGTGCTCAGGCAGAGAGGTCTGGATGAACACATCATAAACACAATACAAAGCTCGTACGACGGGGGCGTAACTTGCATTGAAGCCGGGGGAGAACAATCTGAACCCATTGCAATGAAAGTCGGTGTGAAGCAGGGTGACCCACTGTCCCCATTGCTTTTCAATCTGGCTCTTGATCCACTGCTCCACACACTGGAAAGCCTCGGTAAGGGAGTAAAGATCGCAGACACAAAGCTGGTCTCGCTTGCATTCGCAGATGACCTGGTGCTGGTCAGCGACACATGGAAGAACATGGATTTCAATATCAGAATCCTGAATGACTTCTGTGCCCTGACGGGGCTTAAGGTGCACGCAAGCAAGTGCTTCGGCTTCATGGTTACCCCCTTGAAACACAGCATGAAAATGAAAGTGAATGACTGTCCCCCCTGGCAGATCGAGGGGACACCAATAGAAATGGTTGAAAGTGGAAGGGCGGTAAGATATCTGGGAATTCAGGTCGGTCCAGTGAGGGGCCTCGAGAAACCCGACATTCTCAAAGAGTTACAAGTGGCGCTGGATAAGGTAGGGGCGACACCATTAACTGCCCCTCAAAAGATTTGGCTGCTTAAGACCTTCATAATCCCCAGGCATTTCTACCGGGCCGACCACAGCGACTACAGTATAGTTCGGCTGCGACTGCTGGACCGGCTACTACGTAGCACAGTAAAAACATGGCTGGGTCTAGCGCAGACCACATGTGATGGGTTGCTCTATGCTAGAGCGAGAGACGGAG
>NC_137914.1:31657808-31677808 GCF_963457725.1 Sprattus sprattus
TCCGACGACAATGCACTATTCTCGGAAACCCAAATGTCCCAAAAGTGCCTCAGATGTCAGTTATGTTCCCAATTGTCCCTACCCAAACGTCCCTTTTTAACCATATAAAAACCAGCAAAAAGCTGAAAAATTAGTAATTTTCTCATTTTTCCTTCTGGTCAGGGATCGAACCGGACACCCTCCGGTTACCAGCCCCAGCTGCCGACTACACGACCGGCTAATTTTTTTTGGACCTGAAAAGATTCTGAAAAGATTTGGCCAATCACGTTCACACCAGTTTGCAGAGTTGAGAACAATTGACCAATCACGGCAGAAATCCTGCAGAGCAACGTCAGGAGAAATGCTGGAGGGGCGACGTCACATTGTTTACGCTACGTGCGGGTAATTCAAAGAGTGAAGTTAAACTACGGGCAATCAACCGAGGCAGATTATCTTGACCTGGTGAGTATTAACACATTTAACACACTGCTGTTAGATACTGAACCAATTTAACCTCTAATGTTTAGCTAGCTTTCAACCTTACAAACACTCTTGGTTATCCGACTGGAATTTCGCTACAAACACTCTGTTATCGGACTGGAATTTCGTTAGTTCTCATCAGCGTTTCCATTGCTAATGTTAATTGTTAGTGTTGTATGATATAACTTAAGTTATAATTCATTTCACCCGTTGTTTTATGTTGTCGTTTCCATGTATTTAGCCATCTAGCTACTTTACAAACACTACCTTATGACTGGAAGTTCGCTATATTATGGGGGCTTATGAGGGCTATGAATGAGAATGAGAATGTTTGGACTGTGAATCAGTATTTTCTTCACGATCGTTTAAATTCAGATGTATAAAATAATGTATTGGGAGGTAGTCATATGAATACAGGCTCTTTTACAAATGTTTAGGTTTCTACAATCACTGTTGTTTTATGTTGTCGTATCGATGTATTTAGCCATATAGCTAAGTTATAAACACTCCCTTATCTTACTGGAAGTAAGCTATATTAAGGAGGCTTTTAGCTACGAGTGCTATGAATGAATGAGAATGTTTGGACTGTGAATCAGTATTTTCTACACGATCGTTTAAATTCAGATGTATAAACGAATTTATTGGGAGGTAGTCATATGAATACAGTCTCTTTTACACACGTTTAGGTAGCTACTCTCACTGTTGATGTCATGGAATTTCACCCGTTCTCATCAGCAAATCCTTTGCTTATGTTATCTGTTAGTAATATGTAGTGTGGTTAATTCATGAGCTGTGTTTCAAACACGGACAAAGTATAGCCTATGTGGCTTTTGCCACCACTGTGTTTTTCATAGGGTTATTAATATAACAAGGTAGATGGTCTGCTCTTCATGTTCCTGCATTTATGTTATTGTCATGCATTAAAAACAATGTGCATGCATATGTCACCAAAGGCAACATCTTTAAAGTCACACGAGGAGATGGCAGACACAGAGTGGATTGTCATTGGCAGGAAGGCAACACACCTACCAAGTTTATTTGGAGTTGCTGTTGCCTCCTGCCTCTTTAGTTCATATCAAGGGAACTAATTGAATGTGTGTGTGTCTGTGTTTACAGGTGTCAAACCCCCGTATCGGGGTGGAGTCGTTGCTGCTGACAGTCTCTGTAAAGCATCAGCCCAGCAGAAGGCAGGGAGAGCCAGAGGCTGTCCGGGGAAGTGCTTCAGACTCTAGACAGAGAAGGCCTACAAGACATAGATGCAGGTATAACATGCACACACGCTCAGACACACGCATGCACATATACAGGCCAGGATGCACAGACACACACAAGCGGGCACGCACAGACATATGCAGGTGGGCAGACACGCACGCACAAACAGATGCGCACAGGCACCGAGCACACGCAGATACACACCCACACCCAGGTGTACGCATTCAGGCAGGCTTGCAGGCCCGCCGCGCAGACACAGGCAGGCACGCCGCGTAGGCACAGGCAGGAGAGCCACACAGACACAGGCAGGCAGACACGCACGCTGCGCAGTCACAGGCAGGCAGGCACATGCAGGCCAGGACGCACAGACACCCACCACCGGGCATGCACAGACAGATGCAGGTAGGCAGACACGCACGCACAAACAGACGCACACAGGCACCGAACACACACAGATACACACCCAGGTGTATGCATGCAGGCAGGCTTGCAGGCACGCCGCGCAGGCACAGGCAGGCACGCCACGCAGGCACGCCGCGGAGGTAAAGGCAGGAGAGCCACGCAGACACAGGCAGGCACGCCGCGGAGGTAAAGGCAGGAGAGCCACGCAGACACAAGCAGGCACCCACGCATGCCGCACAGTCACAGGAAGACAGGCACATGCAGGAACGACACACAGACGCACACAAGCAAAGAGGCAGGTACACACGCACACCTCAACTCTCTACACAAAGACAGAGATGCAGGTAGAACACATGCACACACACACACTCACACACTGCTCAACACTCTCCAGCTGCCAGGCAAAAGGGAGGTTCTTACTTCCACCACACTGGTCATTTGGTTTGTCACTGGTTCTCCCAACTGAATGTAGGGTTGGGTACCGAGAACCGGTACCAATACGGCACAGGTTCCATACAACCGATACCTACCCGGACCGAAATGCAACGCAGATTTCGGTGCTTCCTTTCGGTGCCTGAGCAGATAATTTTTATTTTATTTTTTTTTTTTTTTATTAAAATTTTTATAATTTAACAAAACTAGCGATAGCTAACGAGAAGTAACGTTAGTGGCGTAGATCTTTCTGAGTACGATCTGTATACTTTTTTGTGTTGATAACAGATTTCGTGGGGCACATATAAAACTGCTCCATCTCCCAATATAGACTCTCGCCTGTGTCGCTCACGCTGCATTCCGTATGGGACTAGTGGAAACGGGATTTGTGTTGAGGAGTTGCCATGGTAATGGGTTGACTTGCGTGTGGTTTCGGTTTCAAGATAAGTGTGGTTGTTCTAAGCAGAAGTTGGATACGCTTTATTAAACGGAGAGCTACCGTCTCATCCAAAGATATTCCTTTTCAATGTGAGTTCTTAAGAGAGCACTAACTTGGACGCTACAATAACATTGCAACAGTCTGACAGCGAAGAGCAGGCAGCCTTGCACAGAGCAAGCACAAACAGAGCTAGCCATCAATATAACGGAGAAAATGTCGAAAGGTAAACGATCAAAAGTGTGGCTGTATTTCGCACAAAAAGAAGCTAAACTTTTAAAGGGGCAGTACACATTCACGAAACCAGTGGGTTTAAATAAATGCAAACTAATTAATATTTGTTTTACTCTGAAGGCAAACATGCTCATATTTCTGCAAAAGTATTACTGAAGTGTGAAGTGTGTGTACAGAGTTTGTTATGTATTTATTTATATTTATTTAAGTATACTGTAAACAGTTGTTATAAGTTAATATATTGTTCATAGTTTGAAGTTAAAAGGTTTGAAGCCAAGTGTTTTGTATTTATTTTTATTTATAGTATACCTCAAACAGTTAATATATTGTTAAATTTAAAGAAAACTATTTGCCTTGGCAATAAATAAGCCTAATGTCTTTAATTAAAAAAAAAAAAAAAAGTATCGGTTCTGGCACCTTTTAGGCACCGGTATCGTTTTAAAAGTATCGGTTATGTACCGGTATCGGAAAAAACCCAAACAATACCCATCCCTAACTGAATGGCATGTGGGCTGCTCTAAGTGTTTGTTTGTTTGTATTGTGTCCCTTTGTAGTTGGAAATTCCTCGTGGGGGGAGAGCTGCGCATCATCGTAGTGCTATTGGGGAGCGTTCCTGGTGGACGGGTCAGCGCAGATCGATCTCCATGCTTGAAAGTGACAAAGCGGGTCCCTGCCACACTGGCCGGTAGCAACTTGCTGTGTGGATTGTATACTGGATTTGGCTAACTCCTCTTTGGTGTGGGACACTATTGCTGTGTTTTTTTTTCCGTGGATTTTATATGTGGGGCGTGGTTTTAGTATTGCAAACTGATAATACCTTTTGGGGGGAAGGCGGTATCATGCTTTTTTGTGGACATTGTGTGGATGCTTTTATGTTATACATGGTTGGCTATTAGTGGTGTTTATGCCTATCGCCTAGTGGGGTTCTATGTACGGTGGCTCTGTGCCTACAGTCTTGTATCCAGTCTCCTTGTGGCAAATACACATTTGTATAACCATTTCTGATTCTGAGTGTTGTCTGCGACCTGAGTGTTGCTGTACAAGGGGGTTTTTCAATGACAATGTGTGTTAAAACAGCACACAGATTACAATAATAACAGTTATGATAATAATAATAATGATGATGATGAAAAATAATATACAGGGAGGATGCCAAGGACAACATTAATAAAAGTAACATTGCATGTTATTAACTAGTCAATACAAATGATAGACACTGAATTATGGAAAGATCTGCATGCGATGATCCCTTGGCAGTGGACATTCTGGTTCTTCAGGTACAGGTATGTGGGAGAAGAAATAAATAATTATTACACATAAAGAACACAAATGCATTTGTATGAGACAATTGTTTAAATTTAGATAGAAATATAGCGGGGTTGTTGAGTTATGTGTTCTCATTAATAGTTTTTATGTTGCTGATTTGTATCCTATTGTGTCAATTATACTAATTTTATGTGTTCTGTAAGTTATGGGAAATGCACTTATGGAGCTCTTAATTTGATATAAATATCCGCGGAGAGGATGTGAAAAAAACGGAACTCATAATTCCCAAATCGTAGGTTCGTATCCCGTCTGCAGACAAAACCAGTTGTGGGTCCAAATATTGTTAAAGCAGTTAGAAATGCATTTCTCAGATAGGTATGGATGCAGAAACACCCACATTTTCTTCCTCCTTCCTCCTCTCTTCTTTTCTCCTCTCTTTTTTCCTTTTTCCCTCTTCCCCCTCTTTTTTTTTAACCCTAACCAGTAGGCCACGGTTGACTCTGACAGAAAAGGAGGAGAAATCTGTCATCTCTTCCTGTGCTACCACTGCAGCTCTCATAGCACTAGGAATTCAGCCATTTACATCAGCAATCAGCTTGCATTTACACCTAAAGACAACACACACACACACACAGGCACACAGACACACACACAGGCACACAGACACACAGACACACACAAAGGCACACAGACACACAGACAAGGCACCCTCAAATTCCTCAAATTCCTCTTTTGACTGTTTCAAGAGTCCCCCTGAAGCAAAGCCTGAACCCGCCTCTCAGAATCTCTCCCCAGTATATAAGCCTGACCTACTCTGTCGCCATTTTGTGGGAGAAAGAGCTGGAGAGTGGAGCAGCAAGATTCTTAAAGACAAATTTCAGAGACATTTCTTTCAAGATTGCCGTGAGTTTTCAAGACGGTGAGTGTTCTGTTATTACAAGTATGTTTAGCTATTGAGTTGTAACTATTAGTTTGATGGTTAGTGGCTGGAGAAGCTGTGTGGCAGTCAGCCAAGGGGGAGGTGGGAGGGGAGCTGTGTGTGTGTGTGTGTGTTTGTGTGTGTGTGTGTGTGTGTGTGTGTCATATTATCTAAGATTTTTACCCTAACCAGAATGTTTTTTGAGTTGTTTAGATATGATTCTGCGAGTGTGCTGCGAGTCCTGCAAAATCCTTCTAAAACAAAGAAAATCATCCTAGTTACATCCTCCACAGGCACCAGGATGTGACAGAATGTGTCCGAGAATAGGTCACCTTCAGCGGACTGGCCATGTGCAGCTACACCCCTAGTTACACCCTCCACAGGCACCAGGATGTGACAGAATGTGTCCGAGAATAGGTCACCTTCAGCGGACTGGCCATGTGCAGCTACACCCCTAGTTACATCCTCCACAGGCACCATGATGTGAACATAATGTGTCCGAGGACAGAGCACCATCAACGGACTCTTTACCAGCTTTGAGTCCCTTGTTTTCGACTTCCAGAGGCACCATAATGTCAAAAACATGTGTCCGCCAAAGATGCACCATCAACGGACTCTCTGCGAGCTTCAAGTCCCTTGTTTTCGACTTCCAGATGCACCATAATGTCAAAAACATGTGCCCGAGAAAGATGCACCATCAACGGACTCTCTATGAGCTTCTGGGGCCTTGTTACAATCCTCCAGGAGGCTTCTGAAAAGGAGCTCTCTAGTCCCGAGATGGTACCCGGTGGCAAAACCTCTTTTTGGCATCCTCCAGGCTTAAGGGGAATCCTCAGAGAGTGTCCGAAAAAAGTGCACTGTCGTCGGACTGACCATTTTGGCTCGGGAGGGTAGGCCATGGAGCTCGCGCCAGCACCCCCAACTTTTTTTTACCCATGGTTAACCAGTAACTATGAGTCTCTTAAGGTTCCATAAGAGAGTCATACTATGACTCTTATGGAAAAGTAACTATGACTCTCTTAAGGTTTTCATTAGTCTCTTAAGGTTTTCACACACACCTCCCCAGACAGGCCTAAGAAGCCTGCTGTCTATTAAAGGTCCCCAAAGGTCAGAGAGACACCCACACAGCTCCAAACACTGCCCAGTGTGTTGGGTTCACTTACTGGGAGGCCTACAGACACACACACCTCCCCAGACAGGCCTAAGAAGCCTGCTGTCTATTAAAGGTCACCAAAGGTCAGAGAGACACACAGAGAGCTCCCAGCACTGCCCAGTGTGTTGTGTTCACTTACTGGGAGGCCGACAGACACACACACCTCCCCAGACAGGCCTAAGAAGCCTGCTGTCTATTAAAGGTCCCCAAAGGTCAGAGAGACACACAGAGAGCTCCCAGCACTGCCCAGTGTGTTGTGTTCACTTACTGGGAGGCCTACAGACAAACACACCTCCCCAGACAGGCCTAAGAAGCCTGCTGTCTATTAAAGGTCCCCAAAGGTCAGAGAGACACCCAGACAGCTACAAACACTGCCCAGTATGTTGGTTAACTTACTGGGAGGCCCACAGACACACACACCTCCCCAGACAGGCCTAAGAAGCCTGCTGTCTATTAAAGGTCCCCAAAGGTCAGAGAGACACACAGAGAGCTCCCAGCACTGCCCAGTGTGTTGTGTTCACTTACTGGAAGGCCTACAGGCACACACACCTCCCCAGACAGGCCTAAGAAGCCTGCTGTCTATTAAAGGTCCCCAGAGGTCAGAGAGACACACGGAGAGCTCCAAACACTGCCCAGTGTGTTGGGTTCACTTACTGGGAGGCCTACAGACACACACACCTCCCCAGACAGGCCTAATTAGCCTGCTGTCTATTAAAGGTCCCCAGAGGTCAGAGAGACACACAGAGAGCTCCAAACACTGCCCTGTGTACTGTATGAAGTCACAGCAAGCCCCAATGGCTCACACTTGTCTCCCTTTAGGCCCAAAAATTCTGCCTGCTATTAAAGCTCTCTGAGGGTCCCACAGACACACACAGAGCTCCCAGCACTGCCCAGCACTAACCCTAACCCCCAGTACTGCCCTCAGCCCCAGCCCACTGCCCCCAAACACAGTGAGCTTCATGAGGCTCCCACAGACACACACAGAGCTCCCAGCACTGCTGGACGTCTAACTGAGGTCGCCATTGAATTTTAGATAGCTTGCTCCGTTTCTCGCTTGCCGCCACAGCCTTCAGACGATCAGTCATCAGCACAAGTTCGCCTCATGAAAACCGGAGATTCATACCGATCTGCCACGCCCCACTGTGTGGTGTGTTTGTTTAGTGTGTAGCGCAGTTGCACTACGGGGTGTTGAGCTGCTTATTATGTGTAGGTTTTTAAGGATGCAATGTGTCGAGCCTTATAGAGTCGAGCCTTCCTCTTGAGCCAGAGAGACCTATGTGACAAGGACCGAGTTGCTTCATGTGGGGTTCGATCCTACGATTTTCAGGTGGTTTCGTCGAAACTAACACCTTTAATGGGTGGTTTCACCGAGACTTGCCCTTCGCGGGGTTCGAACCTGTGCTTCTCAGGTACCTCAGCCACTAATATGCCTCTCCCCACTCATCCGGGGCAAATTCTCGCTAGAGAAGGGTTCGGCGCAGTGACAGAGAGCTCCGTAGAGCCCTCGGCATCCCAGGCCTGGAGGCTGACCGCGGTGGCGGGGAGGTGGGACCTGTGAGACAGGGTGCCTCCCCTGGCGGGTCACGGTTTCCAATCGGTCAGAAGGTTTAGGAGAGGAGCGGGAGGAGAGTGTGGTCAACAGTCCGCTTCAAACCGCTTGAAAATCGGACACTCAGAGGCTGAGTTACCTCTTTGTGGAACTTTTTTTATTTTTCGTTCTGAGCCTAAGTCCACTTTTTTAGGGTGCTCTCGATTTCGCGCCGCCACCCGGTGGCAAAACCTCTTTCTGTGATCCTCCAGGCCTTAGGGGGATTTTCAGAAGGTGTCCGAGAAAGGTGCATGGTCGTCGGACTGACCGTTTTCGGTCGGGAGGGTATTTTGTGGAGCCCTCGCCACCACCCCCAACTTTTTCGTACCCATGGTTAACCAAAACCCTACCCATGGTTAACCAAAATGGACTTAGAAAAAATCCAGAATTTTCAGACCTCCAGAGGGGTAGGACCCTGCTCAAAGGTGTCCGAGAATACTGCACCTTCAGCGGACATGCCATGAGCCTCTAGACCCCTCTATATCCTCCAGGAGGACCAGGATTTGAGGAACATGTGTCCGAGAACAGTGCACCTTCAGCGGACTGGCCATGTGCAGCTACACCCCTAGTTACACCCTCCACAGGCACCAGGATGTGACAGAATGTGTCCGAGAATAGGTCACCTTCAGCGGACTGGCCATGTGCAGCTACACCCCTAGTTACATCCTCCACAGGCACCAGGATGTGAACATAATGTGTCCGAGGACAGAGCACCATCAACGGACTCTTTACCAGCTTTGAGTCCCTTGTTTTCGACTTCCAGAGGCACCATAATGTCAAAAACATGTGTCCGCCAAAGATGCACCATCAACGGACTCTCTGCGAGCTTCAAGTCCCTTGTTTTCGACTTCCAGATGCACCATAATGTCAAAAACATGTGCCCGAGAAAGATGCACCATCAACGGACTCTCTATGAGCTTCTGGGGCCTTGTTACAATCCTCCAGGAGGCTTCTGAAAAGGAGCTCTCTAGTCCCGAGATGGTACCCGGTGGCAAAACCTCTTTTTGGCATCCTCCAGGCTTAAGGGGAATCCTCAGAGAGTGTCCGAAAAAAGTGCACTGTCGTCGGACTGACCATTTTGGCTCGGGAGGATAGGCCATGGAGCTCGCGCCAGCACCCCCAACTTTTTTTTACCCATGGTTAACCAGTAACTATGAGTCTCTTAAGGTTCCATAAGAGAGTCATACTATGACTCTTATGGAAAAGTAACTATGACTCTCTTAAGGTTTTCATTAGTCTCTTAAGGTTTTCACACACACCTCCCCAGACAGGCCTAAGAAACCTGCTGTCTATTAAAGGTTCCCAAAGGTCAGAGAGACACCCACACAGCTCCAAACACTGCCCAGTGTGTTGGGTTCACTTACTGGGAGGCCTACAGACACACACACCTCCCCAGACAGGCCTAAGAAGCCTGCTGTCTATTAAAGGTCCCCAAAGGTCAGAGAGACACACAGAGAGCTCCCAGCACTGCCCAGTGTGTTGTGTTCACTTACTGGGAGGCCGACAGACACACACACCTCCCCAGTCAGGCCTAAGAAGCCTGCTGTCTATTAAAGGTCCCCAAAGGTCAGAGAGACACACAGAGAGCTCCCAGCACTGCCCAGTGTGTTGTGTTCACTTACTGGGAGGCCTACAGACAAACACACCTCCCCAGACAGGCCTAAGAAGCCTGCTGTCTATTAAAGGTCCCCAAAGGTCAGAGAGACACCCAGACAGCTACAAACACTGCCCAGTGTGTTGGTTCACTTACTGGGAGGCCCACAGACACACACACCTCCCCAGACAGGCCTAAGAAGCCTGCTGTCTATTAAAGGTCCCCAAAGGTCAGAGAGACACACAGAGAGCTCCCAGCACTGCCCAGTGTGTTGTGTTCACTTACTGGAAGGCCTACAGGCACACACACCTCCCCAGACAGGCCTAAGAAGCCTGCTGTCTATTAAAGGTCCCCAGAGGTCAGAGAGACACACAGAGAGCTCCAAACACTGCCCAGTGTGTTGGGTTCACTTACTGGGAGGCCTACAGACACACACACCTCCCCAGACAGGCCTAATTAGGCTGCTGTCTATTAAAGGTCCCCAGAGGTCAGAGAGACACACAGAGAGCTCCAAACACTGCCCTGTGTACTGTATTAAGTCACAGCAAGCCCCAATGGCTCACACTTGTCTCCCTTTAGGCCCAAAAATTCTGCCTGCTATTAAAGCTCTCTGAGGGTCCCACAGACACACACAGAGCTCCCAGCACTGCCCAGCACTAACCCTAACCCCCAGTACTGCCCTCAGCCCCAGCCCACTGCCCCCAAACACAGTGAGCTTCATGAGGCTCCCACAGACACACACAGAGCTCCCAGCACTGCTGGACGTCTAACTGAGGTCGCCATTGAATTCTAGATAGCTTGCTCCGTTTCTCGCTTGCCGCCACAGCCTTCAGACGATCAGTCATCAGCACAAGTTCGCCTCATGAAAACCGGAGATTCATACCGATCTGCCACGCCCCACTGTGTGGTGTGTTTGTTTAGTGTGTAGCTTAGTTGCACTACGGGGTGTTGAGCTGCTTATTATGTGTAGGTTTTTAAGGATGCAATGTGTCGAGCCTTATAGAGTCGAGCCTTCCTCTTGAGCCAGAGAGACCTATGTGACAAGGACCGAGTTGCTTCATGTGGGGTTCGATCCTACGATTTTCAGGTGGTTTCGTCGAAACTAACACCTTTAATGGGTGGTTTCACCAAGACTTGCCCTTCGCGGGGTTCGAACCTGTGCTTCTCAGGTACCTCAGCCACTAATATGCCTCTCCCCACTCATCCGGGGCAAATTCTCGCTAGAGAAGGGTTCGGCGCAGTGACAGAGAGCTCCGTAGAGCCCTCGGCATCCCAGGCCTGGAGGCTGACCGCGGTGGCGGGGAGGTGGGACCTGTGAGACAGGGTGCCTCCCCTGGCGGGTCACGGTTTCCAATCGGTCAGAAGGTTTAGGAGAGGAGAGGGAAGAGAGAGTGGTCAACAGTCTGCTTCAAACCGCTTGAAAATCGGACACTCAGAGGCTGAGTTACCTCTTTGTGGAACTTTTTTTATTTTTCGTTCTGAGCCTAAGTCCACTTTTTTAGGGTGCTCTCGATTTCGCGCCGTCACCCGGTGGCAAAACCTCTTTCTGTGATCCTCCAGGCCTTAGGGGGATTTTCAGAAGGTGTCCGAGAAAGGTGCATGGTCGTCGGACTGACCGTTTTCGGTCGGGAGGGTATTTTGTGGAGCCCTCGCCACCACCCCCAACTTTTTCGTACCCATGGTTAACCAAAACCCTACCCATGGTTAACCAAAATGGACTTAGAAAAAATCCAGAATTTTCAGACCTCCAGAGGGGTAGGACCCTGCTCAAAGGTGTCCGAGAATACTGCACCTTCAGCGGACATGCCATGAGCCTCTAGACCCCTCTATATCCTCCAGGAGGACCAGGATTTGAGGAACATGTGTCCGAGAACAGTGCACCTTCAGCGGACTGGCCATGTGCAGCTACACCCCTAGTTACACCCTCCACAGGCACCAGGATGTGACAGAATGTGTCCGAGAATAGGTCACCTTCAGCGGACTGGCCATGTGCAGCTACACCCCTAGTTACATCCTCCACAGGCACCATGATGTGAACATAATGTGTCCGAGGACAGAGCACCATCAACGGACTCTTTACCAGCTTTGAGTCCCTTGTTTTCGACTTCCAGAGGCACCATAATGTCAAAAACATGTGTCCGCCAAAGATGCACCATCAACGGACTCTCTGCGAGCTTCAAGTCCCTTGTTTTCGACTTCCAGATGCACCATAATGTCAAAAACATGTGCCCGAGAAAGATGCACCATCAACGGACTCTCTATGAGCTTCTGGGGCCTTGTTACAATCCTCCAGGAGGCTTCTGAAAAGGAGCTCTCTAGTCCCGAGATGGTACCCGGTGGCAAAACCTCTTTTTGGCATCCTCCAGGCTTAAGGGGAATCCTCAGAGAGTGTCCGAAAAAAGTGCACTGTCGTCGGACTGACCATTTTGGCTCGGGAGGGTAGGCCATGGAGCTCGCGCCAGCACCCCCAACTTTTTTTTACCCATGGTTAACCAGTAACTATGAGTCTCTTAAGGTTCCATAAGAGAGTCATACTATGACTCTTATGGAAAAGTAACTATGACTCTCTTAAGGTTTTCATTAGTCTCTTAAGGTTTTCACACACACCTCCCCAGACAGGCCTAAGAAGCCTGCTGTCTATTAAAGGTCCCCAAAGGTCAGACAGACACCCACACAGCTCCAAACACTGCCCAGTGTGTTGGGTTCACTTACTGGGAGGCCTACAGACACACACACCTCCCCAGACAGGCCTAAGAAGCCTGCTGTCTATTAAAGGTCCCCAAAGGTCAGAGAGACACACAGAGAGCTCCCAGCACTGCCCAGTGTGTTGTGTTCACTTACTGGGAGGCCGACAGACACACACACCTCCCCAGACAGGCCTAAGAAGCCTGCTGTCTATTAAAGGTCCCCAAAGGTCAGAGAGACACACAGAGAGCTCCCAGCACTGCCCAGTGTGTTGTGTTCACTTACTGGGAGGCCTACAGACAAACACACCTCCCCAGACAGGCCTAAGAAGCCTGCTGTCTATTAAAGGTCCCCAAAGGTCAGAGAGACACCCAGACAGCTACAAACACTGCCAAGTGTGTTGGTTCACTTACTGGGAGGCCGACAGACACACACACCTCCCCAGACAGGCCTAAGAAGCCTGCTGTCTATTAAAGGTCCCCAAAGGTCAGAGAGACACACAGAGAGCTCCCAGCACTGCCCAGTGTGTTGTGTTCACTTATTGGAAGGCCTACAGGCACACACACCTCCCCAGACAGGCCTAAGAAGCCTGCTGTCTATTAAAGGTCCCCAAAGGTCAGAGAGACACACAGAGAGCTCCAAACACTGCCCAGTGTGTTGGGTTCACTTACTGGGAGGCCTACAGACACACACACCTCCCCAGACAGGCCTAATTAGCCTGCTGTCTATTAAAGGTCCCCAGAGGTCAGAGAGACACACAGAGAGCTCCAAACACTGCCCTGTGTACTGTATTAAGTCACAGCAAGCCCCAATGGCTCACACTTGTCTCCCTTTAGGCCCAAAAATTCTGCCTGCTATTAAAGCTCTCTGAGGGTCCCACAGACACACACAGAGCTCCCAGCACTGCCCAGCACTAACCCTAACCCCCAGTACTGCCCTCAGCCCCAGCCCACTGCCCCCAAACACAGTGAGCTTCATGAGGCTCCCACAGACACACACAGAGCTCCCAGCACTGCTGGACGTCTAACTGAGGTCGCCATTGAATTCTAGATAGCTTGCTCCGTTTCTCGCTTGCCGCCACAGCCTTCAGACGATCAGTCATCAGCACAAGTTCGCCTCATGAAAACCGGAGATTCATACCGATCTGCCACGCCCCACTGTGTGGTGTGTTTGTTTAGTGTGTAGCGCAGTTGCACTACGGGGTGTTGAGCTGCTTATTATGTGTAGGTTTTTAAGGATGCAATGTGTCGAGCCTTATAGAGTCGAGCCTTCCTCTTGAGCCAGAGAGACCTATGTGACAAGGACCGAGTTGCTTCATGTGGGGTTCGATCCTACGATTTTCAGGTGGTTTCGTCGAAACTAACACCTTTAATGGGTGGTTTCACCAAGACTTGCCCTTCGCGGGGTTCGAACCTGTGCTTCTCAGGTACCTCAGCCACTAATATGCCTCTCCCCACTCATCCGGGGCAAATTCTCGCTAGAGAAGGGTTCGGCGCAGTGACAGAGAGCTCCGTAGAGCCCTCGGCGTCCCAGGCCTGGAGGCTGACCGCGGTGGCGGGGAGGTGGGACCTGTGAGACAGGGTGCCTCCCCTGGCGGGTCACGGTTTCCAATCAGTCAGAAGGTTTAGGAGAGGAGAGGGAGGAGAGTGTGGTCAACAGTCCGCTTCAAACCGCTTGAAAATCGGACACTCAGAGGCTGAGTTACCTCTTTGTGGAACTTTTTTTATTTTTCGTTCTGAGCCTAAGTCCACTTTTTTAGGGTGCTCTCGATTTCGCGCCGTCACCCGGTGGCAAAACCTCTTTCTGTGATCCTCCAGGCCTTAGGGGGATTTCCAGAAGGTGTCCGAGAAAGGTGCATGGTCGTCGGACTGACCGTTTTCGGTCGGGAGGGTATTTTGTGGAGCCCTCGCCACCAACCCCAACTTTTTCGTACCCATGGTTAACCAAAACCCTACCCATGGTTAACCAAAATGGACTTAGAAAAAATCCAGAATATTCAGACCTCCAGAGGGGTAGGACCCTGCTCAAAGGTGTCCGAGAATACTGCACCTTCAGCGGACATCCCATGAGCCTCTAGATCCCTCTATATCCTCCAGGAGAACCAGGATTTGAGGAACATGTGTCCGAGAACAGTGCACCTTCAGTGGACTGGCCTTGAGCAGCTACACCCCTGGTTACATCCTCCACAGGCACCAGGATGTGACAGAATGTGTCCGAGAATAGGTCACCTTCAGCGGACATGCCTTGAGCCTCTAGACCCCTATATATCCTCCGGGAGAGGGAAGAGAGAGTGGTCAACAGTCCGCTTCAAACCGCTTAAAAATCGGACACTCAGAGGCTGAGTTACCTCTTTGTGGAACTTTTTTTATTTTTCGTTCTGAGCCTAAGTCCACTTTTTTAGGGTGCTCTCGATTTCGCGCCGTCACCCGGTGGCAAAACCTCTTTCTGTGATCCTCCAGGCCTTAGGGGGATTTTCAGTAGGTGTCCGAGAAGGTGCATGGTCGTCGGACTGACCGTTTTCGGTCGGGAGGGTATTTTGTGGAGCCCTCGCCACCACCCCCAACTTTTTCGTACCCATGGTTAACCAAAACCCTACCCATGGTTAACCAAAATGGACTTAGAAAAAATCCAGAATTTTCAGACCTCCAGAGGGGTAGGACCCTGCTCAAAGGTGTCCGAGAATACTGCACCTTCAGCGGATATGACATGAGCCTCTAGACCCCTCTATATCCTCCAGGAGGACCAAGATTTGAGGAACAAGTGTCCGAGAACAGTTCACCTTCAGCGGACTGGCCCTGAGCAGCTACACCCCTGGTTACATCCTCCACAGGCACCAGGATGTGACAGAATGTGTCCGAGAATAGGTCACCTTCAGCGGACTGGCCATGTGCAGCTGCACCCCTAGTAACATCCTCCACAGGCACCAGGATGTGAAAGAATGTGTCCGAGAATAGGTCACCTTCAGTGGACTGACCATGTGCAGCTACACCCCTAGTTACATCCTCCACAGGCACCAGGATGTGACAGAATGTGTCCGAGAATAGGTCACCTTCAGCGGACTGGCCATGTGCAGCTACACCCCTAGTTACATCCTCCACAGGCACCAGGATGTGAACATAATGTGTCCGAGGACAGAGCACCATCAACGGACTCTTTACCAGCTTCGAGTCCCTTGTTTTCGACTTCCAGAGGCACCATAATGTCAAAAACATGTGTCCGCCAAAGATGCACCATCAACGGACTCTCTGCGAGCTTCGAGTCCCTTGTTTTCGACTTCCAGATGCACCATAATGTCAAAAACATTTGCCCGAGAAAGATGCACCATCAACGGACTCTCTATGAGCTTCTGGGGCCTTGTTACAATCCTCCAGGAGGCTTCTGAAAAGGAGCTCTCTAGTCCCGAGATGGTACCCGGTGGCAAAACCTCTTTTTGGCATCCTCCAGGCTTAAGGGGAATCCTCAGAGAGTGTCCGAAAAAAGTGCACTGTCGTCGGACTGACCGTTTTGGCTCGGGAGGGTAGGCCATGGAGCTCGCGCCAGCACCCCCAACTTTTTTTTACCCATGGTTAACCAGTAACTATGAGTCTCTTAAGGTTCCATAAGAGAGTCATACTATGACTCTTATGGAAAAGTAACTATGACTCTGTCATAGGGTCGGGGCAAAAACGAATCTCAAGAACATTAAGGCTAAATAAATATCAGAGTTGATCCAAATGATTGAGGGAAGTTGGCTAGCAATTACCCCAATTATGGGATAAAGATTGGCTCTGAAAGAGGAAATAGCCTGGAAATTTACTGTGGGAGGAATCGGTGACTTGGTCGCACTGACAGGTGGGATTCTGTATCAGCACGGTGGCTCAGTGGGTAGGGCGCGGCACCACGAACCTGAAGAGCACAGGTTCGAAACCCGCAAAGGGTAAGATTTCAGAAGAACATCTGAGAATCGCAGGTTCAAATCCCACCTGAAGCAACTATGTCCTAAGTTGCATATGAATCCCCGGAGAAAAATAACACACAAATCGCAATCAAACTCTGCAAACAGAATGTGGCAAACTCTGTAAACGGAGTGAGGCAAACTCTGTAAACAGAACGTGGCAAACTCTGTAACAGAACTCAGCAAACTCTGTGAAAAGAACCTGGCAAGTTCTTTAAACAGAAAATATAATATTTTGTTTTTATCTTTTTTTAAAGCCATTCGTCTCACACGTTTCACCCTAGAAAGGCGCCCGGTGTACGCCGGAGTATCCTTTCTGCCCCCGGTGATTTCGTAAAGCATCCCAGGTGCTGAGGTCCCACGGGGCCTCTACTTGGGAGGGTAGGGAATTTCGGTCGACCCCTCCCGCTCGCAGGCCGTTGCTGAGGATTGTGTAAATCAGTTGTAAAAGTCACACAGCAATCATATAATATAAAATTATATGTTTTTCGGTTTCCTAACCGTTGTCGGCAGTGGAAGTCGATTGTAAAAATCACAGGTACGGTGTTGCACCCCGCACAGTAACCGGAACCCCACGGGGTGGGCAGAGAAATCTGCCAGAACATCCAGAAGGAATGGCTGCGATGAAGAAGGGCAAGACCACAGGTCGCAAGGCTAAGTGGTCTGTAAAAGAACTAAAAACTTTGATGGAGATGGAGGAGGCTCTCGAGCAAGGCCAATACTCTGTATATTACATGAATGTGGAAATTGCAAGTCAGCTTCCAGGTAGGTCCTCCCACGAAGTGAAAGAGAAAAGACAGTGCATGAGACGGCAATCTCACAGGAGAAGCACTAAGCTCTTACTGCAGCCAACAGAGGCAAACCTGGAGAGGCAGGAAATCCCTGCTGAACTCAATCTGCTGATACAGCCACGAGGGTTACAAGCAGTAACTGGCCTCAACAGAAAATTAAGGTGGCAAGCTGGTGCTCTCATTGACATGTACACTCACGAACACGAAATCAGGCGGGCGCTCACACTGGCAAGCAGGAAGGACCCGGGCGCAGCAGTGGCCATTGAGACCGCTACGGCGATGGTGATAAGGGAGGCGAGAAGAAAAGGTCCAGCGACCAAAAAGAACAGCAAAGCTGGCGAGCCGATGAAGCCCCGAAGCAAGCGAGAAATGAAGAGGGATGAGGTCCATAAACTCAGAAAACTAATGAGTACGGACCCGGCTAAGCTTGTTAGCTATGTCCTTGACGGGAGTGAAGCGACCGACTGCCCAGTCCCGCTGCCTCAATTACACAAAGTGTTTGAAAGGCGTTGGATGGGGTCAGAAGGTGCCTTCAAGGGCTTGGGAGGCTTTAAGGCCGCCAGCGGGGCGGACAACGAACACTTCTCCACCCTGTTCACCCCCGAAGAGGTGCTCACACACCTCAGAAAGACGGACAGGAAATCGGCACCAGGCACGGACGGCATCGGGCGGGATGACCTACTCCTCTGGGACCCGAAGGGTGTGAAGCTATCAAAACTCTTTGGCAGCTGGCTTGCGGCTCTGCTGTTGAATGACCCGAATAACTGGCGCCCAATCACTATCGGCTCGATGCTGATGCGGCTGTTCTCACGACTGCTAAATGGGCGCCTTACGAAAGCCTGCACTATCCACGACAGGCAGCGAGGGTTCAGGGACTCTCCTGGCTGTAGTGAGAATCTTCACATCCTTCAAAGTCTGGTTAAAGCCAGCAGGAGGGAGAGAAAGTCACTAGCGGTGGTGCTCGTGGACGTGGCAAAGGCTTTCGATACGGTGACACACGAGCACTTGCTTGCAGTGCTCAGGCAGAGAGGTCTGGATGAACACATCATAAACACAATACAAAGCTCGTACGACGGGGGCGTAACTTGCATTGAAGCCGGGGGAGAACAATCTGAACCCATTGCAATGAAAGTCGGTGTGAAGCAGGGTGACCCACTGTCCCCATTGCTTTTCAATCTGGCTCTTGATCCACTGCTCCACACACTGGAAAGCCTCGGTAAGGGAGTAAAGATCGCAGACACAAAGCTGGTCTCGCTTGCATTCGCAGATGACCTGGTGCTGGTCAGCGACACATGGAAGAACATGGATTTCAATATCAGAATCCTGAATGACTTCTGTGCCCTGACGGGGCTTAAGATGCACGCAAGCAAGTGCTTCGGCTTCATGGTTACCCCCTTGAAACACAGCATGAAAATGAAAGTGAATGACTGTCCCCCCTGGCAGATCGAGGGGACACCAATAGAAATGGTTGAAAGTGGAAGGGCGGTAAGATATCTGGGAATTCAGGTCGGTCCAGTGAGGGGCCTCGAGAAACCCGACATTCTCAAAGAGTTACAAGTGGCGCTGGATAAGGTAGGGGCGACACCATTAACTGCCCCTCAAAAGATTTGGCTGCTTAAGACCTTCATAATCCCCAGGCATTTCTACCGGGCCGACCACAGCGACTACAGTATAGTTCGGCTGCGACTGCTGGACCGGCTACTACGTAGCACAGTAAAAACATGGCTGGGTCTAGCGCAGACCACATGTGATGGGTTGCTCTATGCTAGAGCGAGAGACGGAGGTCTGGGGCTACAAAAGTTGAGCGCCGTTATTCCTGCTATGCAGGCAAAGCGGTTGTGGAAACTTTTGCACTCTGATGATGAAGTCATCAGAAAGATAGCCTGGGACCAGAACGGGCTGGAGGACTGGAGAAGAGCTTGGCTCAAAGCGGGCGGGCAACTGGAGAAATTACCAACTCCAGAGGGTGTGCCAGTAACAAACGTTACTGAAGCAGATGGGGCCCCTCAGCTATCCCGGTACAAGAGACCATGCGAGTGGCAAGATGTAGAGTTCGACCGGTGGGCAGGCAAATCGGTGCAGGGAGTTGGAATAGCCTGGTTCAAAGACTCTCCAGAGTCTAATGCCTGGCTCTCCAAACTCCCAAAAGTGCAACACAAATTCTGCTCACAAGCACTACAGCTACAAGCGAGCGTCTACCCTACCAGGGAATTTATGGCAAGGGGCCAAAGCAAGTGGAACGCGAGTTGCCGAGGCTGTCACGCGAGGCTTGAGTCCGCCTCACACCTCCTCGGAGCATGTCCCAGCGGTAGGGCGAAACGACTGGAGCGACACAATTTTGCATGCCATCGACTGGCAGTCGCTGCGAAGAAGCAGGGCTGGGTTGTCCACAGGGAGAAAGAATTTGGAAGCAGACCAAATGTGAGACGCCCAGACTTGGTCTTTTGCAAAGATGGTAAGGCAATGGTGCTGGATGTGACAGTGCGGTTTGAAAGGAACATCAACACACTAAAACTCGCAGGCCGAGAGAAAGTAAAGCACTACAAACCCATCAAGTACTTGGTGAAACAGGTCATGGGTGTAGAGGAAGTGGAAATACACGGATTTCCACTGGGAGCGAGGGGCCTCTGGCATAAACCCAACAACAAGATCCTCAAGAGAATGGGACTTTCTAAGAGCAGTGCAAAAGCTCTCGCGTCGAGACTTTGTAAGAGTGTTCTGAGAGGATCCTTAACTATCTTGAGTGACATCCTACAAAGTAGGGATTGAATACTTTATATTAAAGTGAAAAGCTTAAGAGGAAAAGCTATACAGGGCGGAAGCACCGGACCACAATGCACATTGCATCCTTAAAAACCTACACATAATAAGCAGCTCAACACCCCGTAGTGTAAC
>NC_137914.1:31682808-31707808 GCF_963457725.1 Sprattus sprattus
AACGAATTTATTGGGAGGTAGTCATATGAATACAGTCTCTTTTACACACGTTTAGGTAGCTACTCTCACTGTTGATGTCATGGAATTTCACCCGTTCTCATCAGCAAATCCTTTGCTTATGTTATCTGTTAGTAATATGTAGTGTGGTTAATTCATGAGCTGTGTTTCAAACACGGACAAAGTATAGCCTATGTGGCTTTTGCCACCACTGTGTTTTTCATAGGGTTATTAATATAACAAGGTAGATGGTCTGCTCTTCATGTTCCTGCATTTATGTTATTGTCATGCATTAAAAACAATATGCATGCATATGTCACCAAAGGCAACATCTTTAAAGTCACACGAGGAGATGGCAGACACAGAGTGGATTGTCATTGGCAGGAAGGTAACACACCTACCAAGTTTATTTGGAGTTGCTGTTGCCTCCTGCCTCTTTAGTTCATATCAAGGGAACTAATTGAATGTGTGTGTGTCTGTGTTTACAGGTGTCAAACCCCCGTATCGGGGTGGAGTCGTTGCTGCTGACAGTCTCTGTAAAGCATCAGCCCAGCAGAAGGCAGGGAGAGCCAGAGGCTGTCCGGGGAAGTGCTTCAGACTCTAGACAGAGAAGGCCTACAAGACATAGATGCAGGTATAACATGCACACACGCTCAGACACACGCATGCACATATACAGGCCAGGATGCACAGACACACACAAGCGGGCACGCACAGACATATGCAGGTGGGCAGACACGCACGCACAAACAGATGTGCACAGGCACCGAGCACACGCAGATACACACCCACACCCAGGTGTACGCATTCAGGCAGGCTTGCAGGCCCGCCGCGCAGACACAGGCAGGCACGCCGCGTAGGCACAGGCAGGAGAGCCACACAGACACAGGCAGGCAGACACGCACGCTGCGCAGTCACAGGCAGGCAGGCACATGCAGGCCAGGACGCACAGACACCCACCACCGGGCATGCACAGACAGATGCAGGTAGGCAGACACGCACGCACAAACAGACGCACACAGGCACCGAACACACACAGATACACACCCAGGTGTACGCATGCAGGCAGGCTTGCAGGCACGCCGCGCAGGCACAGGCAGGCACGCCACGCAGGCACGCCGCAGAGGTAAAGGCAGGAGAGCCACGCAGACACAGGCAGGCACGCCGCGGAGGTAAAGGCAGGAGAGCCACGCAGACACAAGCAGGCACCCACGCATGTCGCACAGTCACAGGAATCCTCCCGGTACCCATTTTGAGGAGTATGGCCCGCTCCTCTGCATTGGCCACATCGTGTCCTCGCCTCAGATGGCTGGCAAGGGCTGCCAGCAACTTCTCACACACTGGGCAGTGTGTCATTAACTTTGGGCGAGTCATGTCTAAAAAACACAAAAAACATTCTGGTTAGGGTAAAAATCTTAAATAATAAGACACACACACACACACACACACACACAAACAGCTTGATCCCTACTGAACTCTGCTCTAGGGGGATAGCCCCCCTCCCCACCCCCTCCTCCTAAGACACACACACACACACACAGCTCCCCTCCCACCTCCCCCCTGGCTGACTGCCACACAGCTTCTCCAGCCACTAACCATCTAACTAATATTTACAACCTAATAGCTAAACATACATGTTATAACAGAACACTTACTGTCTTGACACGCACGGCAATGTGGTAAGAAATCTCTCCGAATTTTGTCTCAAGCTCCTTGCTGCTCCTTCATCCAGGCGTTTCTCGCCTTTCAAGGGAGGCCACCGAGCCTGCGTCCTGATCTTACCGTTCCTGTTTCCTACTAACAGGGTGTCGGACGTCCTGGGGACGCTGCGTATTGCATTAGCTGCGCTCCCACCCGCTTGCCGCCCTGCTAGCTCGGGCAGACGAACATACGGGACCCGGACCGTATCTCGAGGCTTTGTACCTATCCAGGCAACGGAGATTCTGTATCCTTGCATTCGTCTGGACGCGCATTCGTGGGTAACGGCTCCGTTATACTGTGTATCCCAAGCTATCTACCTACCACCATCAGCTTTTGGGTTTTGGCTCAGCAGGTGATGTTTTATTGTCTGCTCAGACAGGCTGAACCACCACCTGTGGACCCCAGACGCCACCGAAGTGGAAACTGGGTTTCTATGTGCTTGTCCTCTCGCTCTGAATCCTGGGCTTGTCTTCTCCTTGTGTGGTTATGTTTGTTGACCCACTATAGTGGGGGTGTTTTTATCTTATCACAATAAGAATGTGTTTGTTTAGTGTGTAGCGCAGTTATGCTATGGGGTGTTGAGTTGTAATATTATGTGTAGCTTTAAGGGTTTAATTATCCACCTTGCTTGTCCACACCAGGTCGCCCTGAGTGTGTGCCAAGCCGGCATCGAGAACCTCACTGCACAGCCCCGTGGCACCGGGGAACGGACGTCCAACCGAGATCGTTGTTGATATCTACAACATCTTTCTCCATTCCTCGCTTCTCGCCCCAGATTTTCGGGTGCGCAGTTAAGGTCTGACCCGTAACCTGAGACACACCCTCCACTCAGCGTTCCTGACTGGTGCCTCGTTCTTCAGGTTTGTGGAACGGACGTCTAACTGAGGTCGCCATTGAACTTTAGATAGCTCGCTCCGTTTCTCGCTTGCCGCCACAGCCTTCAGACGATCAGTCATCAGCACAAGTTCGCCTCATGAAAACCGGAGATTCCTACCGATATGCCACGTCCCACTGTGTGGTGTGTTTGTTTAGTGTGTAGCGCAGTTACACTACGGGGTGTTGAGCTGCTTATTATGTGTAGGTTTTTAAGGATGCAATGTGCATTGTGGTCCGGTGCTTCCGCCCTGTATAGCTTTTCCTCTTAAGCTTTTCACTTTAATATAAAGTATTCAATCCCTACTTTGTAGGATGTCACTCAAGATAGTTAAGGATCCTCTCAGAACACTCTTACAAAGTCTCGACGCGAGAGCTTTTGCACTGCTCTTAGAAAGTCCCATTCTCTTGAGGATCTTGTTGTTGGGTTTATGCCAGAGGCCCCTCGCTCCCAGTGGAAATCCGTGTATTTCCACTTCCTCTACACCCATGACCTGTTTCACCAAGTACTTGATGGGTTTGTAGTGCTTTACTTTCTCTCGGCCTGCGAATTTTAGTGTGTTGATGTTCCTTTCAAACCGCACTGTCACATCCAGCACCATTGCCTTACCATCTTTGCAAAAGACCAAGTCTGGGCGTCTCACATTTGGTCTGCTTCCAAATTCTTTCTCCCTGTGGACAACCCAGCCCTGCTTCTTCGCAGCGACTGCCAGTCGATGGCATGCAAAATTGTGTCGCTCCAGTCGTTTCGCCCTACCGCTGGGACATGCTCCGAGGAGGTGTGAGGCGGACTCAAGCCTCGCGTGACAGCCTCGGCAACTCGCGTTCCACTTGCTTTGGCCCCTTGCCATAAATTCCCTGGTAGGGTAGACGCTCGCTTGTAGCTGTAGTGCTTGTGAGCAGAATTTGTGTTGCACTTTTGGGAGTTTGGAGAGCCAGGCATTAGACTCTGGAGAGTCTTTGAACCAGGCTATTCCAACTCCCTGCACCGATTTGCCTGCCCACCGGTCGAACTCTACATCTTGCCACTCGCATGGTCTCTTGTACCGGGATAGCTGAGGGGCCCCATCTGCTTCAGTAACGTTTGTTACTGGCACACCCTCTGGAGTTGGTAATTTCTCCAGTTGCCCGCCCGCTTTGAGCCAAGCTCTTCTCCAGTCCTCCAGCCCGTTCTGGTCCCAGGCTATCTTTCTGATGACTTCATCATCAGAGTGCAAAAGTTTCCACAACCGCTTTGCCTGCATAGCAGGAATAACGGCGCTCAACTTTTGTAGCCCCAGACCTCCGTCTCTCGCTCTAGCATAGAGCAACCCATCACATGTGGTCTGCGCTAGACCCAGCCATGTTTTTACTGTGCTACGTAGTAGCCGGTCCAGCAGTCGCAGCCGAACTATACTGTAGTCGCTGTGGTCGGCCCGGTAGAAATGCCTGGGGATTATGAAGGTCTTAAGCAGCCAAATCTTTTGAGGGGCAGTTAATGGTGTCGCCCCTACCTTATCCAGCGCCACTTGTAACTCTTTGAGAATGTCGGGTTTCTCGAGGCCCCTCACTGGACCGACCTGAATTCCCAGATATCTTACCGCCCTTCCACTTTCAACCATTTCTATTGGTGTCCCCTCGATCTGCCAGGGAGGACAGTCATTCACTTTCATTTTCATGCTGTGTTTCAAGGGGGTAACCATGAAGCCGAAGCACTTGCTTGCGTGCATCTTAAGCCCCGTCAGGGCACAGAAGTCATTCAGGATTCTGATATTGAAATCCATGTTCTTCCATGTGTCGCTGATCAGCACCAGGTCATCTGCGAATGCAAGCGAGACCAGCTTTGTGTCTGCGATCTTTACTCCCTTACCGAGGCTTTCCAGTGTGTGGAGCAGTGGATCAAGAGCCAGATTGAAAAGCAATGGGGACAGTGGGTCACCCTGCTTCACACCGACTTTCATTGCAATGGGTTCAGATTGTTCTCCCCCGGCTTCAATGCAAGTTACGCCCCCGTCGTACGAGCTTTGTATTGTGTTTATGATGTGTTCATCCAGACCTCTCTGCCTGAGCACTGCAAGCAAGTGCTCGTGTGTCACCGTATCGAAAGCCTTTGCCACGTCCACGAGCACCACCGCTAGTGACTTTCTCTCCCTCCTGCTGGCTTTAACCAGACTTTGAAGGATGTGAAGATTCTCACTACAGCCAGGAGAGTCCCTGAACCCTCGCTGCCTGTCGTGGATAGTGCAGGCTTTCGTAAGGCGCCCATTTAGCAGTCGTGAGAACAGCCGCATCAGCATCGAGCCGATAGTGATTGGGCGCCAGTTATTCGGGTCATTCAACAGCAGAGGGTCGGAGGTCTTTGGTATCAGTATAGTTCTCGCGGGCTTTACACACTGAGGTATGAACCCCGCCGCAAGCCAGCTGCCAAAGAGTTTTGATAGCTTCACACCCTTCGGGTCCCAGAGGAGTAGGTCATCCCGCCCGATGCCGTCCGTGCCTGGTGCCGATTTCCTGTCCGTCTTTCTGAGGTGTGTGAGCACCTCTTCGGGGGTGAACAGGGTGGAGAAGTGTTCGTTGTCCGCCCCGCTGGCGGCCTTAAAGCCTCCCAAGCCCTTGAAGGCACCTTCTGACCCCATCCAACGCCTTTCAAACACTTCGTGTAATTGAGGCAGCGGGACTGGGCAGTCGGTCGCTTCACTCCCGTCAAGGACATAGCTAACAAGCTTAGCCGGGTCCGTACTCATTAGTTTTCTGAGTTTATGGACCTCATCCCTCTTCATTTCTCGCTTGCTTCGGGGCTTCATCGGCTCGCCAGCTTTGCTGTTCTTTTTGGTCGCTGGACCTTTTCTTCTCGCCTCCCTTATCACCATCGCCGTAGCGGTCTCAATGGCCACTGCTGCGCCCGGGTCCTTCCTGCTTGCCAGTGTGAGCGCCCGCCTGATTTCGTGTTCGTGAGTGTACATGTCAATGAGAGCACCAGCTTGCCACCTTAATTTTCTGTTGAGGCCAGTTACTGCTTGTAACCCTCGTGGCTGTATCAGCAGATTGAGTTCAGCAGGGATTTCCTGCCTCTCCAGGTTTGCCTCTGTTGGCTGCAGTAAGAGCTTAATGCTTCTCCTGTGAGATTGCCGTCTCATGCACTGTCTTTTCTCTTTCACTTCGTGGGAGGACCTACCTGGAAGCTGACTTGCAATTTCCACATTCATGTAATATACAGAGTATTGGCCTTGCTCGAGAGCCTCCTCCATCTCCATCAAAGTTTTTAGTTCTTTTACAGACCACTTAGCCTTGCGACCTGTGGTCTTGCCCTTCTTCATCGCAGCCATTCCTTCTGGATGTTCTGGCAGATTTCTCTGCCCACCCCGTGGGGTTCCGGTTACTGTGCGGGGTGCAACACCGTACCTGTGATTTTTACAATCGACTTCCACTGCCGACAACGGTTAGGAAACCGAAAAACATATAATTTTATATTATATGATTGCTGTGTGACTTTTACAACTGATTTACACAATCCTCAGCAACGGCCTGCGAGCGGGAGGGGTCGACCAAAATTCCCTACCCTCCCAAGTAGAGGCCCCGTGGGACCTCAGCACCTGGGATGCTTTACGAAATCACCGGGGGCAGAAAGGATACTCCGGCGTACACCGGGCGCCTTTCTAGGGTGAAACGTGTGAGACGAATGGCTTTAAAAAAAGATAAAAACAAAATATTATATATTCTGTTTAAAGAACTTGCCAGGTTCTTTTCACAGAGTTTGCTGAGTTCTGTTACAGAGTTTGCCACGTTCTGTTTACAGAGTTTGCCTCACTCCGTTTACAGAGTTTGCCACATTCTGTTTGCAGAGTTTGATTGCGATTTGTGTGTTATTTTTCTCCGGGGATTCATATGCAACTTAGGACATAGTTGCTTCAGGTGGGATTTGAACCTGCGATTCTCAGATGTTCTTCTGAAATCTTACCCTTTGCGGGTTTCGTACCTGTGCTCTTCAGGTTCGTGGTGCCGCACCCTACCCACTGAGCCACCGTGCTGATACAGAATCCCATCTGTCAGTGCGACCAAGTCACCGATTCCTCCCACAGTAAATTTCCAGGCTATTTCCTCTTTCAGAGCCAATCTTTATCCCATAATTGGGGTAATTGCTAGCCAACTTCCCTCAATCATTTGGATCAACTCTGATATTTATTTAGCCTTAATGTTCTTGAGATTCGTTTTTGCCCCGACCCTATGACAGAGTCATAGTTACTTTTCCATAAGAGTCATAGTATGACTCTCTTATGGAACCTTAAGAGACTCATAGTTACTGGTTAACCATGGGTAAAAAAAAGTTGGGGGTGCTGGCGCGAGCTCCATGGCCTACCCTCCCGAGCCAAAACGGTCAGTCCGACGACAGTGCACTTTTTTCGGACACTCTCTGAGGATTCCCCTTAAGCCTGGAGGATGCCAAAAAGAGGTTTTGCCACCGGGTACCATCTCGGGACTAGAGAGCTCCTTTTCAGAAGCCTCCTGGAGGATTGTAACAAGGCCCCAGAAGCTCATAGAGAGTCCGTTGATGGTGCATCTTTCTCGGGCAAATGTTTTTGACATTATGGTGCATCTGGAAGTCGAAAACAAGGGACTCGAAGCTCGCAGAGAGTCCGTTGATGGTGCATCTTTGGCGGACACATGTTTTTGACATTATGGTGCCTCTGGAAGTCGAAAACAAGGGACTCGAAGCTGGTAAAGAGTCCGTTGATGGTGCTCTGTCCTCGGACACATTATGTTCACATCCTGGTGCCTGTGGAGGATGTAACTAGGGGTGTAGCTGCACATGGCCAGTCCGCTGAAGGTGACCTATTCTCGGACACATTCTGTCACATCCTGGTGCCTGTGGAGGATGTAACTAGGGGTGTAGCTGCACATGGTCAGTCCACTGAAGGTGACCTATTCTCGGACACATTCTTTCACATCCTGGTGCCTGTGGAGGATGTTACTAGGGGTGCAGCTGCACATGGCCAGTCCGCTGAAGGTGACCTATTCTCGGACACATTCTGTCACATCCTGGTGCCTGTGGAGGATGTAACCAGGGGTGTAGCTGCTCAGGGCCAGTCCGCTGAAGGTGAACTGTTCTTGGACACTTGTTCCTCAAATCTTGGTCCTCCTGGAGGATATAGAGGGGTCTAGAGGCTCATGTCATATCCGCTGAAGGTGCAGTATTCTCGGACACCTTTGAGCAGGGTCCTACCCCTCTGGAGGTCTGAAAACTGTGGATTTTTTCTAAGTCCATTTTGGTTAATCATGGGTAGGGTTTTGGTTAAAAAAAAAAAGTTCCACGAGAGGTAACTCAGCCTCTGAGTGTCCGATTTTCAAGCGGTTTGAAGCGGACTGTTGACCACACTCTCCTCCCTCCAGGCCTGGGACGCCGAGGGCTCTACGGAGCTCTCTGTCACTGCGCCGAACCCTTCTCTAGCGAGAATTTGCCCCGGATGAGTGGGGAGAGGCATATTAGTGGCTGAGGTACCTGAGAAGCACAGGTTCGAACCCCGCGAAGGGCAAGTCTTGGTGAAACCACCCATTAAAGGTGTTAGTTTCGAAGAAACCACCTGAAAATCGTAGGATCGAACCCCACATGAAGCAACTCGGTCCTTGTCACATAGGTCTCTCTGGCTCAAGAGGAAGGCTCGACTCTATAAGGCTCGACACATTGCATCCTTAAAAACCTACACATAATAAGCAGCTCAACACCCCGTAGTGCAACTGCGCTACACACTAAACAAACACACCACACAGTGGGGCGTGGCAGATCGGTATGAATCTCCGGTTTTCATGAGGCGAACTTGTGCTGATGACTGATCGTCTGAAGGCTGTGGCGGCAAGCGAGAAACGGAGCAAGCTATCTAGAATTCAATGGCGACCTCAGTTAGACGTCCAGCAGTGCTGGGAGCTCTGTGTGTGTCTGTGGGAGCCTCATGAAGCTCACTGTGTTTGGGGGCAGTGGGCTGGGGCTGAGGGCAGTACTGGGGGTTAGGGTTAGTGCTGGGCAGTGCTGGGAGCTCTGTGTGTGTCTGTGGGACCCTCAGAGAGCTTTAATAGCAGGCAGAATTTTTGGGCCTAAAGGGAGACAAGTGTGAGCCATTGGGGCTTGCTGTGACTTAATACAGTACACAGGGCAGTGTTTGGAGCTCTCTGTGTGTCTCTCTGACCTCTGGGGACCTTTAATAGACAGCAGGCTAATTAGGCCTGTCTGGGGAGGTGTGTGTGTCTGTAGGCCTCCCAGTAAGTGAACCCAACACACTGGGCAGTGTTTGGAGCTCTCTGTGTGTCTCTCTGACCTCTGGGGACCTTTAATAGACAGCAGGCTTCTTAGGCCTGTCTGGGGAGGTGTGTGTGCCTGTAGGCCTTCCAGTAAGTGAACACAACACACTGGGCAGTGCTGGGAGCTCTCTGTGTGTCTCTCTGACCTTTGGGGACCTTTAATAGACAGCAGGCTTCTTAGGCCTGTCTGGGGAGGTGTGTGTGTCTGTGGGCCTCCCAGTAAGTGAACCAACACACTGGGCAGTGTTTGTAGCTGTCTGGGTGTCTCTCTGACCTTTGGGGACCTTTAATAGACAGCAGGCTTCTTAGGCCTGTCTGGGGAGATGTGTTTGTCTGTAGGCCTCCCAGTAAGTGAACACAACAAACTGGGCAGTGCTGGGAGCTCTCTGTGTGTCTCTCTGACCTTTGGGGACCTTTAATAGACAGCAGGCTTCTTAGGCCTGACTGGGGAGGTGTGTGTGTCTGTCGGCCTCCCAGTAAGTGAACACAACACACTGGGCAGTGCTGGGAGCTCTCTGTGTGTCTCTCTGACCTTTGGGGACCTTTAATAGACAGCAGGCTTCTTAGGCCTGTCTGGGGAGGTGTGTGTGTCTGTAGGCCTCCCAGTAAGTGAACCCAACACACTGGGCAGTGTATGGAGCTGTCTGGGTGTCTCTCTGACCTTTGGGGACCTTTAATAGACAGCAGGCTTCTTAGGCCTGTCTGGGGAGGTGTGTGTGAAAACCTTAAGAGACTAATGAAAACCTTAAGAGAGTCATAGTTACTTTTCCATAAGAGTCATAGTATGACTCTCTTATGGAACCTTAAGAGACTCATAGTTACTGGTTAACCATGGGTAAAAAAAAGTTGGGGGTGCTGGCGCGAGCTCCATGGCCTACCCTCCCGAGCCAAAATGGTCAGTCCGACGACAGTGCACTTTTTTCGGACACTCTCTGAGGATTCCCCTTAAGCCTGGAGGATGCCAAAAAGAGGTTTTGCCACCGGGTACCATCTCGGGACTAGAGAGCTCCTTTTCAGAAGCCTCCTGGAGGATTGTAACAAGGCCCCAGAAGCTCATAGAGAGTCCGTTGATGGTGCATCTTTCTCGGGCACATGTTTTTGACATTATGGTGCATCTGGAAGTCGAAAACAAGGGACTTGAAGCTCGCAGAGAGTCCGTTGATGGTGCATCTTTGGCGGACACATGTTTCTGACATTATGGTGCCTCTGGAAGTCGAAAACAAGGGACTCAAAGCTGGTAAAGAGTCCGTTGATGGTGCTCTGTCCTCGGAAACATTATGTTCACATCATGGTGCCTGTGGAGGATGTAACTAGGGGTGTAGCTGCACATGGCCAGTCCGCTGAAGGTGACCTATTCTCGGACACATTCTGTCACATCCTGGTGCCTGTGGAGGATGTAACTAGGGGTGTAGCTGCACATGGCCAGTCCGCTGAAGGTGCACTGTTCTCGGACACATGTTCCTCAAATCCTGGTCCTCCTGGAGGATATAGAGGGGTCTAGAGGCTCATGGCATGTCCGCTGAAGGTGCAGTATTCTCGGACACCTTTGAGCAGGGTCCTACCCCCCTGGAGGTCTGAATATTCTGGATTTTTTCTAAGTCCATTTTGGTTAACCATGGGTAGGGTTTTGGTTAACCATGGGTACGAAAAAGTTGGGGGTGGTGGCGAGGGCTCCACAAAATACCCTCCCGACCGAAAACGGTCAGTCCGACGACCATGCACCTTTCTCGGACACCTTCTGAAAATCCCCCTAATGCCTGGAGGATCACAGAAAGAGGTTTTGCCACCGGGTGACGGCGCGAAATCGAGAGCACCCTAAAAAAGTGGACTTAGACTCAGAACGAAAAATAAAAAAAGTTCCACAAAGAGGTAACTCAGCCTCTGAGTGTCCGATTTTCAAGCGGTTTGAAGCGGACTGTTGACCACACTCTCCTCCCTCTCCCGGAGGATGTATAGGGGTCTAGAGGCTCAAGGCATGTCCGCTGAAGGTGACCTATTCTCGGACACATTCTGTCACATCCTGGTGCCTGTGGAGGATGTAACTAGGGGTGTAGCTGCACATGGCCAGTCCGCTGAAGGTGCACTGTTCTCGGACACATGTTCCTCAAATCCTGGTCCTCCTGGAGGATATAGAGGGGTCTAGAGGCTCATGGCATGTCCGCTGAAGGTGCAGTATTCTCGGACACCTTTGAGCAGGGTCCTACCCCTCTGGAGGTCTGAATATTCTGGATTTTTTCTAAGTCCATTTTGGTTAACCATGGGTAGGGTTTTGGTTAACCATGGGTACGAAAAAGTTGGGGGTGGTGGCGAGGGCTCCACAAAATACCCTCCCGACCGAAAACGGTCAGTCCGACGACCATGCACCTTTCTCGGACACCTTCTGGAAATCCCCCTAAGGCCTGGAGGATCACAGAAAGAGGTTTTGCCACCGGGTGACGGCGCGAAATCGAGAGCACCCTAAAAAAGTGGACTTAGGCTCAGAACGAAAAATAAAAAAAGTTCCACAAAGAGGTAACTCAGCCTCTGAGTGTCCGATTTTCAAGCGGTTTGAAGCGGACTGTTGACCACACTCTCCTCCCTCTCCTCTCCTAAACCTTCTGACCGATTGGAAACCGTGACCCGCCAGGGGAGGCACCCTGTCTCACAGGTCCCACCTCCCCGCCACCGCGGTCAGCCTCCAGGCCTGGGACGCCGAGGGCTCTACGGAGCTCTCTGTCACTGCGCCGAACCCTTCTCTAGCGAGAATTTGCCCCGGATGAGTGGGGAGAGGCATATTAGTGGCTGAGGTACCTGAGAAGCACAGGTTCGAACCCCGCGAAGGGCAAGTCTTGGTGAAACCACCCATTAAAGGTGTTAGTTTCGACGAAACCACCTGAAAATCGTAGGATCGAACCCCACATGAAGCAACTCGGTCCTTGTCACATAGGTCTCTCTGGCTCAAGAGGAAGGCTCGACTCTATAAGGCTCGACACATTGCATCCTTAAAAACCTACACATAATAAGCAGCTCAACACCCCGTAGTGCAACTGCGCTACACACTAAACAAACACACCACACAGTGGGGCGTGGCAGATCGGTATGAATCTCCGGTTTTCATGAGGCGAACTTGTGCTGATGACTGATCGTCTGAAGGCTGTGGCGGCAAGCGAGAAACGGAGCAAGCTATCTAGAATTCAATGGCGACCTCAGTTAGACGTCCAGCAGTGCTGGGAGCTCTGTGTGTGTCTGTGGGAGCCTCATGAAGCTCACTGTGTTTGGGGGCAGTGGGCTGGGGCTGAGGGCAGTACTGGGGGTTAGGGTTAGTGCTGGGCAGTGCTGGGAGCTCTGTGTGTGTCTGTGGGACCCTCAGAGAGCTTTAATAGCAGGCAGAATTTTTGGGCCTAAAGGGAGACAAGTGTGAGCCATTGGGGCTTGCTGTGACTTAATACAGTACACAGGGCAGTGTTTGGAGCTCTCTGTGTGTCTCTCTGACCTCTGGGGACCTTTAATAGACAGCAGGCTAATTAGGCCTGTCTGGGGAGGTGTGTGTGTCTGTAGGCCTCCCAGTAAGTGAACCCAACACACTGGGCAGTGTTTGGAGCTCTCTGTGTGTCTCTCTGACCTCTGGGGACCTTTAATAGACAGCAGGCTTCTTAGGCCTTTCTGGGGAGGTGTGTGTGCCTGTAGGCCTTCCAGTAAGTGAACACAACACACTGGGCAGTGCTGGGAGCTCTCTGTGTGTCTCTCTGACCTTTGGGGACCTTTAATAGACAGCAGGCTTCTTAGGCCTGTCTGGGGAGGTGTGTGTGTCTGTGGGCCTCCCAGTAAGTGAACCAACACACTGGGCAGTGTTTGTAGCTGTCTGGGTGTCTCTCTGACCTTTGGGGACCTTTAATAGACAGCAGGCTTCTTAGGCCTGTCTGGGGAGGTGTGTTTGTCTGTAGGCCTCCCAGTAAGTGAACACAACACACTGGGCAGTGCTGGGAGCTCTCTGTGTGTCTCTCTGACCTTTGGGGACCTTTAATAGACAGCAGGCTTCTTAGGCCTGACTGGGGAGGTGTGTGTGTCTGTCGGCCTCCCAGTAAGTGAACACAACACACTGGGCAGGGCTGGGAGCTCTCTGTGTGTCTCTCTGACCTTTGGGGACCTTTAAAAGACAGCAGGCTTCTTAGGCCTGTCTGGGGAGGTGTGTGTGTCTGTAGGCCTCCCAGTAAGTGAACCCAACACACTGGGCAGTGTATGGAGCTGTCTGGGTGTCTCTCTGACCTTTGGGGACCTTTAATAGACAGCAGGCTTCTTAGGCCTGTCTGGGGAGGTGTGTGTGAAAACCTTAAGAGACTAATGAAAACCTTAAGAGAGTCATAGTTACTTTTCCATAAGAGTCATAGTATGACTCTCTTATGGAACCTTAAGAGACTCATAGTTACTGGTTAACCATGGGTAAAAAAAAGTTGGGGGTGCTGGCGCGAGCTCCATGGCCTACCCTCCCGAGCCAAAATTGTCAGTCCGACGACAGTGCACTTTTTTCGGACACTCTCTGAGGATTCCCCTTAAGCCTGGAGGATGCCAAAAAGAGGTTTTGCCACCGGATACCATCTCGGGACTAGAGAGCTCCTTTTCAGAAGCCTCCTGGAGGATTGTAACAAGGCCCCAGAAGCTCATAGAGAGTCCGTTGATGGTGCATCTTTCTCGGGCACATGTTTTTGACATTATGGTGCATCTGGAAGTCGAAAACAAGGGACTTGAAGCTCGCAGAGAGTCCGTTGATGGTGCATCTTTGGCGGACACATGTTTCTGACATTATGGTGCCTCTGGAAGTCGAAAACAAGGGACTCAAAGCTGGTAAAGAGTCCGTTGATGGTGCTCTGTCCTCGGAAACATTATGTTCACATCATGGTGCCTGTGGAGGATGTAACTAGGGGTGTAGCTGCACATGGCCAGTCCGCTGAAGGTGACCTATTCTCGGACACATTCTGTCACATCCTGGTGCCTGTGGAGGATGTAACTAGGGGTGTAGCTGCACATGGCCAGTCCGCTGAAGGTGCACTGTTCTCGGACACATGTTCCTCAAATCCTGGTCCTCCTGGAGGATATAGAGGGGTCTAGAGGCTCATGGCATGTCCGCTGAAGGTGCAGTATTCTCGGACACCTTTGAGCAGGGTCCTACCCCTCTGGAGGTCTGAATATTCTGGATTTTTTCTAAGTCCATTTTGGTTAACCATGGGTAGGGTTTTGGTTAACCATGGGTACGAAAAAGTTGGGGGTGGTGGCGAGGGCTCCACAAAATACCCTCCCGACCGAAAACGGTCAGTCCGACGACCATGCACCTTTCTCGGACACCTTCTGAAAATCCCCCTAAGGCCTGGAGGATCACAGAAAGAGGTTTTGCCACCGGGTGACGGTGCGAAATCGAGAGCACCCTAAAAAAGTGGACTTAGACTCAGAACGAAAAATAAAAAAAGTTCCACAAAGAGGTAACTCAGCCTCTGAGTGTCCGATTTTCAAGCGGTTTGAAGCGGACTGTTGACCACACTCTCCTCCCTCTCCCGGAGGATGTATAGGGGTCTAGAGGCTCAAGGCATATCCACTGAAGGTGACCTATTCTCGGACACATTCTGTCACATCCTGGTGCCTGTGGAGGATGTAACTAGGGGTGTAGCTGCACATGGCCAGTCCGCTGAAGGTGCACTGTTCTCGGCCACATGTTCCTCAAATCCTGGTCCTCCTGGAGGATATAGAGGGGTCTAGAGGCTCATGGCATGTCCGCTGAAGGTGCAGTATTCTCGGACACCTTTGAGCAGGGTCCTACCCCTCTGGAGGTCTGAATATTCTGGATTTTTTCTAAGTCCATTTTAGTTAACCATGGGTAGGGTTTTGGTTAACCATGGGTACGAAAAAGTTGGGGGTGGTGGCGAGGGCTCCACAAAATACCCTCCCGACCGAAAACGGTCAGTCCGACGACCATGCACCTTTCTCGGACACCTTCTGGAAATCCCCCTAAGGCCTGGAGGATCACAGAAAGAGGTTTTGCCACCGGGTGACGGCGCGAAATCGAGAGCACCCTAAAAAGGTGGACTTAGGCTCAGAACGAAAAATAAAAAAAGTTCCACAAAGAGGTAACTCAGCCTCTGAGTGTCCGATTTTCAAGCGGTTTGAAGCGGACTGTTGACCACACTCTCCTCCCGCTCCTCTCCTAAACCTTCTGACCGATTGGAAACCGTGACCCGCCAGGGGAGGCACCCTGTCTCACAGGTCCCACCTCCCCGCCACCGCGGTCAGCCTCCAGGCCTGGGATGCCGAGGGCTCTACGGAGCTCTCTGTCACTGCGCCGAACCCTTCTCTAGCGAGAATTTGCCCCGGATGAGTGGGGAGAGGCATATTAGTGGCTGAGGTACCTGAGAAGCACAGGTTCGAACCCCGCGAAGGGCAAGTCTCGGTGAAACCACCCATTAAAGGTGTTAGCTTCGACGAAACCACCTGAAAATCGTAGGATCGAACCCCACATGAAGCAACTCGGTCCTTGTCACATAGGTCTCTCTGGCTCAAGAGGAAGGCTCGACTCTATAAGGCTCGACACATTGCATCCTTAAAAACCTACACATAATAAGCAGCTCAACACCCCGTAGTGCACTGCGCTACACACTAAACAAACACACCACACAGTGGGGCGTGGCAGATCGGTATGAATCTCCGGTTTTCATGAGGCGAACTTGTGCTGATGACTGATCGTCTGAAGGCTGTGGCGGCAAGCGAGAAACGGAGCGAGCTATCTAGAATTCAATGGCGACCTCAGTTAGACGTCCAGCAGTGCTGGGAGCTCTGTGTGTGTCTGTGGGAGCCTCAAGAAGCTCACTGTGTTTGGGGGCAGTGGGCTGGGGCTGAGGGCAGTACTGGGGGTTAGGGTTAGTGCTGGGCAGTGCTGGGAGCTCTGTGTGTGTCTGTGGGACCCTCAGAGAGCTTTAATAGCAGGCAGAATTTTTGGGCCTAAAGGGAGACAAGTGTGAGCCATTGGGGCTTGCTGTGACTTAATACAGTACACAGGGCAGTGTTTGGAGCTCTCTGTGTGTCTCTCTGACCTCTGGGGACCTTTAATAGACAGCAGGCTAATTAGGCCTGTCTGGGGAGGTGTGTGTGTCTGTAGGCCTCCCAGTAAGTGAACCCAACACACTGGGCAGTGTTTGTAGCTGTCTGGGTGTCTCTCTGACCTTTGGGGACCTTTAATAGACAGCAGGCTTCTTAGGCCTGTCTGGGGAGGTGTGTTTGTCTGTAGGCCTCCCAGTAAGTGAACACAACACACTGGCCAGTGCTGGGAGCTCTCTGTGTGTCTCTCTGACCTTTGGGGACCTTTAATAGACAGCAGGCTTCTTAGGCCTGTCTGGGGAGGTGTGTGTGTCTGTCGGCCTCCCAGTAAGTGAACACAACACACTGGGCAGTGCTGGGAGCTCTCTGTGTGTCTCTCTGACCTTTGGGGACCTTTAATAGACAGCAGGCTTCTTAGGCCTGTCTGGGGAGGTGTGTGTGTGTCTGTAGGCCTCCCAGTAAGTGAACCCAACACACTGGGCAGTGTTTGGAGCTGTCTGGGTGTCTCTCTGACCTTTCGGGACCTAGAATAGACAGCAGGCTTCTTAGGCCTGTCTGGGGAGGTGTGTCTGAAAACCTTAAGAGACTAATGAAAACCTTAAGAGAGTCATAGTTACTTTTCCATAAGAGTCATAGTATGACTCTCTTATGGAACCTTAAGAGACTCATAGTTACTGGTTAACCATGGGTAAAAAAAAGTTGGGGGTGCTGGCGCGAGCTCCATGGCCTACCCTCCCGAGCCAAAATGGTCAGTCCGACGACAGTGCACTTTTTTCGGACACTCTCTGAGGATTCCCCTTAAGCCTGGAGGATGCCAAAAAGAGGTTTTGCCACCGGGTGACGGCGCGAAATCGAGAGCACCCTAAAAAAGTGGACTTAGACTCAGAACGAAAAATAAAAAAAGTTCCACAAAGAGGTAACTCAGCCTCTGAGTGTCCGATTTTCAAGCGGTTTGAAGCGGACTGTTGACCACACTCTCCTCCCTCTCCCGGAGGATGTATAGGGGTCTAGAGGCTCAAGGCATATCCACTGAAGGTGACCTATTCTCGGACACATTCTGTCACATCCTGGTGCCTGTGGAGGATGTAACTAGGGGTGTAGCTGCACATGGCCAGTCCGCTGAAGGTGCACTGTTCTCGGCCACATGTTCCTCAAATCCTGGTCCTCCTGGAGGATATAGAGGGGTCTAGAGGCTCATGGCATGTCCGCTGAAGGTGCAGTATTCTCGGACACCTTTGAGCAGGGTCCTACCCCTCTGGAGGTCTGAATATTCTGGATTTTTTCTAAGTCCATTTTGGTTAACCATGGGTAGGGTTTTGGTTAACCATGGGTACGAAAAAGTTGGGGGTGGTGGCGAGGGCTCCACAAAATACCCTCCCGACCGAAAACGGTCAGTCCGACGACCATGCACCTTTCTCGGACACCTTCTGGAAATCCCCCTAAGGCCTGGAGGATCACAGAAAGAGGTTTTGCCACCGGGTGACGGCGCGAAATCGAGAGCACCCTAAAAAGGTGGACTTAGGCTCAGAACGAAAAATAAAAAAAGTTCCACAAAGAGGTAACTCAGCCTCTGAGTGTCCGATTTTCAAGCGGTTTGAAGCGGACTGTTGACCACACTCTCCTCCCGCTCCTCTCCTAAACCTTCTGACCGATTGGAAACCGTGACCCGCCAGGGGAGGCACCCTGTCTCACAGGTCCCACCTCCCCGCCACCGCGGTCAGCCTCCAGGCCTGGGATGCCGAGGGCTCTACGGAGCTCTCTGTCACTGCGCCGAACCCTTCTCTAGCGAGAATTTGCCCCGGATGAGTGGGGAGAGGCATATTAGTGGCTGAGGTACCTGAGAAGCACAGGTTCGAACCCCGCGAAGGGCAAGTCTCGGTGAAACCACCCATTAAAGGTGTTAGTTTCGACGAAACCACCTGAAAATCGTAGGATCGAACCCCACATTAAGCAACTCGGTCCTTGTCACATAGGTCTCTCTGGCTCAAGAGGAAGGCTCGACTCTATAAGGCTCGACACATTGCATCCTTAAAAACCTACACATAATAAGCAGCTCAACACCCCGTAGTGCAACTGCGCTACACACTAAACAAACACACCACACAGTGGGGCGTGGCAGATCGGTATGAATCTCCGGTTTTCATGAGGCGAACTTGTGCTGATGACTGATCGTCTGAAGGCTGTGGCGGCAAGCGAGAAACGGAGCGAGCTATCTAGAATTCAATGGCGACCTCAGTTAGACGTCCAGCAGTGCTGGGAGCTCTGTGTGTGTCTGTGGGAGCCTCAAGAAGCTCACTGTGTTTGGGGGCAGTGGGCTGGGGCTGAGGGCAGTACTGGGGGTTAGGGTTAGTGCTGGGCAGTGCTGGGAGCTCTGTGTGTGTCTGTGGGACCCTCAGAGAGCTTTAATAGCAGGCAGAATTTTTGGGCCTAAAGGGAGACAAGTGTGAGCCATTGGGGCTTGCTGTGACTTAATACAGTACACAGGGCAGTGTTTGGAGCTCTCTGTGTGTCTCTCTGACCTCTGGGGACCTTTAATAGACAGCAGGCTAATTAGGCCTGTCTGGGGAGGTGTGTGTGTCTGTAGGCCTCCCAGTAAGTGAACCCAACACACTGGGCAGTGTTTGTAGCTGTCTGGGTGTCTCTCTGACCTTTGGGGACCTTTAATAGACAGCAGGCTTCTTAGGCCTGTCTGGGGAGGTGTGTTTGTCTGTAGGCCTCCCAGTAAGTGAACACAACACACTGGCCAGTGCTGGGAGCTCTCTGTGTGTCTCTCTGACCTTTGGGGACCTTTAATAGACAGCAGGCTTCTTAGGCCTGTCTGGGGAGGTGTGTGTGTCTGTCGGCCTCCCAGTAAGTGAACACAACACACTGGGCAGTGCTGGGAGCTCTCTGTGTGTCTCTCTGACCTTTGGGGACCTTTAATAGACAGCAGGCTTCTTAGGCCTGTCTGGGGAGGTGTGTGTGTCTGTAGGCCTCCCAGTAAGTGAACCCAACACACTGGGCAGTGTTTGGAGCTGTCTGGGTGTCTCTCTGACCTTTCGGGACCTAGAATAGACAGCAGGCTTCTTAGGCCTGTCTGGGGAGGTGTGTCTGAAAACCTTAAGAGACTAATGAAAACCTTAAGAGAGTCATAGTTACTTTTCCATAAGAGTCATAGTATGACTCTCTTATGGAACCTTAAGAGACTCATAGTTACTGGTTAACCATGGGTAAAAAAAAGTTGGGGGTGCTGGCGCGAGCTCCATGGCCTACCCTCCCGAGCCAAAATGGTCAGTCCGACGACAGTGCACTTTTTTCGGACACTCTCTGAGGATTCCCCTTAAGCCTGGAGGATGCCAAAAAGAGGTTTTGCCACCGGGTGACGGCGCGAAATCGAGAGCACCCTAAAAAAGTGGACTTAGACTCAGAACGAAAAATAAAAAAAGTTCCACAAAGAGGTAACTCAGCCTCTGAGTGTCCGATTTTCAAGCGGTTTGAAGCGGACTGTTGACCACACTCTCCTCCCTCTCCCGGAGGATGTATAGGGGTCTAGAGGCTCAAGGCATGTCCGCTGAAGGTGACCTATTCTCGGACACATTCTGTCACATCCTGGTGCCTGTGGAGGATGTAACTAGGGGTGTAGCTGCACATGGCCAGTCCGCTGAAGGTGCACTGTTCTCGGACACATGTTCCTCAAATCCTGGTCCTCCTGGAGGATATAGAGGGGTCTAGAGGCTCATGGCATGTCCGCTGAAGGTGCAGTATTCTCGGACACCTTTGAGCAGGGTCCTACCCCTCTGGAGGTCTGAATATTCTGGATTTTTTCTAAGTCCATTTTGGTTAACCATGGGTAGGGTTTTGGTTAACCATGGGTACGAAAAAGTTGGGGGTGGTGGCGAGGGCTCCACAAAATACCCTCCCGACCGAAAACGGTCAGTCCGACGACCATGCAACTTTCTCGGACACCTTCTGAAAATCCCCCTAAGGCCTGGAGGATCACAGAAAGAGGTTTTGCCACCGGGTGACGGCGCGAAATCGAGAGCACCCTAAAAAAGTGGACTTTAACAATATTTGGACCCACAACTGGTTTTGTCTGCAGACGGGATACGAACCTACGATTTGGGAATTATGAGTTCCGTTTTTTTCACATCCTCTCCGCGGATATTTATATCAAATTAAGAGCTCCATAAGTGCATTTCCCATAACTTACAGAACACATAAAATTAGTATAATTGACACAATAGGATACAAATCAGCAACATAAAAACTATTAATGAGAACACATAACTCAACAACCCCGCTATATTTCTATCTAAATTTAAACAATTGTCTCATACAAATGCATTTGTGTTCTTTATGTGTAATAATTATTTATTTCTTCTCCCACATACCTGTACCTGAAGAACCAGAATGTCCACTGCCAAGGGATCATCGCATGCAGATCTTTCCATAATTCAGTGTCTATCATTTGTATTGACTAGTTAATAACATGCAATGTTACTTTTATTAATGTTGTCCTTGGCATCCTCCCTGTATATTATTTTTCATCATCATCATTATTATTATTATCATAACTGTTATTATTGTAATCTGTGTGCTGTTTTAACACACATTGTCATTGAAAAACCCCCTTGTACAGCAACACTCAGGTCACAGACAACACTCAGAATCAGAAATGGTTATACAAATGTGTATTTGCCACAAGGAGACTGGATACAAGACTGTAGGCACAGAGCCACCGTACATAGAACCCCACTAGGCGATAGGCATAAACACCACTAATAGCCAACCATGTATAACATAAAAGCATCCACACAATGTCCACAAAAAAGCATGATACCGCCTTCCCCCCAAAAGGTATTATCAGTTTGCAATACTAAAACCACGCCCCACATATAAAATCCACGGAAAAAAAAACACAGCAATAGTGTCCCACACCAAAGAGGAGTTAGCCAAATCCAGTATACAATCCACACAGCAAGTTGCTACCGGCCAGTGTGGCAGGGACCCGCTTTGTCACTTTCAAGCATGGAGATCGATCTGCGCTGACCCGTCCACCAGGAACGCTCCCCAATAGCACTACGATGATGCGCAGCTCTCCCCCCACGAGGAATTTCCAACTACAAAGGGACACAATACAAACAAACAAACACTTAGAGCAGCCCACATGCCATTCAGTTAGGGATGGGTATTGTTTGGGTTTTTTCCGATACCGGTACATAACCGATACTTTTAAAACGTTACCGGTGCCTAAAAGGTGCCAGAACCGATACTTTTTTTTTTTTTTTTAATTAAAGACATTAGGCTTATTTATTGCCAAGGCAAATAGTTTTCTTTAAATTTAACAATATATTAACTGTTTGAGGTATACTATAAATAAAAATAAATACAAAACACTTGGCTTCAAACCTTTTAACTTCAAACTATGAACAATATATTAACTTATAACAACTGTTTACAGTATACTTAAATAAATATAAATAAATACATAACAAACTCTGTACACACACTTCACACTTCAGTAATACTTTTGCAGAAATATGAGCATGTTTGCCTTCAGAGTAAAACAAATATTAATTAGTTTGCATTTATTTAAACCCAATGGTTTCGTGAATGTGTACTGCCCCTTTAAAAGTTTAGCTTCTTTTTGTGCGAAATACAGCCACACTTTTGATCGTTTACCTTTCGACATTTTCTCCGTTATATTGATGGCTAGCTCTGTTTGTGCTTGTTCTGTGCAAGGCTGCCTGCTCTTCGCTGTCAGACTGTTGCAATGTTATTGTAGCGTCCAAGTTAGTGCTCTCTTAAGAACTCACATTGAAAAGGAATATCTTTGGATGAGACGGTAGCTCTCCGTTTAATAAAGCGTATCCAACTTCTGCTTAGAACAACCACACTTATCTTGAAACCGAAACCACACGCAAGTCAACCCATTACCATGGCAACTCCTCAACACAAATCCCGTTTCCACTAGTCCCATACGGAATGCAGCGTGAGCGACACAGGCGAGAGTCTATATTGGGAGATGGAGCAGTTTTATATGTGCCCCACGAAATCTGTTATCAACACAAAAAAGTATACAGATCGTACTCAGAAAGATCTACGCCACTAACGTTACTTCTCGTTAGCTATCGCTAGTTTTGTTAAATTATAAAAATTTTAATAAAAAAAAAAATAAATAAAATAAAAATTATCTGCTCAGGCACCGAAAGGAAGCACCGAAATCTGCGTTGCATTCCGGTCCGGGTAGGTATCGGTTGTATGGAACCGGTGCCGTATTGGTACCGGTTCTCGGTACCCAACCCTACATTCAGTTGGGAGAACCAGTGACAAACCAAATGACCAGTGTGGTGGAAGTAAGAACCTCCCTTTTGCCTGGCAGCTGGAGAGTGTTGAGCAGTGTGTGAGTGTGTGTGTGTGCATGTGTTCTACCTGCATCTCTGTCTTTGTGTAGAGAGTTGAGGTGTGCGTGTGTACCTGCCTCTTTGCTTGTGTGCGTCTGTGTGTCGTTCCTGCATGTGCCTGTCTTCCTGTGACTGTGCGGCATGCGTGGGTGCCTGCTTGTGTCTGCGTGGCTCTCCTGCCTTTACCTCCGCGGCGTGCCTGCCTGTGTCTGCGTGGCTCTCCTGCCTTTACCTCCGCGGCGTGCCTGCGTGGCGTGCCTGCCTGTGCCTGCGCGGCGTGCCTGCAAGCCTGCCTGCATGCGTACACCTGGGTGTGTATCTGTGTGTGTTCGGTGCCTGTGTGCGTCTGTTTGTGCGTGCGTGTCTGCCTACCTGCATCTGTCTGTGCATGCCCGGTGGTGGGTGTCTGTGCGTCCTGGCCTGCATGTGCCTGCCTGCCTGTGACTGCGCAGCGTGCGTGTCTGCCTGCCTGTGTCTGTGTGGCTCTCCTGCCTGTGACTACGCGGCGTGCCTGCCTGTGTCTGCGCGGCGGGCCTGCAAGCCTGCCTGAATGCGTACACCTGGGTGTGGGTGTGTATCTGCGTGTGCTCGGTGCCTGTGCGCATCTGTTTGTGCGTGCGTGTCTGCCCACCTGCATATGTCTGTGCGTGCCCGCTTGTGTGTGTCTGTGCATCCTGGCCTGTATATGTGCATGCGTGTGTCTGAGCGTGTGTGCATGTTATACCTGCATCTATGTCTTGTAGGCCTTCTCTGTCTAGAGTCTGAAGCACTTCCCCGGACAGCCTCTGGCTCTCCCTGCCTTCTGCTGGGCTGATGCTTTACAGAGACTGTCAGCAGCAACGACTCCACCCCGATACGGGGGTTTGACACCTGTAAACACAGACACACACACATTCAATTAGTTCCCTTGATATGAACTAAAGAGGCAGGAGGCAACAGCAACTCCAAATAAACTTGGTAGGTGTGTTGCCTTCCTGCCAATGACAATCCACTCTGTGTCTGCCATCTCCTCGTGTGACTTTAAAGATGTTGCCTTTGGTGACATATGCATGCACATTGTTTTTAATGCATGACAATAACATAAATGCAGGAACATGAAGAGCAGACCATCTACCTTGTTATATTAATAACCCTATGAAAAACACAGTGGTGGCAAAAGCCACATAGGCTATACTTTGTCCGTGTTTGAAACACAGCTCATGAATTAGCCACACTACATATTACTAACAGATAACATAAGCAAAGGATTTGCTGATGAGAACGGGTGAAATTCCATGACATCAACAGTGAGAGTAGCTACCTAAACGTGTGTAAAAGAGACTGTATTCATATGACTACCTCCCAATAAATTCGTTTATACATCTGAATTTAAACGATCGTGTAGAAAATACTGATTCACAGTCCAAACATTCTCATTCATTCATAGCACTCGTAGCTAAAAGCCTCCTTAATATAGCTTACTTCCAGTAAGATAAGGGAGTGTTTGTAACTTAGCTATATGGCTAAATACATCGATACGACAACATAAAACAACAGTGATTGTAGAAACCTAAACATTTGTAAAAGAGCCTGTATTCATATGACTACCTCCCAATACATTATTTTATACATCTGAATTTAAACGATCGTGAAGAAAATACTGATTCACAGTCCAAACATTCTCATTCTCATTCATAGCCCTCATAAGCCCCCATAATATAGCGAACTTCCAGTCATAAGGTAGTGTTTGTAAAGTAGCTAGATGGCTAAATACATGGAAACGACAACATAAAACAACGGGTGAAATGAATTATAACTTAAGTTATATCATACAACACTAACAATTAACATTAGCAATGGAAACGCTCATGAGAACTAACGAAATTCCAGTCCGATAACAGAGTGTTTGTAGCGAAATTCCAGTCGGATAACCAAGAGTGTTTGTAAGGTTGAAAGCTAGCTAAACATTAGAGGTTAAATTGGTTCAGTATCTAACAGCAGTGTGTTAAATGTGTTAATACTCACCAGGTCAAGATAATCTGCCTCGGTTGATTGCCCGTAGTTTAACTTCACTCTTTGAATTACCCGCACGTAGCGTAAACAATGTGACGTCGCCCCTCCAGCATTTCTCCTGACGTTGCTCTGCAGGATTTCTGCCGTGATTGGTCAATTGTTCTCAACTCTGCAAACTGGTGTGAACGTGATTGGCCAAATCTTTTCAGAATCTTTTCAGGTCCAAAAAAAATTAGCCGGTCGTGTAGTCGGCAGCTGGGGCTGGTAACCGGAGGGTGTCCGGTTCGATCCCTGACCAGAAGGAAAAATGAGAAAATTACTAATTTTTCAGCTTTTTGCTGGTTTTTATATGGTTAAAAAGGGACGTTTGGGTAGGGACAATTGGGAACATAACTGACATCTGAGGCACTTTTGGGACATTTGGGTTTCCGAGAATAGTGCATGGTCGTCGGACTGACTATTTTGGCTCGGGGGGGTCTACCATGGAGCTCGCGCCACTACCCCCAACTTTTTGGGACAATTGAGAACATAACTGACATTTGAGAAGAATAAAAACCACAGTAACAGTGACTCTCTTAAGGTAAAGTAACAGTGACTCTCTTAAGGTTTATATTTTGCTGGTTTAACCGGCCGGGTTGGGAGTTCTTTCTGTGGGGCAGCCGTGGCCTGCTGGTTAGGGTTTAGGGCTGGTAACCGAAGGGTTGCCGGTTCGATCCCCGACCATT
>NC_137914.1:31712808-31737808 GCF_963457725.1 Sprattus sprattus
AATGTCGGGTTTCTCGAGGCCCCTCACTGGACCGACCTGAATTCCCAGATATCTTACCGCCCTTCCACTTTCAACCATTTCTATTGGTGTCCCCTCGATCTGCCAGGGGGGACAGTCATTCACTTTCATTTTCATGCTGTGTTTCAAGGGGGTAACCATGAAGCCGAAGCACTTGCTTGCGTGCATCTTAAGCCCCGTCAGGGCACAGAAGTCATTCAGGATTCTGATATTGAAATCCATGTTCTTCCATGTGTCGCTGACCAGCACCAGGTCATCTGCGAATGCAAGCGAGACCAGCTTTGTGTCTGCGATCTTTACTCCCTTACCGAGGCTTTCCAGTGTGTGGAGCAGTGGATCAAGAGCCAGATTGAAAAGCAATGGGGACAGTGGGTCACCCTGCTTCACACCGACTTTCATTGCAATGGGTTCAGATTGTTCTCCCCCGGCTTCAATGCAAGTTACGCCCCCGTCGTACGAGCTTTGTATTGTGTTTATGATGTGTTCATCCAGACCTCTCTGCCTGAGCACTGCAAGCAAGTGCTCGTGTGTCACCGTATCGAAAGCCTTTGCCACGTCCACGAGCACCACCGCTAGTGACTTTCTCTCCCTCCTGCTGGCTTTAACCAGACTTTGAAGGATGTGAAGATTCTCACTACAGCCAGGAGAGTCCCTGAACCCTCGCTGCCTGTCGTGGATAGTGCAGGCTTTCGTAAGGCGCCCATTTAGCAGTCGTGAGAACAGCCGCATCAGCATCGAGCCGATAGTGATTGGGCACCAGTTATTCGGGTCATTCAACAGCAGAGGGTCGGAGGTCTTTGGTATCAGTACAGTTCTCGCGGGCTTTACACACTGAGGTATGAACCCCGCCGCAAGCCAGCTGCCAAAGAGTTTTGATAGCTTCACACCCTTCGGGTCCCAGAGGAGTAGGTCATCCCGCCCGATGCCGTCCGTGCCTGGTGCCGATTTCCTGTCCGTCTTTCTGAGGTGTGTGAGCACCTCTTCGGGGGTGAACAGGGTGGAGAAGTGTTCGTTGTCCGCCCCGCTGGCGGCCTTAAAGCCTCCCAAGCCCTTGAAGGCACCTTCTGACCCCATCCAACGCCTTTCAAACACTTCGTGTAATTGAGGCAGCGGGACTGGGCAGTCGGTCGCTTCACTCCCGTCAAGGACATAGCTAACAAGCTTAGCCGGGTCCGTACTCATTAGTTTTCTGAGTTTATGGACCTCATCCCTCTTCATTTCTCGCTTGCTTCGGGGCTTCATCGGCTCGCCAGCTTTGCTGTTCTTTTTGGTCGCTGGACCTTTTCTTCTCGCCTCCCTTATCACCATCGCCGTAGCGGTCTCAATGGCCACTGCTGCGCCCGGGTCCTTCCTGCTTGCCAGTGTGAGCGCCCGCCTGATTTCGTGTTCGTGAGTGTACATGTCAATGAGAGCACCAGCTTGCCACCTTAATTTTCTGTTGAGGCCAGTTACTGCTTGTAACCCTCGTGGCTGTATCAGCAGATTGAGTTCAGCAGGGATTTCCTGCCTCTCCAGGTTTGCCTCTGTTGGCTGCAGTAAGAGCTTAGTGCTTCTCCTGTGAGATTGCCGTCTCATGCACTGTCTTTTCTCTTTCACTTCGTGGGAGGACCTACCTGGAAGCTGACTTGCAATTTCCACATTCATGTAATATACAGAGTATTGGCCTTGCTCGAGAGCCTCCTCCATCTCCATCAAAGTTTTTAGTTCTTTTACAGACCACTTAGCCTTGCGACCTGTGGTCTTGCCCTTCTTCATCGCAGCCATTCCTTCTGGATGTTCTGGCAGATTTCTCTGCCCACCCCGTGGGGTTCCGGTTACTGTGCGGGGTGCAACACCGTACCTGTGATTTTTACAATCGACTTCCACTGCCGACAACGGTTAGGAAACCGAAAAACATATAATTTTATATTATATGATTGCTGTGTGACTTTTACAACTGATTTACACAATCCTCAGCAACGGCCTGCGAGCGGGAGGGGTCGACCGAAATTCCCTACCCTCCCAAGTAGAGGCCCCGTGGGACCTCAGCACCTGGGATGCTTTACGAAATCACCGGGGGCAGAAAGGATACTCCGGCGTACACCGGGCGCCTTTCTAGGGTGAAACGTGTGAGACGAATGGCTTTAAAAAAAGATAAAAACAAAATATTATATTTTCTGTTTAAAGAACTTGCCAGGTTCTTTTCACAGAGTTTGCTGAGTTCTGTTACAGAGTTTGCCACGTTCTGTTTACAGAGTTTGCCTCACTCCGTTTACAGAGTTTGCCACATTCTGTTTGCAGAGTTTGATTGCGATTTGTGTGTTATTTTTCTCCGGGGATTCATATGCAACTTAGGACATAGTTGCTTCAGGTGGGATTTGAACCTGCGATTCTCAGATGTTCTTCTGAAATCTTACCCTTTGCGGGTTTCGAACCTGTGCTCTTCAGGTTCGTGGTGCCGCGCCCTACCCACTGAGCCACCGTGCTGATACAGAATCCCACCTGTCAGTGCGACCAAGTCACCGATTCCTCCCACAGTAAATTTCCAGGCTATTTCCTCTTTCAGAGCCAATCTTTATCCCATAATTGGGGTAATTGCTAGCCAACTTCCCTCAATCATTTGGATCAACTCTGATATTTATTTAGCCTTAATGTTCTTGAGATTCGTTTTTGCCCCGCCCTATGACAGAGTCATAGTTACTTTTCCATAAGAGTCATAGTATGACTCTCTTATGGAACCTTAAGAGACTCATAGTTACTGGTTAACCATGGGTAAAAAAAAGTTGGGGGTGCTGGCGCGAGCTCCATGGCCTACCCTCCCGAGCCAAAACGGTCAGTCCGACGACAGTGCACTTTTTTCGGACACTCTCTGAGGATTCCCCTTAAGCCTGGAGGATGCCAAAAAGAGGTTTTGCCACCGGGTACCATCTCGGGACTAGAGAGCTCCTTTTCAGAAGCCTCCTGGAGGATTGTAACAAGGCCCCAGAAGCTCATAGAGAGTCCGTTGATGGTGCATCTTTCTCGGGCAAATGTTTTTGACATTATGGTGCATCTGGAAGTCGAAAACAAGGGACTCGAAGCTCGCAGAGAGTCCGTTGATGGTGCATCTTTGGCGGACACATGTTTTTGACATTATGGTGCCTCTGGAAGTCGAAAACAAGGGACTCGAAGCTGGTAAAGAGTCCGTTGATGGTGCTCTGTCCTCGGACACATTATGTTCACATCCTGGTGCCTGTGGAGGATGTAACTAGGGGTGTAGCTGCACATGGCCAGTCCGCTGAAGGTGACCTATTCTCGGACACATTCTGTCACATCCTGGTGCCTGTGGAGGGTGTAACTAGGGGTGTAGCTGCACATGGCCAGTCCGCTGAAGGTGCACTGTTCTCGGACACATGTTCCTCAAATCCTGGTCCTCCTGGAGGATATAGAGGGGTCTAGAGGCTCATGGCATGTCCGCTGAAGGTGCAGTATTCTCGGACACCTTTGAGCAGGGTCCTACCCCTCTGGAGGTCTGAAAATTCTGGATTTTTTCTAAGTCCATTTTGGTTAACCATGGGTAGGGTTTTGGTTAACCATGGGTACGAAAAAGTTGGGGGTGGTGGCGAGGGCTCCACAAAATACCCTCCCGACCGAAAACGGTCAGTCCGACGACCATGCACCTTTCTCGGACACCTTCTGAAAATCCCCCTAAGGCCTGGAGGATCACAGAAAGAGGTTTTGCCACCGGGTGACGGCGCGAAATCGAGAGCACCCTAAAAAAGTGGACTTAGGCTCAGAACGAAAAATAAAAAAAGTTCCACAAAGAGGTAACTCAGCCTCTGAGTGTCCGATTTTCAAGCGGTTTGAAGCGGACTGTTGACCACTCTCTCTTCCCTCTCCCGGAGGATATATAGGGGTCTAGAGGCTCAAGGCATGTCCGCTGAAGGTGACCTATTCTCGGACACATTCTGTCACATCCTGGTGCCTGTGGAGGATGTAACCAGGGGTGTAGCTGCTCAGGGCCAGTCCACTGAAGGTGCACTGTTCTCGGACACATGTTCCTCAAATCCTGGTTCTCCTGGAGGATATAGAGGGATCTAGAGGCTCATGGCATGTCCGCTGAAGGTGCAGTATTCTCGGACACCTTTGAGCAGGGTCCTACCCCTCTGGAGGTCTGAAAATTCTGGATTTTTTCTAAGTCCATTTTGGTTAACCATGGGTAGGGTTTTGGTTAACCATGGGTACGAAAAAGTTGGGGGTGGTGGCGAGGGCTCCACAAAATACCCTCCCGACCGAAAACGGTCAGTCCGACGACCATGCACCTTTCTCGGACACCTTCTGAAAATCCCCCTAAGGCCTGGAGGATCACAGAAAGAGGTTTTGCCACCGGGTGACGGCGCGAAATCGAGAGCACCCTAAAAAAGTGGACTTAGGCTCAGAACGAAAAATAAAAAAAGTTCCACAAAGAGGTAACTCAGCCTCTGAGTGTCCGATTTTCAAGCGGTTTGAAGCGGACTGTTGACCACTCTCTCTTCCCTCTCCCGGAGGATATATAGGGGTCTAGAGGCTCAAGGCATGTCCGCTGAAGGTGACCTATTCTCGGACACATTCTGTCACATCCTGGTGCCTGTGGAGGATGTAACCAGGGGTGTAGCTGCTCAGGGCCAGTCCACTGAAGGTGCACTGTTCTCGGACACATGTTCCTCAAATCCTGGTTCTCCTGGAGGATATAGAGGGATCTAGAGGCTCATGGCATGTCCGCTGAAGGTGCAGTATTCTCGGACACCTTTGAGCAGGGTCCTACCCCTCTGGAGGTCTGAAAACTGTGGATTTTTTTTAAGTCCATTTTGGTTAACCATGGGTAGGGTTTTGGTTAACCATGGGTACGAAAAAGTTGGGGGTGGTGGCGGAGGCTCCACAAAATACCCTCCCGACCGAAAACGGTCAGTCCGACGACCATGCACCTTTCTCGGACACCTTCTGAAAATCCCCCTAAGGCCTGGAGGATCACAGAAAGAGGTTTTGCCACCGGGTGACGGCGCGAAATCGAGAGCACCCTAAAAAGGTGGACTTAGGCTCAGAACGAAAAATAAAAAAAGTTCCACGAGAGGTAACTCAGCCTCTGAGTGTCCGATTTTCAAGCGGTTTGAAGCGGACTGTTGACCACACTCTCCTCCCTCTCCTCTCCTAAACCTTCTGACCGATTGGAAACCGTGACCCGCCAGGGGAGGCACCCTGTCTCACAGGTCCCACCTCCCCGCCACCGCGGTCAGCCTCCAGGCCTGGGACGCCGAGGGCTCTACGGAGCTCTCTGTCACCGCGCCGAACCCTTCTCTAGCGAGAATTTGCCCCGGATGAGTGGGGAGAGGCGTATTAGTGGCTGAGGTACCTGAGAAGCACAGGTTCGAACCCCGCGAAGGGCAAGTCTCGGTGAAACCACCCATTAAAGGTGTTAGTTTCGACGAAACCACCTGAAAATCGTAGGATCGAACCCCACATGAAGCAACTCGGTCCTTGTCACATAGGTCTCTCTAGCTCAAGAGGAAGGCTCGACTCTATAAGGCTCGACACATTGCATCCTTAAAAACCTACACATAATAAGCAGCTCAACACCCCGTAGTGCAACTGCGCTACACACTAAACAAACACACCACACAGTGGGGCGTGGCAGATCGGTATGAATCTCCGGTTTTCATGAGGCGAACTTGTGCTGATGACTGATCGTCTGAAGGCTGTGGCGGCAAGCGAGAAACGGAGCAAGCTATCTAAAATTCAATGGCGACCTCAGTTAGACGTCCAGCAGTGCTGGGAGCTCTGTGTGTGTCTGTGGGAGCCTCATGAAGCTCACTGTGTTTGGGGGCAGTGGGCTGGGGCTGAGGGCAGTACTGGGGGTTAGGGTTAGTGCTGGGCAGTGCTGGGAGCTCTGTGTGTGTCTGTGGGACCCTCAGAGAGCTTTAATAGCAGGCAGAATTTTTGGGCCTAAAGGGAGACAAGTGTGAGCCATTGGGGCTTGCTGTGACTTAATACAGTACACAGGGCAGTGTTTGGAGCTCTCTGTGTGTCTCTCTGACCTCTGGGGACCTTTAATAGACAGCAGGCTAATTAGGCCTGTCTGGGGAGGTGTGTGTGTCTGTAGGCCTCCCAGTAAGTGAACCCAACACACTGGGCAGTGTTTGGAGCTCTCTGTGTGTCTCTCTGACCTCTGGGGACCTTTAATAGACAGCAGGCTTCTTAGGCCTGTCTGGGGAGGTGTGTGTGCCTGTAGGCCTTCCAGTAAGTGAACACAACACACTGGGCAGTGCTGGGAGCTCTCTGTGTGTCTCTCTGACCTTTGGGGACCTTTAATAGACAGCAGGCTTCTTAGGCCTGTCTGGGGAGGTGTGTGTGTCTGTGGGCCTCCCAGTAAGTGAACCAACACACTGGGCAGTGTTTGTAGCTGTCTGGGTGTCTCTCTGACCTTTGGGGACCTTTAATAGACAGCAGGCTTCTTAGGCCTGTCTGGGGAGGTGTGTTTGTCTGTAGGCCTCCCAGTAAGTGAACACAACACACTGGGCAGTGCTGGGAGCTCTCTGTGTGTCTCTCTGACCTTTGGGGACCTTTAATAGACAGCAGGCTTATTAGGCCTGTCTGGGGAGGTGTGTGTGTCTGTCGGCCTCCCAGTAAGTGAACACAACACACTGGGCAGTGCTGGGAGCTCTCTGTGTGTCTCTCTGACCTTTGGGGACCTTTAATAGACAGCAGGCTTCTTAGGCCTGTCTGGGGAGGTGTGTGTGTCTGTAGGCCTCCCAGTAAGTGAACCCAACACACTGGGCAGTGTTTGGAGCTGTGTGGGTGTCTCTCTGACCTTTGGGGACCTTTAATAGACAGCAGGCTTCTTAGGCCTGTCTGGGGAGGTGTGTGTGAAAACCTTAAGAGACTAATGAAAACCTTAAGAGAGTCATAGTTACTTTTCCATAAGAGTCATAGTATGACTCTCTTATGGAACCTTAAGAGACTCATAGTTACTGGTTAACCATGGGTAAAAAAAAGTTGGGGGTGCTGGCGCGAGCTCCATGGCCTACCCTCCCGAGCCAAAATGGTCAGTCCGACGACAGTGCACTTTTTTCGGACACTCTCTGAGGATTCCCCTTAAGCCTGGAGGATGCCAAAAAGAGGTTTTGCCACCGGGTACCATCTCGGGACTAGAGAGCTCCTTTTCAGAAGCCTCCTGGAGGATTGTAACAAGGCCCCAGAAGCTCATAGAGAGTCCGTTGATGGTGCATCTTTCTCGGGCACATGTTTTTGACATTATGGTGCATCTGGAAGTCGAAAACAAGGGACTTGAAGCTCGCAGAGAGTCCGTTGATGGTGCATCTTTGGCGGACACATGTTTTTGACATTATGGTGCCTCTGGAAGTCGAAAAAAAGGGACTCAAAGCTGGTAAAGAGTCCGTTGATGGTGCTCTGTCCTCGGACACATTATGTTCACATCATGGTGCCTGTGGAGGATGTAACTAGGGGTGTAGCTGCACATGGCCAGTCCGCTGAAGGTGACCTATTCTCGGACACATTCTGTCACATCCTGGTGCCTGTGGAGGGTGTAACTAGGGGTGTAGCTGCACATGGCCAGTCCGCTGAAGGTGCACTGTTCTCGGACACATGTTCCTCAAATCCTGGTCCTCCTGGAGGATTTAGAGGGGTCTAGAGGCTCATGGCATGTCCGCTGAAGGTGCAGTATTCTCGAACACCTTTGAGCAGGGTCCTACCCCTCTGGAGGTCTGAAAATTCTGGATTTTTTCTAAGTCCATTTTGGTTAACCATGGGTAGGGTTTTGGTTAACCATGGGTACGAAAAAGTTGGGGGTGGTGGCGAGGGCTCCACAAAATACCCTCCCGACCGAAAACGGTCAGTCCGACGACCATGCACCTTTCTCGGACACCTTCTGAAAATCCCCCTAAGGCCTGGAGGATCACAGAAAGAGGTTTTGCCACCGGGTGACGGCGCGAAATCGAGAGCACCCTAAAAAAGTGGACTTAGGCTCAGAACGAAAAATAAAAAAAGTTCCACAAAGAGGTAACTCAGCCTCTGAGTGTCCGATTTTCAAGCGGTTTGAAGCGGACTGTTGACCACTCTCTCTTCCCTCTCCCGGAGGATATATAGGGGTCTAGAGGCTCAAGGCATGTCCGCTGAAGGTGACCTATTCTCGGACACATTCTGTCACATCCTGGTGCCTGTGGAGGATGTAACCAGGGGTTTAGCTGCTCAGGGCCAGTCCACTGAAGGTGCACTGTTCTCGGACACATGTTCCTCAAATCCTGGTTCTCCTGGAGGATATAGAGGGATCTAGAGGCTCATGGCATGTCCGCTGAAGGTGCAGTATTCTCGGACACCTTTGAGCAGGGTCCTACCCCTCTGGAGGTCTGAAAACTGTGGATTTTTTTTAAGTCCATTTTGGTTAACCATGGGTAGGGTTTTGGTTAACCATGGGTACGAAAAAGTTGGGGGTGGTGGCGGAGGCTCCACAAAATACCCTCCCGACCGAAAACGGTCAGTCCGACGACCATGCACCTTTCTCGGACACCTTCTGAAAATCCCCCTAAGGCCTGGAGGATCACAGAAAGAGGTTTTGCCACCGGGTGACGGCGCGAAATCGAGAGCACCCTAAAAAGGTGGACTTAGGCTCAGAACGAAAAATAAAAAAAGTTCCACGAGAGGTAACTCAGCCTCTGAGTGTCCGATTTTCAAGCGGTTTGAAGCGGACTGTTGACCACACTCTCCTCCCTCTCCTCTCCTAAACCTTCTGACCGATTGGAAACCGTGACCCGCCAGGGGAGGCACCCTGTCTCACAGGTCCCACCTCCCCGCCACCGCGGTCAGCCTCCAGGCCTGGGACGCCGAGGGCTCTACGGAGCTCTCTGTCACCGCGCCGAACCCTTCTCTAGCGAGAATTTGCCCCGGATGAGTGGGGAGAGGCGTATTAGTGGCTGAGGTACCTGAGAAGCACAGGTTCGAACCCCGCGAAGGGCAAGTCTCGGTGAAACCACCCATTAAAGGTGTTAGTTTCGACGAAACCACCTGAAAATCGTAGGATCGAACCCCACATGAAGCAACTCGGTCCTTGTCACATAGGTCTCTCTGGCTCAAGAGGAAGGCTCGACTCTATAAGGCTCGACACATTGCATCCTTAAAAACCTACACATAATAAGCAGCTCAACACCCCGTAGTGCAACTGCGCTACACACTAAACAAACACACCACACAGTGGGGCGTGGCAGATCGGTAAGAATCTCCGGTTGAGGGCAGTACTGGGGGTTAGGGGTAGTGCTGGGCAGTGCTGGGAGCTCTGTGTGTGTCTGTGGGACCCTCAGAGAGCTTTAATAGCAGGCAGAATTTTTGGGCCTAAAGGGAGACAAGTTTGAGCCATTGGGGCTTGCTGTGACTTAATACAGTACACAGGGCAGTGTTTGGAGCTCTCTGTGTGTCTCTCTGACCTCTGGGGACCTTTAATAGACAGCAGGCTAATTAGGCCTGTCTGGGGAGGTGTGTGTGTCTGTAGGCCTCCCAGTAAGTGAACCCAACACACTGGGTAGTGTTTGGAGCTCTCTGTGTGTCTCTCTGACCTCTGGGGACCTTTAATAGACATTAGGCTTCTTAGGCCTGTCTGGGGAGGTGTTTGTGTCTGTAGGCCTCCCAGTAAGTGAACCCAACACACTGGGCAGTGTTTGGAGCTCTCTGTGTGTCTCTCTGACCTTTGGGGACCTTTAATAGACAGCAGGCTTCTTAGGCCTGTCTGGGGAGGTGTGTGTCTCTGTAGGCCTCCCAGTAAGTGAACCCAACACACTGGGCAGTGTTTGGAGCTCTCTGGGTGTCTCTCTGACCTTTGGGGACTTTTAATAGACAGCAGGCTTCTTAGGCCTGTCTGGGGAGGTGTGTGTGTCTGTAGGCCTCCCGGTAAGTGAACACAACACACTGGGCAGTGCTGGGAGCTCTCTGTGTGTCTCTCTGACCTTTGGGGACCTTTAATAGACAGCAGGCTTCTTAGGCCTGTCTGGGGAGGCGTGTGTGTCTCTAGGCCTCCCAGTAAGTGAACACAACACACTGGGCAGTGCTGGGAGCTCTCTGTGTGTCTCTCTGACCTTTGGGGACCTTTAATAGACAGCAGGCTTCTTAGGCCTGTCTGCGGAGGTGTGTGTGTCTGTAGGCCTCCCAGTAAGTGAACCCAACACACTGGGACTCAAGAGACTCATAGTTACTGGTTAACCATGGGTAAAAAAAAGTTGGGGGTGCTGGCGCGAGCTCCATGGCCTACCCTCCCGAGCCAAAACGGTCAGTCCGACGACAGTGCACTTTTTTCGGACACTCTCTGAGGATTCCCCTTAAGCCTGGAGGATGCCAAAAAGAGGTTTTGCCACCGGGTACCATCTCGGGACTAGAGAGCTCCTTTTCAGAAGCCTCCTGGAGGATTGTAACAAGGCCCCAGAAGCTCATAGAGAGTCCGTTGATGGTGCATCTTTCTCGGGCACATGTTTTTGACATTATGGTGCATCTGGAAGTCGAAAACAAGGGACTCGAAGCTCGCAGAGAGTCCGTTGATGGTGCATCTTTGGCGGACACATGTTTTTGACATTATGGTGCCTCTGGAAGTCGAAAACAAGGGACTCGAAGCTGGTAAAGAGTCCGTTGATGGTGCTCTGTCCTCGGACACATTATGTTCACATCCTGGTGCCTGTGGAGGATGTAACTAGGGGTGTAGCTGCACATGGCCAGTCCGCTGAAGGTGACCTATTCTCGGACACATTCTGTCACATCCTGGTGCCTGTGGAGGATGTAACTAGGGGTGTAGCTGCACATGGTCAGTCCGCTGAAGGTGACCTATTCTCGGACACATTCTGTCACATCCTGGTGCCTGTGGAGGATGTTACTAGGGGTGCAGCTGCACATGGCCAGTCCGCTGAAGGTGACCTATTCTCGGACACATTTTGTCACATCCTGGTGCCTTTGGAGGATGTAACCAGGGGTGTAGCTGCTCAGGGCCAGTCCGCTGAAGGTGCACTGTTCTCGGACACATGTTCCTCAAAGAGAGCTTCTGAAAAGGAGCTCTCTAGTCCCGAGATGGTACCCGAAATTCCAGGAAAAATCCAGAATATTCAGACCTCCAGAGGGGTAGGACCCTGCTCAAAGGTGTCCGAGAATACTGCACCTTCAGCGGACATGCCATGAGCCTCTAGATCCCTCTATATCCTCCAGGAGAACCAGGATTTGAGGAACATGTGTCCGAGAACAGTGCACCTTCAGTGGACTGGCCCTGAGCAGCTACACCCCTGGTTACATCCTCCACAGGCACCAGGATGTGACAGAATGTGTCCGAGAATAGGTCACCTTCAGCGGACATGCCTTGAGCCTCTAGACCCCTATATATCCTCCGGGAGAGGGAAGAGAGAGTGGTCAACAGTCCGCTTCAAACCGCTTGAAAATCGGACACTCAGAGGCTGAGTTACCTCTTTGTGGAACTTTTTTTATTTTTCGTTCTGAGCCTAAGTCCACTTTTTTAGGGTGCTCTCGATTTCGCGCCGTCACCCGGTGGCAAAACCTCTTTTTGTGATCCTCCAGGCCTTAGGGGGATTTTCAGAAGGTGTCCGAGAAAGGTGCATGGTCGTCGGACTGACCGTTTTCGGTCGGGAGGGTATTTTGTGGAGCCCTCGCCACCACCCCCAACTTTTTCGTACCCATGGTTAACCAAAACCCTACCCATGGTTAACCAAAATGGACTTAGAAAAAATTTTTTGAAGAATTTTCAGACCTCCAGAGGGGTAGGACCCTGCTCAAAGGTGTCCGAGAATACTGCACCTTCAGCGGACATGCCATGAGCCTCTAGACCCCTCTATATCCTCCAGGAGGACCAGGATTTGAGGAACATGTGTCCGAGAACAGTGCACCTTCAGCGGACTGGCCATGTGCAGCTACACCCCTAGTTACACCCTCCACAGGCACCAGGATGTGACAGAATGTGTCCGAGAATAGGTCACCTTCAGCGGACTGGCCATGTGCAGCTACACCCCTAGTTACATCCTCCACAGGCACCATGATGTGAACATAATGTTTCCGAGGACAGAGCACCATCAACGGACTCTTTACCAGCTTTGAGTCCCTTGTTTTCGACTTCCAGAGGCACCATAATGTCAAAAACATGTGTCCGCCAAAGATGCACCATCAACGGACTCTCTGCGAGCTTCAAGTCCCTTGTTTTCGACTTCCAGATGCACCATAATGTCAAAAACATGTGCCCGAGAAAGATGCACCATCAACGGACTCTCTATGAGCTTCTGGGGCCTTGTTACAATCCTCCAGGAGGCTTCTGAAAAGGAGCTCTCTAGTCCCGAGATGGTACCCGGTGGCAAAACCTCTTTTTGGCATCCTCCAGGCTTAAGGGGAATCCTCAGAGAGTGTCCGAAAAAAGTGCACTGTCGTCGGACTGACCGTTTTGGCTCGGGAGGGTAGGCCATGGAGCTCGCGCCAGCACCCCCAACTTTTTTTTACCCATGGTTAACCAGTAACTATGAGTCTCTTAAGGTTCCATAAGAGAGTCATACTATGACTCTTATGGAAAAGTAACTATGACTCTGTCATAGGGTCGGGGCAAAAACGAATCTCAAGAACATTAAGGCTAAATAAATATCAGAGTTGATCCAAATGATTGAGGGAAGTTGGCTAGCAATTACCCCAATTATGGGATAAAGATTGGCTCTGAAAGAGGAAATAGCCTGGAAATTTACTGTGGGAGGAATCGGTGACTTGGTCGCACTGACAGGTGGGATTCTGTATCAGCACGGTGGCTCAGTGGGTAGGGCGCGGCACCACGAACCTGAAGAGCACAGGTTCGAAACCCGCAAAGGGTAAGATTTCAGAAGAACATCTGAGAATCGCAGGTTCAAATCCCACCTGAAGCAACTATGTCCTAAGTTGCATATGAATCCCCGGAGAAAAACAACACACAAATCGCAATCAAACTCTGCAAACAGAATGTGGCAAACTCTGTAAACGGAGTGAGGCAAACTCTGTAAACAGAACGTGGCAAACTCTGCCTGAGCACTGCAAGCAAGTGCTCGTGTGTCACCGTATCGAAAGCCTTTGCCACGTCCACGAGCACCACCGCTAGTGACTTTCTCTCCCTCCTGCTGGCTTTAACCAGACTTTGAAGGATGTGAAGATTCTCACTACAGCCAGGAGAGTCCCTGAACCCTCGCTGCCTGTCGTGGATAGGCTTTCGTAAGGCTCCCATTTAGCAGTCGTGAGAACAGCCGCATCAGCATCGAGCCGATAGTGATTGGGCGCCAGTTATTCGGGTCATTCAACAGCAGAGGGTCGGAGGTCTTTGGTATCAGTACAGTTCTCGTGGGCTTTACACACTGAGGTATGAACCCCGCCGCAAGCCAGCTGCCAAAGAGTTTTGATAGCTTCACACCCTTCGGGTCCCAGAGGAGTAGGTCATCCCGCCCGATGCCGTCCGTGCCTGGTGCCGATTTCCTGTCCGTCTTTCTGAGGTGTGTGAGCACCTCTTCGGGGGTGAACAGGGTGGAGAAGTGTTCGTTGTCCGCCCCGCTGGCGGCCTTAAAGCCTCCCAAGCCCTTGAAGGCACCTTCTGACCCCATCCAACGCCTTTCAAACACTTCGTGTAATTGAGGCAGCGGGACTGGGCAGTCGGTCGCTTCACTCCCGTCAAGGACATAGCTAACAAGCTTAGCCGGGTCCGTACTCATTAGTTTTCTGAGTTTATGGACCTCATCCCTCTTCATTTCTCGCTTGCTTCGGGGCTTCATCGGCTCGCCAGCTTTGCTGTTCTTTTTGGTCGCTGGACCTTTTCTTCTCGCCTCCCTTATCACCATCGCCGTAGCGGTCTCAATGGCCACTGCTGCGCCCGGGTCCTTCCTGCTTGCCAGTGTGAGCGCCCGCCTGATTTCGTGTTCGTGAGTGTACATGTCAATGAGAGCACCAGCTTGCCACCTTAATTTTCTGTTGAGGCCAGTTACTGCTTGTAACCCTCGTGGCTGTATCAGCAGATTGAGTTCAGCAGGGATTTCCTGCCTCTCCAGGTTTGCCTCTGTTGGCTGCAGTAAGAGCTTAGTGCTTCTCCTGTGAGATTGCCGTCTCATGCACTGTCTTTTCTCTTTCACTTCGTGGGAGGACCTACCTAGAAGCTGACTTGCAATTTCCACATTCATATAATATACAGAGTATTGGCCTTGCTCGAGAGCCTCCTCCATCTCCATCAAAGTTTTTAGTTCTTTTACAGACCACTTAGCCTTGCGACCTGTGGTCTTGCCCTTCTTCATCGCAGCCATTCCTGCTGGATGTTCTGGCAGATTTCTCTGCCCACCCCGTGGGGTTCCGGTTACTGTGCGGGGTGCAACACCGTACCTGTGATTTTTACAATCGACTTCCACTGCCGACAACGGTTAGGAAACCGAAAAACCTTCAGCGGACTGGCCATGTGCAGCTGCACCCCTAGTAACATCCTCCACAGGCACCAGGATGTGACAGAATGTGTCCGAGAATAGGTCACCTTCAGCGGACTGACCATGTGCAGCTACACCCCTAGTTACATCCTCCACAGGCACCAGGATGTGACAGAATGTGTCCGAGAATAGGTCACCTTCAGCGGACTGGCCATGTGCAGCTACACCCCTAGTTACATCCTCCACAGGCACCAGGATGTGAACATAATGTGTCCGAGGACAGAGCACCATCAACGGACTCTTTACCAGCTTCGAGTCCCTTGTTTTCGACTTCCAGAGGCACCATAATGTCAAAAACATGTGTCCGCCAAAGATGCACCATCAACGGACTCTCTGCGAGCTTCGAGTCCCTTGTTTTCGACTTCCAGATGCACCATAATGTCAAAAACATGTGCCCGAGAAAGATGCACCATCAACGGACTCTCTATGAGCTTCTGGGGCCTTGTTACAATCCTCCAGGAGGCTTCTGAAAAGGAGCTCTCTAGTCCCGAGATGGTACCCGGTGGCAAAACCTCTTTTTGGCATCCTCCAGGCTTAAGGGGAATCCTCAGAGAGTGTCCGAAAAAAGTGCACTGTCGTCGGACTGACCGTTTTGGCTCGGGAGGGTAGGCCATGGAGCTCGCGCCAGCACCCCCAACTTTTTTTTACCCATGGTTAACCAGTAACTATGAGTCTCTTGAGTCCCAGTGTGTTGGGTTCACTTACTGGGAGGCCTACAGACACACACACCTCCGCAGACAGGCCTAAGAAGCCTGCTGTCTATTAAAGGTCCCCAAAGGTCAGAGAGACACACAGAGAGCTCCCAGCACTGCCCAGTGTGTTGTGTTCACTTACTGGGAGGCCTACAGACACACACACCTCCCCAGACAGGCCTAAGAAGCCTGCTGTCTATTAAAAGTCCCCAAAGGTCAGAGAGACACCCAGAGAGCTCCAAACACTGCCCAGTGTGTTGGGTTCACTTACTGGGAGGCCTACAGAGACACACACCTCCCCAGACAGGCCTAAGAAGCCTGCTGTCTATTAAAGGTCCCCAAAGGTCAGAGAGACACACAGAGAGCTCCAAACACTGCCCAGTGTGTTGGGTTCACTTACTGGGAGGCCTACAGACACAAACACCTCCCCAGACAGGCCTAAGAAGCCTAATGTCTATTAAAGGTCCCCAGAGGTCAGAGAGACACACAGAGAGCTCCAAAAACTACCCAGTGTGTTGGGTTCACTTACTGGGAGGCCTACAGACACACACACCTCCCCAGACAGGCCTAATTAGCCTGCTGTCTATTAAAGGTCCCCAGAGGTCAGAGAGACACACAGAGAGCTCCAAACAATGCCCTGTGTACTGTATTAAGTCACAGCAAGCCCCAATGGCTCAAACTTGTCTCCCTTTAGGCCCAAAAATTCTGCCTGCTATTAAAACTCTCTGAGGGTCCCACAGACACACACAGAGCTCCCAGCACTGCCCAGCACTACCCCTAACCCCCAGTACTGCCCTCAACCGGAGATTCATACCGATCTGCCACGCCCGACTGTGTGGTGTGTTTGTTTAGTGTGTAGCGCAGTTGCACTACGGGGTGTTGAGCTGCTTATTATGTGTAGGTTTTTAAGGATGCAATGTGTCGAGCCTTATAGAGTCGAGCCTTCCTCTTGAGCCAGAGAGACCTATGTGACAAGGACCGAGTTGCTTCATGTGGGGTTCGATCCTACGATTTTCAGGTGGTTTCGTCGAAACTAACACCTTTAATGGGTGGTTTCACCGAGACTTGCCCTTCGCGGGGTTCGAACCTGTGCTTCTCAGGTACCTCAGCCACTAATACGCCTCTCCCCACTCATCCGGGGCAAATTCTCGCTAGAGAAGGGTTCGGCGCGGTGACAGAGAGCTCCGTAGAGCCCTCGGCGTCCCAGGCCTGGAGGCTGACCGCGGTGGCGGGGAGGTGGGACCTGTGAGACAGGGTGCCTCCCCTGGCGGGTCACGGTTTCCAATCGGTCAGAAGGTTTAGGAGAGGAGAGGGAGGAGAGTGTGGTCAACAGTCCGCTTCAAACCGCTTGAAAATCGGACACTCAGAGGCTGAGTTACCTCTCGTGGAACTTTTTTTATTTTTCGTTCTGAGCCTAAGTCCACCTTTTTAGGGTGCTCTCGATTTCGCGCCGTCACCCGGTGGCAAAACCTCTTTCTGTGATCCTCCAGGCCTTAGGGGGATTTTCAGAAGGTGTCCGAGAAAGGTGCATGGTCGTCGGACTGACCGTTTTCGGTCGGGAGGGTATTTTGTGGAGCCTCCGCCACCACCCCCAACTTTTTCGTACCCATGGTTAACCAAAACCCTACCCATGGTTAACCAAAATGGACTTAAAAAAAATCCACAGTTTTCAGACCTCCAAAGGGGTAGGACCCTGCTCAAAGGTGTCCGAGAATACTGCACCTTCAGCGGACATGCCATGAGCCTCTAGATCCCTCTATATCCTCCAGGAGAACCAGGATTTGAGGAACATGTGTCCGAGAACAGTGCACCTTCAGTGGACTGGCCCTGAGCAGCTACACCCCTGGTTACATCCTCCACAGGCACCAGGATGTGACAGAATGTGTCCGAGAATAGGTCACCTTCAGCGGACATGCCTTGAGCCTCTAGACCCCTATATATCCTCCGGGAGAGGGAAGAGAGAGTGGTCAACAGTCCGCTTCAAACCGCTTGAAAATCGGACACTCAGAGGCTGAGTTACCTCTTTGTGGAACTTTTTTTATTTTTCGTTCTGAGCCTAAGTCCACTTTTTTAGGGTGCTCTCGATTTCACGCCGTCACCCGGTGGCAAAACCTCTTTCTGTGATCCTCCAGGCCTTAGGGGGATTTTCAGAAGGTGTCCGAGAAAGGTGCATGGTCGTCGGACTGACCGTTTTCGGTCGGGAGGGTATTTTGTGGAGCCCTCGCCACCACCCCCAACTTTTTCGTACCCATGGTTAACCAAAACCCTACCCATGGTTAACCAAAATGGACTTAGAAAAAATCCAGAATTTTCAGACCTCCAGAGGGGTAGGACCCTGCTCAAAGGTGTCCGAGAATACTGCACCTTCAGCGGACATGCCATGAGCCTCTAGACCCCTCTAAATCCTCCAGGAGGACCAGGATTTGAGGAACATGTGTCCGAGAACAGTGCACCTTCAGCGGACTGGCCATGTGCAGCTACACCCCTAGTTACACCCTCCACAGGCACCAGGATGTGACAGAATGTGTCCGAGAATAGGTCACCTTCAGCGGACTGGCCATGTGCAGCTACACCCCTAGTTACATCCTCCACAGGCACCATGATGTGAACATAATGTGTCCGAGGACAGAGCACCATCAACGGACTCTTTACCAGCTTTGAGTCCCTTGTTTTCGACTTCCAGAGGCACCATAATGTCAAAAACATGTGTCCGCCAAAGATGCACCATCAACGGACTCTCTGCGAGCTTCAAGTCCCTTGTTTTCGACTTCCAGATGCACCATAATGTCAAAAACATGTGCCCGAGAAAGATGCACCATCAACGGACTCTCTATGAGCTTCTGGGGCCTTGTTACAATCCTCCAGGAGGCTTCTGAAAAGGAGCTCTCTAGTCCCGAGATGGTACCCGGTGGCAAAACCTCTTTTTGGCATCCTCCAGGCTTAAGGGGAATCCTCAGAGAGTGTCCGAAAAAAGTGCACTGTCGTCGGACTGACCATTTTGGCTCGGGAGGGTAGGCCATGGAGCTCGCGCCAGCACCCCCAACTTTTTTTTACCCATGGTTAACCAGTAACTACGAGTCTCTTAAGGTTCCATAAGAGAGTCATACTATGACTCTTATGGAAAAGTAACTATGACTCTCTTAAGGTTTTCATTAGTCTCTTAAGGTTTTCACACACACCTCCCCAGACAGGCCTAAGAAGCCTGCTGTCTATTAAAGGTCCCCAAAGGTCAGAGAGACACCCACACAGCTCCAAACACTGCCAAGTGTGTTGGGTTCACTTACTGGGAGGCCTACAGACACACACAACTCCCCAGACAGGCCTAAGAAGCCTGCTGTCTATTAAAGGTCCCCAAAGGTCAGAGAGACACACAGAGAGCTCCCAGCACTGCCCAGTGTGTTGTGTTCACTTACTTGGAGGCCGACAGACACACACACCTCCCCAGACAGGCCTAAGAAGCCTGCTGTCTATTAAAGGTCCCCAAAGGTCAGAGAGACACACAGAGAGCTCCCAGCACTGCCCAGTGTGTTGTGTTCACTTACTGGGAGGCCTACAGACAAACACACCTCCCCAGACAGGCCTAAGAAGCCTGCTGTCTATTAAAGGTCCCCAGAGGTCAGAGAGACACACAGAGAGCTCCAAACACTGCCCAGTGTGTTGGGTTCACTTACTGGGAGGCCTACAGACACACACACCTCCCCAGACAGGCCTAATTAGCCTGCTGTCTATTAAAGGTCCCCAGAGGTCAGAGAGACACACAGAGAGCTCCAAACACTGCCCTGTGTACTGTATTAAGTCACAGCAAGCCCCAATGGCTCACACTTGTCTCCCTTTAGGCCCAAACATTCTGCCTGCTATTAAAGCTCTCTGAGGGTCCCACAGACACACACAGAGCTCCCAGCACTGCCCAGCACTAACCCTAACCCCCAGTACTGCCCTCAGCCCCAGCCCACTGCCCCCAAACACAGTGAGCTTCATGAGGCTCCCACAGACACACACAGAGCTCCCAGCACTGCTGGACGTCTAACTGAGGTCGCCATTGAATTTTAGATAGCTTGCTCCGTTTCTCGCTTGCCGCCACAGCCTTCAGACGATCAGTCATCAGCACAAGTTCGCCTCATGAAAACCGGAGATTCATACCGATCTGCCACGCCCCACTGTGTGGTGTGTTTGTTTAGTGTGTAGCGCAGTTGCACTACGGGGTGTTGAGCTGCTTATTATGTGTAGGTTTTTAAGGATGCAATGTGTCGAGCCTTATAGAGTCGAGCCTTCCTCTTGAGCTAGAGAGACCTATGTGACAAGGACCGAGTTGCTTCATGTGGGGTTCGATCCTACGATTTTCAGGTGGTTTCGTCGAAACTAACAACTTTAATGGGTGGTTTCACCGAGACTTGCCCTTCGCGGGGTTCGAACCTGTGCTTCTCAGGTACCTCAGCCACTAATACGCCTCTCCCCACTCATCCGGGGCAAATTCTCGCTAGAGAAGGGTTCGGCGCGGTGACAGAGAGCTCCGTAGAGCCCTCGGCGTCCCAGGCCTGGAGGCTGACCGCGGTGGCGGGGAGGTGGGACCTGTGAGACAGGGTGCCTCCCCTGGTGGGTCACGGTTTCCAATCGGTCAGAAGGTTTAGGAGAGGAGAGGGAGGAGAGTGTGGTCAACAGTCCGCTTCAAACCGCTTGAAAATCGGACACTCAGAGGCTGAGTTACCTCTCGTGGAACTTTTTTTATTTTTCGTTCTGAGCCTAAGTCCACCTTTTTAGGGTGCTCTCGATTTCGCGCCGTCACCCGGTGGCAAAACCTCTTTCTGTGATCCTCCAGGCCTTAGGGGGATTTTCAGAAGGTGTCCGAGAAAGGTGCATGGTCGTCGGACTGACCGTTTTCGGTCGGGAGGGTATTTTGTGGAGCCTCCGCCACCACCCCCAACTTTTTCGTACCCATGGTTAACCAAAACCCTACCCATGGTTAACCAAAATGGACTTAAAAAAAATCCACAGTTTTCAGACCTCCAGAGGGGTAGGACCCTGCTCAAAGGTGTCCGAGAATACTGCACCTTCAGCGGACATGCCATGAGCCTCTAGATCCCTCTATATCCTCCAGGAGAACCAGGATTTGAGGAACATGTGTCCGAGAACAGTGCACCTTCAGTGGACTGGCCCTGAGCAGCTACACCCCTGGTTACATCCTCCACAGGCACCAGGATGTGACAGAATGTGTCCGAGAATAGGTCACCTTCAGCGGACATGCCTTGAGCCTCTAGACCCCTATATATCCTCCGGGAGAGGGAAGAGAGAGTGGTCAACAGTCCGCTTCAAACCGCTTGAAAATCGGACACTCAGAGGCTGAGTTACCTCTTTGTGGAACTTTTTTTATTTTTCGTTCTGAGCCTAAGTCCACTTTTTTAGGGTGCTCTCGATTTCGCGCCGTCACCCGGTGGCAAAACCTCTTTCTGTGATCCTCCAGGCCTTAGGGGGATTTTCAGAAGGTGTCCGAGAAAGGTGCATGGTCGTCGGACTGACCGTTTTCGGTCGGGAGGGTATTTTGTGGAGCCCTCGCCACCACCCCCAACTTTTTCGTACCCATGGTTAACCAAAACCCTACCCATGGTTAACCAAAATGGACTTAGAAAAAATCCAGAATTTTCAGACCTCCAGAGGGGTAGGACCCTGCTCAAAGGTGTCCGAGAATACTGCACCTTCAGCGGACATGCCATGAGCCTCTAGATCCCTCTATATCCTCCAGGAGAACCAGGATTTGAGGAACATGTGTCCGAGAACAGTGCACCTTCAGTGGACTGGCCCTGAGCAGCTACACCCCTGGTTACATCCTCCACAGGCACCAGGATGTGACAGAATGTGTCCGAGAATAGGTCACCTTCAGCGGACATGCCTTGAGCCTCTAGACCCCTATATATCCTCCGGGAGAGGGAAGAGAGAGTGGTCAACAGTCTGCTTCAAACCGCTTGAAAATCGGACACTCAGAGGCTGAGTTACCTCTTTGTGGAACTTTTTTTATTTTTCGTTCTGAGCCTAAGTCCACTTTTTTAGGGTGCTCTCGATTTCGCGCCGTCACCCGGTGGCAAAACCTCTTTCTGTGATCCTCCAGGCCTTAGGGGGATTTTCAGAAGGTGTCCGAGAAAGGTGCATGGTCGTCGGACTGACCGTTTTCGGTCGGAAGGGTATTTTGTGGAGCCCTCGCCACCACCCCCAACTTTTTCGTACCCATGGTTAACCAAAACCCTACCCATGGTTAACCAAAATGGACTTAGAAAAAATCCAGAATTTTCAGACCTCCAGAGGGGTAGGACCCTGCTCAAAGGTGTCCGAGAATACTGCACCTTCAGCGGACATGCCATGAGCCTCTAGACCCCTCTATATCCTCCAGGAGGACCAGGATTTGAGGAACATGTGTCCGAGAACAGTGCACCTTCAGCGGACTGGCCATGTGCAGCTACACCCCTAGTTACACCCTCCACAGGCACCAGGATGTGACAGAATGTGTCCGAGAATAGGTCACCTTCAGCGGACTGGCCATGTGCAGCTACACTCCTAGTTACATCCTCCACAGGCACCAGGATGTGAACATAATGTGTCCGAGGACAGAGCACCATCAACGGACTCTTTACCAGCTTCGAGTCCCTTGTTTTCGACTTCCAGAGGCACCATAATGTCAAAAACATGTGTCCGCCAAAGATGCACCATCAACGGACTCTCTGCGAGCTTCGAGTCCCTTGTTTTCGACTTCCAGATGCACCATAATGTCAAAAACATTTGCCCGAGAAAGATGCACCATCAACGGACTCTCTATGAGCTTCTGGGGCCTTGTTACAATCCTCCAGGAGGCTTCTGAAAAGGAGCTCTTTAGTCCCGAGATGGTACCCGGTGGCAAAACCTCTTTTTGGCATCCTCCAGGCTTAAGGGGAATCCTCAGAGAGTGTCCGAAAAAAGTGCACTGTCGTCGGACTGACCGTTTTGGCTCGGGAGGGTAGGCCATGGAGCTCGCGCCAGCACCCCCAACTTTTTTTTACCCATGGTTAACCAGTAACTATGAGTCTCTTAAGGTTCCATAAGAGAGTCATACTATGACTCTTATGGAAAAGTAACTATGACTCTGTCATAGGGTCGGGGCAAAAACGAATCTCAAGAACATTAAGGCTAAATAAATATCAGAGTTGATCCAAATGATTGAGGGAAGTTGGCTAGCAATTACCCCAATTATGGGATAAAGATTGGCTCTGAAAGAGGAAATAGCCTGGAAATTTACTGTGGGAGGAATCGGTGACTTGGTCGCACTGACAGGTGGGATTCTGTATCAGCACGGTGGCTCAGTGGGTAGGGCGTGGCACCACGAACCTGAAGAGCACAGGTTCGAAACCCGCAAAGGGTAAGATTTCAGAAGAACATCTGAGAATCGCAGGTTCAAATCCCACCTGAAGCAACTATGTCCTAAGTTGCATATGAATCCCCGGAGAAAAATAACACACAAATCGCAATCAAACTCTGCAAACAGAATGTGGCAAACTCTGTAAACGGAGTGAGACAAACTCTGTAAACAGAACGTGGCAAACTCTGTAACAGAACTCAGCAAACTCTGTGAAAAGAACCTGGCAAGTTCTTTAAACAGAAAATGTAATATTTTGTTTTTATCTTTTTTTAAAGCCATTCGTCTCACACGTTTCACCCTAGAAAGGCGCCCGGTGTACGCCGGAGTATCCTTTCTGCCCCCGGTGATTTCGTAAAGCATCCCAGGTGCTGAGGTCCCACGGGGCCTCTACTTGGGAGGGTAGGGAATTTCGGTCGACCCCTCCCGCTCGCAGGCCGTTGCTGAGGATTGTGTAAATCAGTTGTAAAAGTCACACAGCAATCATATAATATAAAATTATATGTTTTTCGGTTTCCTAACCGTTGTCGGCAGTGGAAGTCGATTGTAAAAATCACAGGTACGGTGTTGCACCCCGCACAGTAACCGGAACCCCACGGGGTGGGCAGAGAAATCTGCCAGAACATCCAGAAGGAATGGCTGCGATGAAGAAGGGCAAGACCACAGGTCGCAAGGCTAAGTGGTCTGTAAAAGAACTAAAAGCTTTGATGGAGATGGAGGAGGCTCTCGAGCAAGGCCAATACTCTGTATATTACATGAATGTGGAAATTGCAAGTCAGCTTCCAGGTAGGTCCTCCCACGAAGTGAAAGAGAAAAGACAGTGCATGAGACGGCAATCTCACAGGAGAAGCACTAAGCTCTTACTGCAGCCAACAGAGGCAAACCTGGAGAGGCAGGAAATCCCTGCTGAACTCAATCTGCTGATACAGCCACGAGGGTTACAAGCAGTAACTGGCCTCAACAGAAAATTAAGGTGGCAAGCCTATTGCTCTCATTGACATGTACACTCACGAACACGAAATCAGGCGGGCGCTCACACTGGCAAGCAGGAAGGACCCGGGCGCAGCAGTGGCCATTGAGACCGCTACGGCGATGGTGATAAGGGAGGCGAGAAGAAAAGGTCCAGCGACCAAAAAGAACAGCAAAGCTGGCGAGCCGATGAAGCCCCGAAGCAAGCGAGAAATGAAGAGGGATGAGGTCCATAAACTCAGAAAACTAATGAGTACGGACCCGGCTAAGCTTGTTAGCTATGTCCTTGACAGGAGTGAAGCGACCGACTGCCCAGTCCCGCTGCCTCAATTACACGAAGTGTTTGAAAGGCGTTGGATGGGGTCAGAAGGTGCCTTCAAGGGCTTGGGAGGCTTTAAGGCCGCCAGCGGGGCGGACAACGAACACTTCTCCACCCTGTTCACCCCCGAAGAGGTGCTCACACACCTCAGAAAGACGGACAGGAAATCGGCACCGTGACCCACTGTCCCCATTGCTTTTCAATCTGGCTCTTGATCCACTGCTCCACACACTGGAAAGCCTCGGTAAGGGAGTAAAGATCGCAGACACAAAGCTGGTCTCGCTTGCATTCGCAGATGACCTGGTGCTGGTCAGCGACACATGGAAGAACATGGATTTCAATATCAGAATCCTGAATGACTTCTGTGCCCTGACGGGGCTTAAGATGCACGCAAGCAAGTGCTTCGGCTTCATGGTTACCCCCTTGAAACACAGCATGAAAATGAAAGTGAATGACTGTCCCCCCTGGCAGATCGAGGGGACACCAATAGAAATGGTTGAAAGTGGAAGGGCGGTAAGATATCTGGGAATTCAGGTCGGTCCAGTGAGGGGCCTCGAGAAACCCGACATTCTCAAAGAGTTACAAGTGGCGCTGGATAAGGTAGGGGCGACACCATTAACTGCCCCTCAAAAGATTTGGCTGCTTAAGACCTTCATAATCCCCAGGCATTTCTACCGGGCCGACCACAGCGACTACAGTATAGTTCGGCTGCGACTGCTGGACCGGCTACTACGTAGCACAGTAAAAACATGCCTGGGTCTAGCGCAGACCACATGTGATGGGTTGCTCTATGCTAGAGCGAGAGACGGAGGTCTGGGGCTACAAAAGTTGAGCGCCGTTATTCCTGCTATGCAGGCAAAGCGGTTGTGGAAACTTTTGCACTCTGATGATGAAGTCATCAGAAAGATAGCCTGGGACCAGAACGGGCTGGAGGACTGGAGAAGAGCTTGGCTCAAAGCGGGCGGGCAACTGGAGAAATTACCAACTCCAGAGGGTGTGCCAGTAACAAACGTTACTGAAGCAGATGGGGCCCCTCAGCTATCCCGGTACAAGAGACCATGCGAGTGGCAAGATGTAGAGTTCGACCGGTGGGCAGGCAAATCGGTGCAGGGAGTTGGAATAGCCTGGTTCAAAGACTCTCCAGAGTCTAATGCCTGGCTCTCCAAACTCCCAAAAG
>NC_137914.1:31742808-31770308 GCF_963457725.1 Sprattus sprattus
GAGAAATGCTGGAGGGGCGACGTCACATTGTTTACGCTACGTGCGGGTAATTCAAAGAGTGAAGTTAAACTACGGGCAATCAACCGAGGCAGATTATCTTGACCTGGTGAGTATTAACACATTTAACACACTGCTGTTAGATACTGAACCAATTTAACCTCTAATGTTTAGCTAGCTTTCAACCTTACAAACACTCTTGGTTATCCGACTGGAATTTCGCTACAAACACTCTGTTATCGGACTGGAATTTCGTTAGTTCTCATGAGCGTTTCCATTGCTAATGTTAATTGTTAGTGTTGTATGATATAACTTAAGTTATAATTCATTTCACCCGTTGTTTTATGTTGTCGTTTCCATGTATTTAGCCATCTAGCTACTTTACAAACACTACCTTATGACTGGAAGTTCGCTATATTATGGGGGCTTATGAGGGCTATGAATGAGAATGAGAATGTTTGGACTGTGAATCAGTATTTTCTTCACGATCGTTTAAATTCAGATGTATAAAATAATGTATTGGGAGGTAGTCATATGAATACAGGCTCTTTTACAAATGTTTAGGTTTCTACAATCACTGTTGTTTTATGTTGTCGTATCGATGTATTTAGCCATATAGCTAAGTTACAAACACTCCCTTATCTTACTGGAAGTAAGCTATATTAAGGAGGCTTTTAGCTACGAGTGCTATGAATGAATGAGAATGTTTGGACTGTGAATCAGTATTTTCTACACGATCGTTTAAATTCAGATGTATAAACGAATTTATTGGGAGGTAGTCATATGAATACAGTCTCTTTTACACACGTTTAGGTAGCTACTCTCACTGTTGATGTCATGGAATTTCACCCGTTCTCATCAGCAAATCCTTTGCTTATGTTATCTGTTAGTAATATGTAGTGTGGCTAATTCATGAGCTGTGTTTCAAACACGGACAAAGTATAGCCTATGTGGCTTTTGCCACCACTGTGTTTTTCATAGGGTTATTAATATAACAAGGTAGATGGTCTGCTCTTCATGTTCCTGCATTTATGTTATTGTCATGCATTAAAAACAATGTGCATGCATATGTCACCAAAGGCAACATCTTTAAAGTCACACGAGGAGATGGCAGACACAGAGTGGATTGTCATTGGCAGGAAGGCAACACACCTACCAAGTTTATTTGGAGTTGCTGTTGCCTCCTGCCTCTTTAGTTCATATCAAGGGAACTAATTGAATGTGTGTGTGTCTGTGTTTACAGGTGTCAAACCCCCGTATCGGGGTGGAGTCGTTGCTGCTGACAGTCTCTGTAAAGCATCAGCCCAGCAGAAGGCAGGGAGAGCCAGAGGCTGTCCGGGGAAGTGCTTCAGACTCTAGACAGAGAAGGCCTACAAGACATAGATGCAGGTATAACATGCACACACGCTCAGACACACGCATGCACATATACAGGCCAGGATGCACAGACACACACAAGCGGGCACGCACAGACATATGCAGGTGGGCAGACACGCACGCACAAACAGATGCGCACAGGCACCGAGCACACGCAGATACACACCCACACCCAGGTGTACGCATTCAGGCAGGCTTGCAGGCCCGCCGCGCAGACACAGGCAGGCACGCCGCGTAGGCACAGGCAGGAGAGCCACACAGACACAGGCAGGCAGACACGCACGCTGCGCAGTCACAGGCAGGCAGGCACATGCAGGCCAGGACGCACAGACACCCACCACCGGGCATGCACAGACAGATGCAGGTAGGCAGACACGCACGCACAAACAGACGCACACAGGCACCGAACACACAGATACACACCCAGGTGTACGCATGCAGGCAGGCTTGCAGGCACGCCGCGCAGGCACAGGCAGGCACGCCACGCAGGCACGCCGCGGAGGTAAAGGCAGGAGAGCCACGCAGACACAGGCAGGCACGCCGCGGAGGTAAAGGCAGGAGAGCCACGCAGACACAAGCAGGCACCCACGCATGCCGCACAGTCACAGGAAGACAGGCACATGCAGGAACGACACACAGACGCACACAAGCAAAGAGGCAGGTACACACGCACACCTCAACTCTCTACACAAAGACAGAGATGCAGGTAGAACACATGCACACACACACACTCACACACTGCTCAACACTCTCCAGCTGCCAGGCAAAAGGGAGGTTCTTACTTCCACCACACTGGTCATTTGGTTTGTCACTGGTTCTCCCAACTGAATGTAGGGTTGGGTACCGAGAACCGGTACCAATACGGCACCGGTTCCATACAACCGATACCTACCCGGACCGAAATGCAACGCAGATTTCGGTGCTTCCTTTCGGTGCCTGAGCAGATAATTTTTATTTTATTATTTTTTTTTTTTATTAAAATTTTTATAATTTAACAAAACTAGCGATAGCTAACGAGAAGTAACGTTAGTGGCGTAGATCTTTCTGAGTACGATCTGTATACTTTTTTCTGTTGATAACAGATTTCGTGGGGCACATATAAAACTGCTCCATCTCCCAATATAGACTCTCGCCTGTGTCGCTCACGCTGCATTCCGTATGGGACTAGTGGAAACGGGATTTGTGTTGAGGAGTTGCCATGGTAATGGGTTGACTTGCGTGTGGTTTCGGTTTCAAGATAAGTGTGGTTGTTCTAAGCAGAAGTTGGATACGCTTTATTAAACGGAGAGCTACCGTCTCATCCAAAGATATTCCTTTTCAATGTGAGTTCTTAAGAGAGCACTAACTTGGACGCTACAATAACATTGCAACAGTCTGACAGCGAAGAGCAGGCAGCCTTGCACAGAACAAGCACAAACAGAGCTAGCCATCAATATAACGGAGAAAATGTCGAAAGGTAAACGATCAAAAGTGTGGCTGTATTTCGCACAAAAAGAAGCTAAACTTTTAAAGGGGCAGTACACATTCACGAAACCATTGGGTTTAAATAAATGCAAACTAATTAATATTTGTTTTACTCTGAAGGCAAACATGCTCATATTTCTGCAAAAGTATTACTGAAGTGTGAAGTGTGTGTACAGAGTTTGTTATGTATTTATTTATATTTATTTAAGTATACTGTAAACAGTTGTTATAAGTTAATATATTGTTCATAGTTTGAAGTTAAAAGGTTTGAAGCCAAGTGTTTTGTATTTATTTTTATTTATAGTATACCTCAAACAGTTAATATATTGTTAAATTTAAAGAAAACTATTTGCCTTGGCAATAAATAAGCCTAATGTCTTTAATTAAAAAAAAAAAAAAAAGTATCGGTTCTGGCACCTTTTAGGCACCGGTAACGTTTTAAAAGTATCGGTTATGTACCGGTATCGGAAAAAACCCAAACAATACCCATCCCTAACTGAATGGCATGTGGGCTGCTCTAAGTGTTTGTTTGTTTGTATTGTGTCCCTTTGTAGTTGGAAATTCCTCGTGGGGGGAGAGCTGCGCATCATCGTAGTGCTATTGGGGAGCGTTCCTGGTGGACGGGTCAGCGCAGATCGATCTCCATGCTTGAAAGTGACAAAGCGGGTCCCTGCCACACTGGCCGGTAGCAACTTGCTGTGTGGATTGTATACTGGATTTGGCTAACTCCTCTTTGGTGTGGGACACTATTGCTGTGTTTTTTTTTCCGTGGATTTTATATGTGGGGCGTGGTTTTAGTATTGCAAACTGATAATACCTTTTGGGGGGAAGGCGGTATCATGCTTTTTTGTGGACATTGTGTGGATGCTTTTATGTTATACATGGTTGGCTATTAGTGGTGTTTATGCCTATCGCCTAGTGGGGTTCTATGTACGGTGGCTCTGTGCCTACAGTCTTGTATCCAGTCTCCTTGTGGCAAATACACATTTGTATAACCATTTCTGATTCTGAGTGTTGTCTGTGACCTGAGTGTTGCTGTACAAGGGGGTTTTTCAATGACAATGTGTGTTAAAACAGCACACAGATTACAATAATAACAGTTATGATAATAATAATAATGATGATGATGAAAAATAATATACAGGGAGGATGCCAAGGACAACATTAATAAAAGTAACATTGCATGTTATTAACTAGTCAATACAAATGATAGACACTGAATTATGGAAAGATCTGCATGCGATGATCCCTTGGCAGTGGACATTCTGGTTCTTCAGGTACAGGTATGTGGGAGAAGAAATAAATAATTATTACACATAAAGAACACAAATGCATTTGTATGAGACAATTGTTTAAATTTAGATAGAAATATAGCGGGGTTGTTGAGTTATGTGTTCTCATTAATAGTTTTTATGTTGCTGATTTGTATCCTATTGTGTCAATTATACTAATTTTATGTGTTCTGTAAGTTATGGGAAATGCACTTATGGAGCTCTTAATTTGATATAAATATCCGCGGAGAGGATGTGAAAAAAACGGAACTCATAATTCCCAAATCGTAGGTTCGTATCCCGTCTGCAGACAAAACCAGTTGTGGGTCCAAATATTGTTAAAGCAATAAAAACTTCCCCCTCTTTTTTTTTAACCCTAACCAGTAGGCCACGGTTGACTCTGACAGAAAAGGAGGAGAAATCTGTCATCTCTTCCTGTGCTACCACTGCAGCTCTCATAGCACTAGGAATTCAGCCATTTACATCAGCAATCAGCTTGCATTTACACCTAAAGACAACACACACACACACACAGGCACACAGACACACACACAGGCACACAGACACACAGACACACACAAAGGCACACAGACACACAGACAAGGCACCCTCAAATTCCTCAAATTCCTCTTTTGACTGTTTCAAGAGTCCCCCTGAAGCAAAGCCTGAACCCGCCTCTCAGAATCTCTCCCCAGTATATAAGCCTGACCTACTCTGTCGCCATTTTGTGGGAGAAAGAGCTGGAGAGTGGAGCAGCAAGATTCTTAAAGACAAATTTCAGAGACATTTCTTCAGAGTTTTCAAGACGGTGAGTGTTCTGTTATTACAAGTATGTTTAGCTATTGAGTTGTAACTATTAGTTTGATGGTTAGTGGCTGGAGAAGCTGTGTGGCAGTCAGCCAGGGGGGAGGTGGGAGGGGAGCTGTGTGTGTGTGTGTGTGTTTGTGTGTGTGTGTGTGTGTGTGTGTGTCATATTATCTAAGATTTTTACCCTAACCAGAATGTTTTTTGAGTTGTTTAGATATGATTCTGCGAGTGTGCTGCGAGTCCTGCAAAATCCTTCTAAAACAAAGAAAATCATCCTAGTTACATCCTCCACAGGCACCAGGATGTGACAGAATGTGTCCGAGAATAGGTCACCTTCAGCGGACTGGCCATGTGCAGCTACACCCCTAGTTACATCCTCCACAGGCACCAGGATGTGAACATAATGTGTCCGAGGACGGAGCACCATCAACGGACTCTTTACCAGCTTCGAGCCCCTTGTTTTCGACTTCCAGAGGCACCATAATGTCAAAAACATGTGTCCGCCAAAGATGCACCATCAACGGACTCTCTGTGAGCTTCGAGTCCCTTGTTTTCGACTTCCAGATGCACCATAATGTCAAAAACATGTGCCCGAGAAAGATGCACCATCAACGGACTCTCTATGAGCTTCTGGGGCCTTGTTACAATCCTCCAGGAGGCTTCTGAAAAGGAGCTCTCTAGTCCCGAGATGGTACCCGGTGGCAAAACCTCTTTTTGGCATCCTCCAGGCTTAAGGGGAATCCTCAGAGAGTGTCCGAAAAAAGTGCACTGTCGTCGGACTGACCATTTTGGCTCGGGAGGGTAGGCAATGGAGCTCGCGCCAGCACCCCCAACTTTTTTTTACCCATGGTTAACCAGTAACTATGAGTCTCTTAAGGTTCCATAAGAGAGTCATACTATGACTCTTATGGAAAAGTAACTATGACTCTCTTAAGGTTTTCATTAGTCTCTTAAGGTTTTCAGACACACCTCCCCAGACAGGCCTAAGAAGCCTGCTGTCTATTCTAGGTCCCGAAAGGTCAGAGAGACACCCAGACAGCTCCAAACACTGCCCAGTGTGTTGGGTTCACTTACTGGGAGGCCTACAGACACACACACCTCCCCAGACAGGCCTAAGAAGCCTGCTGTCTATTAAAGGTCCCCAAAGGTCAGAGAGACACACAGAGAGCTCCCAGCACTGCCCAGTGTGTTGTGTTCACTTACTGGGAGGCCGACAGACACACACACCTCCCCAGACAGGCCTAAGAAGCCTGCTGTCTATTAAAGGTCCCCAAAGGTCAGAGAGACACACAGAGAGCTCCCAGCACTGGCCAGTGTGTTGTGTTCACTTACTGGGAGGCCTACAGACAAACACACCTCCCCAGACAGGCCTAAGAAGCCTGCTGTCTATTAAAGGTCCCCAAAGGTCAGAGAGACACCCAGACAGCTAAAAACACTGCCCAGTGTGTTGGGTTCACTTACTGGGAGGCCTACAGACACACACACCTCCCCAGACAGGCCTAATTAGCCTGCTGTCTATTAAAGGTCCCCAGAGGTCAGAGAGACACACAGAGAGCTCCAAACACTGCCCTGTGTACTGTATTAAGTCACAGCAAGCCCCAATGGCTCACACTTGTCTCCCTTTAGGCCCAAAAATTCTGCCTGCTATTAAAGCTCTCTGAGGGTCCCACAGACACACACAGAGCTCCCAGCACTGCCCAGCACTAACCCTAACCCCCAGTACTGCCCTCAGCCCCAGCCCACTGCCCCCAAACACAGTGAGCTTCTTGAGGCTCCCACAGACACACACAGAGCTCCCAGCACTGCTGGACGTCTAACTGAGGTCGCCATTGAATTCTAGATAGCTCGCTCCGTTTCTCGCTTGCCGCCACAGCCTTCAGACGATCAGTCATCAGCACAAGTTCGCCTCATGAAAACCGGAGATTCATACCGATCTGCCACGCCCCACTGTGTGGTGTGTTTGTTTAGTGTGTAGCGCAGTTGCACTACGGGGTGTTGAGCTGCTTATTATGTGTAGGTTTTTAAGGATGCAATGTGTCGAGCCTTATAGAGTCGAGCCCTCCTCTTGAGCCAGAGAGACCTATGTGACAAGGACCGAGTTGCTTCATGTGGGGTTCGATCCTACGATTTTCAGGTGGTTTCGTCGAAACTAACACCTTTAATGGGTGGTTTCACCGAGACTTGCCCTTCGCGGGGTTCGAACCTGTGCTTCTCAGGTACCTCAGCCACTAATATGCCTCTCCCCACTCATCCGGGGCAAATTCTCGCTAGAGAAGGGTTCGGCGCAGTGACAGAGAGCTCCGTAGAGCCCTCGGCGTCCCAGGCCTGGAGGCTGACCGCGGTGGCGGGGAGGTGGGACCTGTGAGACAGGGTGCCTCCCCTGGCGGGTCACGGTTTCCAATCGGTCAGAAGGTTTAGGAGAGGAGCGGGAGGAGAGTGTGGTCAACAGTCCGCTTCAAACCGCTTGAAAATCGGACACTCAGAGGCTGAGTTACCTCTTTGTGGAACTTTTTTTATTTTTCGTTCTGAGCCTAAGTCCACCTTTTTAGGGTGCTCTCGATTTCGCGCCGTCACCCGGTGGCAAAACCTCTTTCTGTGATCCTCCAGGCCTTAGGGGGATTTCCAGAAGGTGTCCGAGAAAGGTGCATGGTCGTCGGACTGACCGTTTTCGGTCGGGAGGGTATTTTGTGGAGCCCTCGCCACCACCCCCAACTTTTTCGTACCCATGGTTAACAAAAACCCTACCCATGGTTAACCAAAATGGACTTAGAAAAAATCCAGAATATTCAGACCTCCAGAGGGGTAGGACCCTGCTCAAAGGTGTCCGAGAATACTGCACCTTCAGCGGACATGCCATGAGCCTCTAGACCCCTCTATATCCTCCAGGAGGACCAGGATTTGAGGAACATGTGGCCGAGAACAGTGCACCTTCAGCGGACTGGCCATGTGCAGCTACACCCCTAGTTACATCCTCCACAGGCACCAGGATGTGACAGAATGTGTCCGAGAATAGGTCACCTTCAGTGGATATGCCTTGAGCCTCTAGACCCCTATACATCCTCCGGGAGAGGGAGGAGAGTGTGGTCAACAGTCCGCTTCAAACCGCTTGAAAATCGTACACTCAGAGGCTGAGTTACCTCTTTGTGGAACTTTTTTTATTTTTCGTTCTGAGTCTAAGTCCACTTTTTTAGGGTGCTCTCGATTTCGCGCCGTCACCCGGTGGCAAAACCTCTTTCTGTGATCCTCCAGGCCTTAGGGGGATTTTCAGAAGGTGTCCGAGAAAGGTGCATGGTCGTCGGACTGACCGTTTTCGGTCGGGAGGGTATTTTGTGGAGCCCTCGCCACCACCCCCAACTTTTTCGTACCCATGGTTAACCAAAACCCTACCCATGGTTAACCAAAATGGACTTAGAAAAAATCCAGAATATTCAGACCTCCAGAGGGGTAGGACCCTGCTCAAAGGTGTCCGAGAATACTGCACCTTCAGCGGACATGCCATGAGCCTCTAGACCCCTCTTTATCCTCCAGGAGGACCAGGATTTGAGGAACATGTGTCCGAGAACAGTGCACCTTCAGCGGACTGGCCATGTGCAGCTACACCCCTAGTTACATCCTCCACAGGCACCAGGATGTGACAGAATGTGTCCGAGAATAGGTCACCTTCAGCGGACATGCCTTGAGCCTCTAGACCCCTATACATCCTCCGGGAGAGGGAGGAGAGTGTGGTCAACAGTCCGCTTCAAACCGCTTGAAAATCGGACACTCAGAGGCTGAGTTACCTCTTTGTGGAACTTTTTTTATTTTTCGTTCTGAGTCTAAGTCCACTTTTTTAGGGTGCTCTCGATTTCGCGCCGTCACCCGGTGGCAAAACCTCTTTTTGGCATCCTCCAGGCTTAAGGGGAATCCTCAGAGAGTGTCCGAAAAAAGTGCACTGTCGTCGGACTGACCATTTTGGCTCGGGAGGGTAGGCCATGGAGCTCGCGCCAGCACCCCCAACTTTTTTTTACCCATGGTTAACCAGTAACTATGAGTCTCTTAAGGTTCCATAAGAGAGTCATACTATGACTCTTATGGAAAAGTAACTATGACTCTCTTAAGGTTTTCTTTAGTCTCTTAAGGTTTTCAGACACACCTCCCCAGACAGGCCTAAGAAGCCTGCTGTCTATTCTAGGTCCCGAAAGGTCAGAGAGACACCCAGACAGCTCCAAACACTGCCCAGTGTGTTGGGTTCACTTACTGGGAGGCCTACAGACACACACACCTCCCCAGACAGGCCTAAGAAGCCTGCTGTCTATTAAAGGTCCCCAAAGGTCAGAGAGACACACAGAGAGCTCCCAGCACTGCCCAGTGTGTTGTGTTCACTTACTGGGAGGCACACACCTCCCCAGACAGGCCTAAGAAGCCTGCTGTCTATTAAAGGTCCCCAAAGGTCAGAGAGACACACAGAGAGCTCCCAGCACTGGCCAGTGTGTTGTGTTCACTTACTGGGAGGCCTACAGACAAACACACCTCCCCAGACAGGCCTAAGAAGCCTGCTGTCTATTAAAGGTCCCCAAAGGTCAGAGAGACACCCAGACAGCTACAAACACTGCCCAGTGTGTTGGGTTCACTTACTGGGAGGCCTACAGACACACACACCTCCCCAGACAGGCCTAATTAGCCTGCTGTCTATTAAAGGTCCCCAGAGGTCAGAGAGACACACAGAGAGCTCCAAACACTGCCCTGTGTACTGTATTAAGTCACAGCAAGCCCCAATGGCTCACACTTGTCTCCCTTTAGGCCCAAAAATTCTGCCTGCTATTAAAGCTCTCTGAGGGTCCCACAGACACACACAGAGCTCCCAGCACTGCCCAGCACTAACCCTAACCCCCAGTACTGCCCTCAGCCCCAGCCCACTGCCCCCAAACACAGTGAGCTTCTTGAGGCTCCCACAGACACACACAGAGCTCCCAGCACTGCTGGACGTCTAACTGAGGTCGCCATTGAATTCTAGATAGCTCGCTCCGTTTCTCGCTTGCCGCCACAGCCTTCAGACGATCAGTCATCAGCACAAGTTCGCCTCATGAAAACCGGAGATTCATACCGATCTGCCACGCCCCACTGTGTGGTATGTTTGTTTAGTGTGTAGCGCAGTTGCACTACGGGGTGTTGAGCTGCTTATTATGTGTAGGTTTTTAAGGATGCAATGTGTCGAGCCTTATAGAGTCGAGCCTTCCTCTTGAGCCAGAGAGACCTATGTGACAAGGACCGAGTTGCTTCATGTGGGGTTCGATCCTACAATTTTCAGGTGGTTTCGTCGAAACTAACACGTTTAATGGGTGGTTTCACCGAGACTTGCCCTTCGCGGGGTTCGAACCTGTGCTTCTCAGGTACCTCAGCCACTAATATGCCTCTCCCCACTCATCCGGGGCAAATTCTCGCTAGAGAAGGGTTCGGCGCAGTGACAGAGAGCTCCGTAGAGCCCTCGGCATCCCAGGCCTGGAGGCTGACCGCGGTGGCGGGGAGGTGGGACCTGTGAGACAGGGTGCCTCCCCTGGCGGGTCACGGTTTCCAATCGGTCAGAAGGTTTAGGAGAGGAGCGGGAGGAGAGTGTGGTCAACAGTCCGCTTCAAACCGCTTGAAAATCGGACACTCAGAGGCTGAGTTACCTCTTTGTGGAACTTTTTTTATTTTTCGTTCTGAGCCTAAGTCCACCTTTTTAGGGTGCTCTCGATTTCGCGCCGTCACCCGGTGGCAAAACCTCTTTCTGTGATCCTCCAGGCCTTAGGGGGATTTCCAGAAGGTGTCCGAGAAAGGTGCATGGTCGTCGGACTGACCGTTTTCGGTCGGGAGGGTATTTTGTGGAGCCCTCGCCACCACCCCCAACTTTTTCGTACCCATGGTTAACCAAAACCCTACCCATGGTTAACCAAAATGGACTTAGAAAAAATCCAGAATATTCAGACCTCCAGAGGGGTAGGACCCTGCTCAAAGGTGTCCGAGAATACTGCACCTTCAGCGGACATGCCATGAGCCTCTAGACCCCTCTATATCCTCCAGGAGGACCAGGATTTGAGGAACATGTGGCCGAGAACAGTGCACCTTCAGCGGACTGGCCATGTGCAGCTACACCCCTAGTTACATCCTCCACAGGCACCAGGATGTGACAGAATGTGTCCGAGAATAGGTCACCTTCAGTGGATATGCCTTGAGCCTCTAGACCCCTATACATCCTCCGGGAGAGGGAGGAGAGTGTGGTCAACAGTCCGCTTCAAACCGCTTGAAAATCGGACACTCAGAGGCTGAGTTACCTCTTTGTGGAACTTTTTTTATTTTTCGTTCTGAGTCTAAGTCCACTTTTTTAGGGTGCTCTCGATTTCGCGCCGTCACCCGGTGGCAAAACCTCTTTCTGTGATCCTCCAGGCCTTAGGGGGATTTTCAGAAGGTGTCCGAGAAAGGTGCATGGTCGTCGGACTGACCGTTTTCGGTCGGGAGGGTATTTTGTGGAGCCCTCGCCACCACCCCCAACTTTTTCGTACCCATGGTTAACCAAAACCCTACCCATGGTTAACCAAAATGGACTTAGAAAAAATCCAGAATATTCAGACCTCCAGAGGGGTAGGACCCTGCTCAAAGGTGTCCGAGAATACTGCACCTTCAGCGGACATGCCATGAGCCTCTAGACCCCTCTATATCCTCCAGGAGGACCAGGATTTGAGGAACATGTGTCCGAGAACAGTGCACCTTCAGCGGACTGGCCATGTGCAGCTACACCCCTAGTTACATCCTCCACAGGCACCAGGATGTGACAGAATGTGTCCGAGAATAGGTCACCTTCAGCGGACATGCCTTGAGCCTCTAGACCCCTATACATCCTCCGGGAGAGGGAGGAGAGTGTGGTCAACAGTCCGCTTCAAACCGCTTGAAAATCGGACACTCAGAGGCTGAGTTACCTCTTTGTGGAACTTTTTTTATTTTTCGTTCTGAGTCTAAGTCCACTTTTTTAGGGTGCTCTCGATTTCGCGCCGTCACCCGGTGGCAAAACCTCTTTTTGGCATCCTCCAGGCTTAAGGGGAATCCTCAGAGAGTGTCCGAAAAAAGTGCACTGTCGTCGGACTGACCATTTTGGCTCGGGAGGGTAGGCCATGGAGCTCGCGCCAGCACCCCCAACTTTTTTTTACCCATGGTTAACCAGTAACTATGAGTCTCTTAAGGTTCCATAAGAGAGTCATACTATGACTCTTATGGAAAAGTAACTATGACTCTCTTAAGGTTTTCATTAGTCTCTTAAGGTTTTCAGACACACCTCCCCAGACAGGCCTAAGAAGCCTGCTGTCTATTCTAGGTCCCGAAAGGTCAGAGAGACACCCAGACAGCTCCAAACACTGCCCAGTGTGTTGGGTTCACTTACTGGGAGGCCTACAGACACACACACCTCCCCAGACAGGCCTAAGAAGCCTGCTGTCTATTAAAGGTCCCCAAAGGTCAGAGAGACACACAGAGAGCTCCCAGCACTGCCCAGTGTGTTGTGTTCACTTACTGGGAGGCCGACAGACACACACACCTCCCCAGACAGGCCTAAGAAGCCTGCTGTCTATTAAAGGTCCCCAAAGGTCAGAGAGACACACAGAGAGCTCCCAGCACTGGCCAGTGTGTTGTGTTCACTTACTGGGAGGCCTACAGACAAACACACCTCCCCAGACAGGCCTAAGAAGCCTGCTGTCTATTAAAGGTCCCCAAAGGTCAGAGAGACACCCAGACAGCTACAAACACTGCCCAGTGTGTTGGGTTCACTTACTGGGAGGCCTACAGACACACACACCTCCCCAGACAGGCCTAATTAGCCTGCTGTCTATTAAAGGTCCCCAGAGGTCAGAGAGACACACAGAGAGCTCCAAACACTGCCCTGTGTACTGTATTAAGTCACAGCAAGCCCCAATGGCTCACACTTGTCTCCCTTTAGGCCCAAAAATTCTGCCTGCTATTAAAGCTCTCTGAGGGTCCCACAGACACACACAGAGCTCCCAGCACTGCCCAGCACTAACCCTAACCCCCAGTACTGCCCTCAGCCCCAGCCCACTGCCCCCAAACACAGTGAGCTTCTTGAGGCTCCCACAGACACACACAGAGCTCCCAGCACTGCTGGACGTCTAACTGAGGTCGCCATTGAATTCTAGATAGCTCGCTCCGTTTCTCGCTTGCCGCCACAGCCTTCAGACGATCAGTCATCAGCACAAGTTCGCCTCATGAAAACCGGAGATTCATACCGATCTGCCACGCCCCACTGTGTGGTGTGTTTGTTTAGTGTGTAGCGCAGTGCACTACGGGGTGTTGAGCTGCTTATTATGTGTAGGTTTTTAAGGATGCAATGTGTCGAGCCTTATAGAGTCGAGCCTTCCTCTTGAGCCAGAGAGACCTATGTGACAAGGACCGAGTTGCTTCATGTGGGGTTCGATCCTACGATTTTCAGGTGGTTTCGTCGAAACTAACACCTTTAATGGGTGGTTTCACCGAGACTTGCCCTTCGCGGGGTTCGAACCTGTGCTTCTCAGGTACCTCAGCCACTAATATGCCTCTCCCCACTCATCCGGGGCAAATTCTCGCTAGAGAAGGGTTCGGCGCAGTGACAGAGAGCTCCGTAGAGCCCTCGGCATCCCAGGCCTGGAGGCTGACCGCGGTGGCGGGGAGGTGGGACCTGTGAGACAGGGTGCCTCCCCTGGCGGGTCACGGTTTCCAATCGGTCAGAAGGTTTAGGAGAGGAGCGGGAGGAGAGTGTGGTCAACAGTCCGCTTCAAACCGCTTGAAAATCGGACACTCAGAGGCTGAGTTACCTCTTTGTGGAACTTTTTTTATTTTTCGTTCTGAGCCTAAGTCCACCTTTTTAGGGTGCTCTCGATTTCGCGCCGTCACCCGGTGGCAAAACCTCTTTCTGTGATCCTCCAGGCCTTAGGGGGATTTCCAGAAGGTGTCCGAGAAAGGTGCATGGTCGTCGGACTGACCGTTTTCGGTCGGGAGGGTATTTTGTGGAGCCCTCGCCACCACCCCCAACTTTTTCGTACCCATGGTTAACCAAAACCCTACCCATGGTTAACCAAAATGGACTTAGAAAAAATCCAGAATATTCAGACCTCCAGAGGGGTAGGACCCTGCTCAAAGGTGTCCGAGAATACTGCACCTTCAGCGGACATGCCATGAGCCTCTAGACCCCTCTATATCCTCCAGGAGGACCAGGATTTGAGGAACATGTGGCCGAGAACAGTGCACCTTCAGCGGACTGGCCATGTGCAGCTACACCCCTAGTTACATCCTCCACAGGCACCAGGATGTGACAGAATGTGTCCGAGAATAGGTCACCTTCAGTGGATATGCCTTGAGCCTCTAGACCCCTATACATCCTCCGGGAGAGGGAGGAGAGTGTGGTCAACAGTCCGCTTCAAACCGCTTGAAAATCGGACACTCAGAGGCTGAGTTACCTCTTTGTGGAACTTTTTTTATTTTTCGTTCTGAGTCTAAGTCCACTTTTTTAGGGTGCTCTCGATTTCGCGCCGTCACCCGGTGGCAAAACCTCTTTCTGTGATCCTCCAGGCCTTAGGGGGATTTTCAGAAGGTGTCCGAGAAAGGTGCATGGTCGTCGGACTGACCGTTTTCGGTCGGGAGGGTATTTTGTGGAGCCCTCGCCACCACCCCCAACTTTTTCGTACCCATGGTTAACCAAAACCCTACCCATGGTTAACCAAAATGGACTTAGAAAAAATCCAGAATATTCAGACCTCCAGAGGGGTAGGACCCTGCTCAAAGGTGTCCGAGAATACTGCACCTTCAGCGGACATGCCATGAGCCTCTAGACCCCTCTATATCCTCCAGGAGGACCAGGATTTGAGGAACATGTGTCCGAGAACAGTGCACCTTCAGCGGACTGGCCATGTGCAGCTACACCCCTAGTTACATCCTCCACAGGCACCAGGATGTGACAGAATGTGTCTGAGAATAGGTCACCTTCAGCGGACATGCCTTGAGCCTCTAGACCCCTATACATCCTCCGGGAGAGGGAGGAGAGTGTGGTCAACAGTCCGCTTCAAACCGCTTGAAAATCGGACACTCAGAGGCTGAGTTACCTCTTTGTGGAACTTTTTTTATTTTTCGTTCTGAGTCTAAGTCCACTTTTTTAGGGTGCTCTCGATTTCGCGCCGTCACCCGGTGGCAAAACCTCTTTCTGTGATCCTCCAGGCATTAGGGGGATTTTCAGAAGGTGTCCGAGAAAGGTGCATGGTCGTCGGACTGACCGTTTTCGGTCGGGAGGGTATTTTGTGGAGCCCTCGCCACCACCCCCAACTTTTTCGTACCCATGGTTAACCAAAACCCTACCCATGGTTAACCAAAATGGACTTAGAAAAAATCCAGAATATTCAGACCTCCAGGGGGGTAGGACCCTGCTCAAAGGTGTCCGAGAATACTGCACCTTCAGCGGACATGCCATGAGCCTCTAGACCCCTCTATATCCTCCAGGAGGACCAGGATTTGAGGAACATGTGTCCGAGAACAGTGCACCTTCATCGGACTGGCCATGTGCAGCTACACCCCTAGTTACATCCTCCACAGGCACCAGGATGTGACAGAATGTGTCCGAGAATAGGTCACCTTCAGCGGACTGGCCATGTGCAGCTACACCCCTAGTTACATCCTCCACAGGCACCATGATGTGAACATAATGTTTCCGAGGACAGAGCACCATCAACGGACTCTTTACCAGCTTTGAGTCCCTTGTTTTCGACTTCCAGAGGCACCATAATGTCAGAAACATGTGTCCGCCAAAGATGCACCATCAACGGACTCTCTGCGAGCTTCAAGTCCCTTGTTTTCGACTTCCAGATGCACCATAATGTCAAAAACATGTGCCCGAGAAAGATGCACCATCAACGGACTCTCTATGAGCTTCTGGGGCCTTGTTACAATCCTCCAGGAGGCTTCTGAAAAGGAGCTCTCTAGTCCCGAGATGGTACCCGGTGGCAAAACCTCTTTTTGGCATCCTCCAGGCTTAAGGGGAATCCTCAGAGAGTGTCCGAAAAAAGTGCACTGTCGTCGGACTGACCATTTTGGCTCGGGAGGGTAGGCCATGGAGCTCGCGCCAGCACCCCCAACTTTTTTTTACCCATGGTTAACCAGTAACTATGAGTCTCTTAAGGTTCCATAAGAGAGTCATACTATGACTCTTATGGAAAAGTAACTATGACTCTCTTAAGGTTTTCATTAGTCTCTTAAGGTTTTCACACACACCTCCCCAGACAGGCCTAAGAAGCCTGCTGTCTATTAAAGGTCCCCAAAGGTCAGAGAGACACCCAGACAGCTCCATACACTGCCCAGTGTGTTGGGTTCACTTACTGGGAGGCCTACAGACACACACACCTCCCCAGACAGGCCTAAGAAGCCTGCTGTCTATTAAAGGTCCCCAAAGGTCAGAGAGACACACAGAGAGCTCCCAGCACTGCCCAGTGTGTTGTGTTCACTTACTGGGAGGCCGACAGACACACACACCTCCCCAGTCAGGCCTAAGAAGCCTGCTGTCTATTAAAGGTCCCCAAAGGTCAGAGAGACACACAGAGAGCTCCCAGCACTGCCCAGTGTGTTGTGTTCACTTACTGGGAGGCCTACAGACAAACACACCTCCCCAGACAGGCCTAAGAAGCCTGCTGTCTATTAAAGGTCCCCAAAGGTCAGAGAGACACCCAGACAGCTACAAACACTGCCCAGTGTGTTGGTTCACTTACTGGGAGGCCCACAGACACACACACCTCCCCAGACAGGCCTAAGAAGCCTGCTGTCTATTAAAGGTCCCCAAAGGTCAGAGAGACACACAGAGAGCTCCCAGCACTGCCCAGTGTGTTGTGTTCACTTACTGGAAGGCCTACAGGCACACACACCTCCCCAGACAGGCCTAAGAAGCCTGCTGTCTATTAAAGGTCCCCAGAGGTCAGAGAGACACACAGAGAGCTCCAAACACTGCCCAGTGTGTTGGGTTCACTTACTGGGAGGCCTACAGACACACACACCTCCCCAGACAGGCCTAATTAGCCTGCTGTCTATTAAAGGTCCCCAGAGGTCAGAGAGACACACAGAGAGCTCCAAACACTGCCCTGTGTACTGTATTAAGTCACAGCAAGCCCCAATGGCTCACACTTGTCTCCCTTTAGGCCCAAAAATTCTGCCTGCTATTAAAGCTCTCTGAGGGTCCCACAGACACACACAGAGCTCCCAGCACTGCCCAGCACTAACCCTAACCCCCAGTACTGCCCTCAGCCCCAGCCCACTGCCCCCAAACACAGTGAGCTTCATGAGGCTCCCACAGACACACACAGAGCTCCCAGCACTGCTGGACGTCTAACTGAGGTCGCCATTGAATTCTAGATAGCTTGCTCCGTTTCTCGCTTGCCGCCACAGCCTTCAGACGATCAGTCATCAGCACAAGTTCGCCTCATGAAAACCGGAGATTCATACCGATCTGCCACGCCCCACTGTGTGGTGTGTTTGTTTAGTGTGTAGCGCAGTTGCACTACGGGGTGTTGAGCTGCTTATTATGTGTAGGTTTTTAAGGATGCAATGTGTCGAGCCTTATAGAGTCGAGCCTTCCTCTTGAGCCAGAGAGACCTATGTGACAAGGACCGAGTTGCTTCATGTGGGGTTCGATCCTACGATTTTCAGGTGGTTTCGTCGAAACTAACACCTTTAATGGGTGGTTTCACCAAGACTTGCCCTTCGCGGGGTTCGAACCTGTGCTTCTCAGGTACCTCAGCCACTAATATGCCTCTCCCCACTCATCCGGGGCAAATTCTCGCTAGAGAAGGGTTCGGCGCAGTGACAGAGAGCTCCGTAGAGCCCTCGGCGTCCCAGGCCTGGAGGGAGGAGAGTGTGGTCAACAGTCCGCTTCAAACCGCTTGAAAATCGGACACTCAGAGGCTGAGTTACATCTCGTGGAACTTTTTTTTTTTAACCAAAACCCTACCCATGATTAACCAAAATGGACTTAGAAAAAATCCACAGTTTTCAGACCTCCAGAGGGGTAGGACCCTGCTCAAAGGTGTCCGAGAATACTGCACCTTCAGCGGATATGACATGAGCCTCTAGACCCCTCTATATCCTCCAGGAGGACCAAGATTTGAGGAACAAGTGTCCGAGAACAGTTCACCTTCAGCGGACTGGCCCTGAGCAGCTACACCCCTGGTTACATCCTCCACAGGCACCAGGATGTGACAGAATGTGTCCGAGAATAGGTCACCTTCAGCGGACTGGCCATGTGCAGCTGCACCCCTAGTAACATCCTCCACAGGCACCAGGATGTGAAAGAATGTGTCCGAGAATAGGTCACCTTCAGTGGACTGACCATGTGCAGCTACACCCCTAGTTACATCCTCCACAGGCACCAGGATGTGACAGAATGTGTCCGAGAATAGGTCACCTTCAGCGGACTGGCCATGTGCAGCTACACCCCTAGTTACATCCTCCACAGGCACCAGGATGTGAACATAATGTGTCCGAGGACAGAGCACCATCAACGGACTCTTTACCAGCTTCGAGTCCCTTGTTTTCGACTTCCAGAGGCACCATAATGTCAAAAACATGTGTCCGCCAAAGATGCACCATCAACGGACTCTCTGCGAGCTTCGAGTCCCTTGTTTTCGACTTCCAGATGCACCATAATGTCAAAAACATTTGCCCGAGAAAGATGCACCATCAACGGACTCTCTATGAGCTTCTGGGGCCTTGTTACAATCCTCCAGGAGGCTTCTGAAAAGGAGCTCTCTAGTCCCGAGATGGTACCCGGTGGCAAAACCTCTTTTTGGCATCCTCCAGGCTTAAGGGGAATCCTCAGAGAGTGTCCGAAAAAAGTGCACTGTCGTCGGACTGACCGTTTTGGCTCGGGAGGGTAGGCCATGGAGCTCGCGCCAGCACCCCCAACTTTTTTTTACCCATGGTTAACCAGTAACTATGAGTCTCTTAAGGTTCCATAAGAGAGTCATACTATGACTCTTATGGAAAAGTAACTATGACTCTGTCATAGGGTCGGGGCAAAAACGAATCTCAAGAACATTAAGGCTAAATAAATATCAGAGTTGATCCAAATGATTGAGGGAAGTTGGCTAGCAATTACCCCAATTATGGGATAAAGATTGGCTCTGAAAGAGGAAATAGCCTGGAAATTTACTGTGGGAGGAATCGGTGACTTGGTCGCACTGACAGGTGGGATTCTGTATCAGCACGGTGGCTCAGTGGGTAGGGCGCGGCACCACGAACCTGAAGAGCACAGGTTCGAAACCCGCAAAGGGTAAGATTTCAGAAGAACATCTGAGAATCGCAGGTTCAAATCCCACCTGAAGCAACTATGTCCTAAGTTGCATATGAATCCCCGGAGAAAAATAACACACAAATCGCAATCAAACTCTGCAAACAGAATGTGGCAAACTCTGTAAACGGAGTGAGGCAAACTCTGTAAACAGAACGTGGCAAACTCTGTAACAGAACTCAGCAAACTCTGTGAAAAGAACCTGGCAAGTTCTTTAAACAGAAAATATAATATTTTGTTTTTATCTTTTTTTAAAGCCATTCGTCTCACACGTTTCACCCTAGAAAGGCGCCCGGTGTACGCCGGAGTATCCTTTCTGCCCCCGGTGATTTCGTAAAGCATCCCAGGTGCTGAGGTCCCACGGGGCCTCTACTTGGGAGGGTAGGGAATTTCGGTCGACCCCTCCCGCTCGCAGGCCGTTGCTGAGGATTGTGTAAATCAGTTGTAAAAGTCACACAGCAATCATATAATATAAAATTATATGTTTTTCGGTTTCCTAACCGTTGTCGGCAGTGGAAGTCGATTGTAAAAATCACAGGTACGGTGTTGCACCCCGCACAGTAACCGGAACCCCACGGGGTGGGCAGAGAAATCTGCCAGAACATCCAGAAGGAATGGCTGCGATGAAGAAGGGCAAGACCACAGGTCGCAAGGCTAAGTGGTCTGTAAAAGAACTAAAAACTTTGATGGAGATGGAGGAGGCTCTCGAGCAAGGCCAATACTCTGTATATTACATGAATGTGGAAATTGTAAGTCAGCTTCCAGGTAGGTCCTCCCACGAAGTGAAAGAGAAAAGACAGTGCATGAGACGGCAATCTCACAGGAGAAGCACTAAGCTCTTACTGCAGCCAACAGAGGCAAACCTGGAGAGGCAGGAAATCCCTGCTGAACTCAATCTGCTGATACAGCCACGAGGGTTACAAGCAGTAACTGGCCTCAACAGAAAATTAAGGTGGCAAGCTGGTGCTCTCATTGACATGTACACTCACGAACACGAAATCAGGCGGGCGCTCACACTGGCAAGCAGGAAGGACCCGGGCGCAGCAGTGGCCATTGAGACCGCTACGGCGATGGTGATAAGGGAGGCGAGAAGAAAAGGTCCAGCGACCAAAAAGAACAGCAAAGCTGGCGAGCCGATGAAGCCCCGAAGCAAGCGAGAAATGAAGAGGGATGAGGTCCATAAACTCAGAAAACTAATGAGTACGGACCCGGCTAAGCTTGTTAGCTATGTCCTTGACGGGAGTGAAGCGACCGACTGCCCAGTCCCGCTGCCTCAATTACACAAAGTGTTTGAAAGGCGTTGGATGGGGTCAGAAGGTGCCTTCAAGGGCTTGGGAGGCTTTAAGGCCGCCAGCGGGGCGGACAACGAACACTTCTCCACCCTGTTCACCCCCGAAGAGGTGCTCACACACCTCAGAAAGACGGACAGGAAATCGGCACCAGGCACGGACGGCATCGGGCGGGATGACCTACTCCTCTGGGACCCGAAGGGTGTGAAGCTATCAAAACTCTTTGGCAGCTGGCTTGCGGCGGGGTTCATACCTCAGTGTGTAAAGCCCGCGAGAACTGTACTGATACCAAAGACCTCCGACCCTCTGCTGTTGAATGACCCGAATAACTGGCGCCCAATCACTATCGGCTCGATGCTGATGCGGCTGTTCTCACGACTGCTAAATGGGCGCCTTACGAAAGCCTGCACTATCCACGACAGGCAGCGAGGGTTCAGGGACTCTCCTGGCTGTAGTGAGAATCTTCACATCCTTCAAAGTCTGGTTAAAGCCAGCAGGAGGGAGAGAAAGTCACTAGCGGTGGTGCTCGTGGACGTGGCAAAGGCTTTCGATACGGTGACACACGAGCACTTGCTTGCAGTGCTCAGGCAGAGAGGTCTGGATGAACACATCATAAACACAATACAAAGCTCGTACGACGGGGGCGTAACTTGCATTGAAGCCGGGGGAGAACAATCTGAACCCATTGCAATGAAAGTCGGTGTGAAGCAGGGTGACCCACTGTCCCCATTGCTTTTCAATCTGGCTCTTGATCCACTGCTCCACACACTGGAAAGCCTCGGTAAGGGAGTAAAGATCGCAGACACAAAGCTGGTCTCGCTTGCATTCGCAGATGACCTGGTGCTGGTCAGCGACACATGGAAGAACATGGATTTCAATATCAGAATCCTGAATGACTTCTGTGCCCTGACGGTGCTTAAGATGCACGCAAGCAAGTGCTTCGGCTTCATGGTTACCCCCTTGAAACACAGCATGAAAATGAAAGTGAATGACTGTCCCCCCTGGCAGATCGAGGGGACACCAATAGAAATGGTTGAAAGTGGAAGGGCGGTAAGATATCTGGGAATTCAGGTCGGTCCAGTGAGGGGCCTCGAGAAACCCGACATTCTCAAAGAGTTACAAGTGGCGCTGGATAAGGTAGGGGCGACACCATTAACTGCCCCTCAAAAGATTTGGCTGCTTAAGACCTTCATAATCCCCAGGCATTTCTACCGGGCCGACCACAGCGACTACAGTATAGTTCGGCTGCGACTGCTGGACCGGCTACTACGTAGCACAGTAAAAACATGGCTGGGTCTAGCGCAGACCACATGTGATGGGTTGCTCTATGCTAGAGCGAGAGACGGAGGTCTGGGGCTACAAAAGTTGAGCGCCGTTATTCCTGCTATGCAGGCAAAGCGGTTGTGGAAACTTTTGCACTCTGATGATGAAGTCATCAGAAAGATAGCCTGGGACCAGAACGGGCTGGAGGACTGGAGAAGAGCTTGGCTCAAAGCGGGCGGGCAACTGGAGAAATTACCAACTCCAGAGGGTGTGCCAGTAACAAACGTTACTGAAGCAGATGGGGCCCCTCAGCTATCCCGGTACAAGAGACCATGCGAGTGGCAAGATGTAGAGTTCGACCGGTGGGCAGGCAAATCGGTGCAGGGAGTTGGAATAGCCTGGTTCAAAGACTCTCCAGAGTCTAATGCCTGGCTCTCCAAACTCCCAAAAGTGCAACACAAATTCTGCTCACAAGCACTACAGCTACAAGCGAGCGTCTACCCTACCAGGGAATTTATGGCAAGGGGCCAAAGCAAGTGGAACGCGAGTTGCCGAGGCTGTCACGCGAGGCTTGAGTCCGCCTCACACCTCCTCGGAGCATGTCCCAGCGGTAGGGCGAAACGACTGGAGCGACACAATTTTGCATGCCATCGACTGGCAGTCGCTGCGAAGAAGCAGGGCTGGGTTGTCCACAGGGAGAAAGAATTTGGAAGCACACCAAATGTGAGACGCCCAGACTTGGTCTTTTGCAAAGATGGTAAGGCAATGGTGCTGGATGTGACAGTGCGGTTTGAAAGGAACATCAACACACTAAAACTCGCAGGCCGAGAGAAAGTAAAGCACTACAAACCCATCAAGTACTTGGTGAAACAGGTCATGGGTGTAGAGGAAGTGGAAATACACGGATTTCCACTGGGAGCGAGTTGCCTCTGGCATAAACCCAACAACAAGATCCTCAAGAGAATGGGACTTTCTAAGAGCAGTGCAAAAGCTCTCGCGTCGAGACTTTGTAAGAGTGTTCTGAGAGGATCCTTAACTATCTTGAGTGACATCCTACAAATTAAAATTAAAGTGAAAAGCTTAAGAGGAAAAGCTATACAGGGCGGAAGCACCGGACCACAATGCACATTGCATCCTTAAAAACCTACACATAATAAGCAGCTCAACACCCCGTAGTGTAACTGCGCTACACACTAAACAAACACACCACACAGTGGGACGTGGCATATCGGTAGGAATCTCCGGTTTTCATGAGGCGAACTTGTGCTGATGACTGATCGTCTGAAGGCTGTGGCGGCAAGCGAGAAACGGAGCGAGCTATCTAAAGTTCAATGGCGACCTCAGTTAGACGTCCGTTCCACAAACCTGAAGAACGAGGCACCAGTCAGGAACGCTGAGTGGAGGGTGTGTCTCAGGTTACGGGTCAGACCTTAACTGCGCACCCGAAAATCTGGGGCGAGAAGCGAGGAATGGAGAAAGATGTTGTAGATATCAACAACGATCTCGGTTGGACGTCCGTTCCCCGGTGCCACGGGGCTGTGCAGTGAGGTTCTCGATGCCGGCTTGGCACACACTCAGGGCGACCTGGTGTGGACAAGCAAGGTGGATAATTAAACCCTTAAAGCTACACATAATATTACAACTCAACACCCCATAGCATAACTGCGCTACACACTAAACAAACACATTCTTATTGTGATAAGATAAAAACACCCCCACTATAGTGGGTCAACAAACATAACCACACAAGGAGAAGACAAGCCCAGGATTCAGAGCGAGAGGACAAGCACATAGAAACCCAGTTTCCACTTCGGTGGCGTCTGGGGTCCACAGGTGGTGGTTCAGCCTGTCTGAGCAGACAATAAAACATCACCTGCTGAGCCAAAACCCAAAAGCTGATGGTGGTAGGTAGATAGCTTGGGATACACAGTATAACGGAGCCGTTACCCACGAATGCGCGTCCAGACGAATGCAAGGATACAGAATCTCCGTTGCCTGGATAGGTACAAAGCCTCGAGATACGGTCCGGGTCCCGTATGTTCGTCTGCCCGAGCTAGCAGGGCGGCAAGCGGGTGGGAGCGCAGCTAATGCAATACGCAGCGTCCCCAGGACGTCCGACACCCTGTTAGTAGGAAACAGGAACGGTAAGATCAGGACGCAGGCTCGGTGGCCTCCCTTGAAAGGCGAGAAACGCCTGGATGAAGGAGCAGCAAGGAGCTTGAGACAAAATTCGGAGAGATTTCTTACCACATTGCCGTGCGTGTCAAGACAGTAAGTGTTCTGTTATAACATGTATGTTTAGCTATTAGGTTGTAAATATTAGTTAGATGGTTAGTGGCTGGAGAAGCTGTGTGGCAGTCAGCCAGGGGGGAGGTGGGAGGGGAGCTGTGTGTGTGTGTGTGTGTCTTAGGAGGAGGGGGTGGGGAGGGGGGCTATCCCCCTAGAGCAGAGTTCAGTAGGGATCAAGCTGTTTGTGTGTGTGTGTGTGTGTGTGTGTGTCTTATTATTTAAGATTTTTACCCTAACCAGAATGTTTTTTGTGTTTTTTAGACATGACTCGCCCAAAGTTAATGACACACTGCCCAGTGTGTGAGAAGTTGCTGGCAGCCCTTGCCAGCCATCTGAGGCGAGGACACGATGTGGCCAATGCAGAGGAGCGGGCCATACTCCTCAAAATGGGTACCGGGAGGATTCCTGTGACTGTGCGACATGCGTGGGTGCCTGCTTGTGTCTGCGTGGCTCTCCTGCCTTTACCTCCGCGGCGTGCCTGCCTGTGTCTGCGTGGCTCTCCTGCCTTTACCTCTGCGGCGTGCCTGCGTGGCGTGCCTGCCTGTGCCTGCGCGGCGTGCCTGCAAGCCTGCCTGCATGCGTACACCTGGGTGTGTATCTGTGTGTGTTCGGTGCCTGTGTGCGTCTGTTTGTGCGTGCGTGTCTGCCTACCTGCATCTGTCTGTGCATGCCCGGTGGTGGGTGTCTGTGCGTCCTGGCCTGCATGTGCCTGCCTGCCTGTGACTGCGCAGCGTGCGTGTCTGCCTGCCTGTGTCTGTGTGGCTCTCCTGCCTGTGCCTACGCGGCGTGCCTGCCTGTGTCTGCGCGGCGGGCCTGCAAGCCTGCCTGAATGCGTACACCTGGGTGTGGGTGTGTATCTGCGTGTGCTCGGTGCCTGTGCACATCTGTTTGTGCGTGCGTGTCTGCCCACCTGCATATGTCTGTGCGTGCCCGCTTGTGTGTGTCTGTGCATCCTGGCCTGTATATGTGCATGCGTGTGTCTGAGCGTGTGTGCATGTTATACCTGCATCTATGTCTTGTAGGCCTTCTCTGTCTAGAGTCTGAAGCACTTCCCCGGACAGCCTCTGGCTCTCCCTGCCTTCTGCTGGGCTGATGCTTTACAGAGACTGTCAGCAGCAACGACTCCACCCCGATACGGGGGTTTGACACCTGTAAACACAGACACACACACATTCAATTAGTTCCCTTGATATGAACTAAAGAGGCAGGAGGCAACAGCAACTCCAAATAAACTTGGTAGGTGTGTTACCTTCCTGCCAATGACAATCCACTCTGTGTCTGCCATCTCCTCGTGTGACTTTAAAGATGTTGCCTTTGGTGACATATGCATGCACATTGTTTTTAATGCATGACAATAACATAAATGCAGGAACATGAAGAGCAGACCATCTACCTTGTTATATTAATAACCCTATGAAAAACACAGTGGTGGCAAAAGCCACATAGGCTATACTTTGTCCGTGTTTGAAACACAGCTCATGAATTAACCACACTACATATTACTAACAGATAACATAAGCAAAGGATTTGCTGATGAGAACGGGTGAAATTCCATGACATCAACAGTGAGAGTAGCTACCTAAACGTGTGTAAAAGAGACTGTATTCATATGACTACCTCCCAATAAATTCGTTTATACATCTGAATTTAAACGATCGTGTAGAAAATACTGATTCACAGTCCAAACATTCTCATTCATTCATAGCACTCGTAGCTAAAAGCCTCCTTAATATAGCTTACTTCCAGTAAGATAAGGGAGTGTTTGTAACTTAGCTATATGGCTAAATACATCGATACGACAACATAAAACAACAGTGATTGTAGAAACCTAAACATTTGTAAAAGAGCCTGTATTCATATGACTACCTCCCAATACATTATTTTATACATCTGAATTTAAACGATCGTGAAGAAAATACTGATTCACAGTCCAAACATTCTCATTCTCATTCATAGCCCTCATAAGCCCCCATAATATAGCGAACTTCCAGTCATAAGGTAGTGTTTGTAAAGTAGCTAGATGGCTAAATACATGGAAACGACAACATAAAACAACGGGTGAAATGAATTATAACTTAAGTTATATCATACAACACTAACAATTAACATTAGCAATGGAAACGCTGATGAGAACTAACGAAATTCCAGTCCGATAACAGAGTGTTTGTAGCGAAATTCCAGTCGGATAACCAAGAGTGTTTGTAAGGTTGAAAGCTAGCTAAACATTAGAGGTTAAATTGGTTCAGTATCTAACAGCAGTGTGTTAAATGTGTTAATACTCACCAGGTCAAGATAATCTGCCTCGGTTGATTGCCCGTAGTTTAACTTCACTCTTTGAATTACCCGCACGTAGCGTAAACAATGTGACGTCGCCCCTCCAGCATTTCTCCTGACGTTGCTCTGCAGGATTTCTGCCGTGATTGGTCAATTGTTCTCAACTCTGCATGCAAGTGGTGTGAACGTGATTGGCCAAATCTTTTCAGAATCTTTTCAGGTCCAAAAAAAATTAGCCGGTCGTGTAGTCGGCAGCTGGGGCTGGTAACCGGAGGGTGTCCGGTTCGATCCCTGACCAGAAGGAAAAATTAGAAAATTACTAATTTTTCAGCTTTTTGCTGGTTTTTATATGGTTAAAAAGGGACGTTTGGGTAGGGACAATTGGGAACATAACTGACATCTGAGGCACTTTTGGGACATTTGGGTTTCCGAGAATAGTGCATGGTCGTCGGACTGACTATTTTGGCTCGGGGGGGTCTACCATGGAGCTCGCGCCACTACCCCCAACTTTTTGGGACAATTGAGAACATAACTGACATTTGAGAAGAATAAAAACCACAGTAACAGTGACTCTCTTAAGGTAAAGTAACAGTGACTCTCTTAAGGTTTATATTTTGCTGGTTTAACCGGCCGGGTTGGGAGTTCTTTCTGTGGGGCAGCCGTGGCCTGCTGGTTAGGGTTTAGGGCTGGTAACCGGAGGGTTGCCGGTTCGATCCCCGACCATTGGGACATTTGGGTAGGGACATTTGGGTTAGGACAATTGGGAATATAACTGACATTTGAGGCACTTTCGGGACATTTGGGTTAGGACGTTTGGGAACAAGCCTTGCCCGCTTTGCGACATAGTCCGATCTCGAGACAATCGGACATTGCCTCATGAAAAAAGCTTAAATCAAAAATCTTGGTCGCAAAAAATTCCAAGGGAATAGGGAGGAGAGGAAAATGTTGTGAGAAATGATTGGAACCTGTACCATCACGGTAGCATAGCGGGTAGGGCACCTCGAACGTGAGAAGCACCGGTTCAAAACCCGTTAAGTGCAAGATATACAATATCACCTGAAAGCCACCGGTTCGATACCCGCAAGAGGCACTCTTGTCCCAGGTTACTGAATAGCTCCCCTTGTATCAGAATAAGCCTGACTCTCTATGAACACA
>NC_137914.1:31775308-31790308 GCF_963457725.1 Sprattus sprattus
GAGCTTTGTATTGTGTTTATGATGTGTTCATCCAGACCTCTCTGCCTGAGCACTGCAAGCAAGTGCTCGTGTGTCACCGTATCGAAAGCCTTTGCCACGTCCACGAGCACCACCGCTAGTGACTTTCTCTCCCTCCTGCTGGCTTTAACCAGACTTTGAAGGATGTGAAGATTCTCACTACAGCCAGGAGAGTCCCTGAACCCTCGCTGCCTGTCGTGGATAGTGCAGGCTTTCGTAAGGCGCCCATTTAGCAGTCGTGAGAACAGCCGCATCAGCATCGAGCCGATAGTGATTGGGCGCCAGTTATTCGGGTCATTCAACAGCAGAGGGTCGGAGGTCTTTGGTATCAGTACAGTTCTCGCGGGCTTTACACACTGAGGTATGAACCCCGCCGCAAGCCAGCTGCCAAAGAGTTTTGATAGCTTCACACCCTTCGGGTCCCAGAGGAGTAGGTCATCCCGCCCGATGCCGTCCGTGCCTGGTGCCGATTTCCTGTCCGTCTTTCTGAGGTGTGTGAGCACCTCTTCGGGGGTGAACAGGGTGGAGAAGTGTTCGTTGTCCGCCCCGCTGGCGGCCTTAAAGCCTCCCAAGCCCTTGAAGGCACCTTCTGACCCCATCCAACGCCTTTCAAACACTTTGTGTAATTGAGGCAGCGGGACTGGGCAGTCGGTCGCTTCACTCCCGTCAAGGACATAGCTAACAAGCTTAGCCGGGTCCGTACTCATTAGTTTTCTGAGTTTATGGACCTCATCCCTCTTCATTTCTCGCTTGCTTCGGGGCTTCATCGGCTCGCCAGCTTTGCTGTTCTTTTTGGTCGCTGGACCTTTTCTTCTCGCCTCCCTTATCACCATCGCCGTAGCGGTCTCAATGGCCACTGCTGCGCCCGGGTCCTTCCTGCTTGCCAGTGTGAGCGCCCGCCTGATTTCGTGTTCGTGAGTGTACATGTCAATGAGAGCACCAGCTTGCCACCTTAATTTTCTGTTGAGGCCAGTTACTGCTTGTAACCCTCGTGGCTGTATCAGCAGATTGAGTTCAGCAGGGATTTCCTGCCTCTCCAGGTTTGCCTCTGTTGGCTGCAGTAAGAGCTTAGTGCTTCTCCTGTGAGATTGCCGTCTCATGCACTGTCTTTTCTCTTTCACTTCGTGGGAGGACCTACCTGGAAGCTGACTTGCAATTTCCACATTCATGTAATATACAGAGTATTGGCCTTGCTCGAGAGCCTCCTCCATCTCCATCAAAGTTTTTAGTTCTTTTACAGACCACTTAGCCTTGCGACCTGTGGTCTTGCCCTTCTTCATCGCAGCCATTCCTTCTGGATGTTCTGGCAGATTTCTCTGCCCACCCCGTGGGGTTCCGGTTACTGTGCGGGGTGCAACACCGTACCTGTGATTTTTACAATCGACTTCCACTGCCGACAACGGTTAGGAAACCGAAAAACATATAATTTTATATTATATGATTGCTGTGTGACTTTTACAACTGATTTACACAATCCTCAGCAACGGCCTGCGAGCGGGAGGGGTCGACCGAAATTCCCTACCCTCCCAAGTAGAGGCCCCGTGGGACCTCAGCACCTGGGATGCTTTACGAAATCACCGGGGGCAGAAAGGATACTCCGGCGTACACCGGGCGCCTTTCTAGGGTGAAACGTGTGAGACGAATGGCTTTAAAAAAAGATAAAAACAAAATATTATATTTTCTGTTTAAAGAACTTGCCAGGTTCTTTTCACAGAGTTTGCTGAGTTCTGTTACAGAGTTTGCCACTTTCTGTTTACAGAGTTTGCCTCACTCCGTTTACAGAGTTTGCCACATTCTGTTTGCAGAGTTTGATTGCAATTTGTGTGTTATTTTTCTCTGGGGATTCATATGCAACTGAGGACATAGTTGCTTCAGGTGGGATATTGAACCTGCGATTCTCAGATGTTCTTCTGAAATCTTACCCTTTGCGGGTTTCGAACCTGTGCTCTTCAGGTTCGTGGTGCCGCGCCCTACCCACTGAGCCACCGTGCTGATACAGAATCCCACCTGTCAGTGCGACCAAGTCACCGATTCCTCCCACAGTAAATTTCCAGGCTATTTCCTCTTTCAGAGCCAATCTTTATCCCATAATTGGGGTAATTGCTAGCCAACTTCCCTCAATCATTTGGATCAACTCTGATATTTATTTAGCCTTAATGTTCTTGAGATTCGTTTTTGCCCCGACCCTATGACAGAGTCATAGTTACTTTTCCATAAGAGTCATAGTATGACTCTCTTATGGAACCTTAAGAGACTCATAGTTACTGGTTAACCATGGGTAAAAAAAAGTTGGGGGTGCTGGCGCGAGCTCCATGGCCTACCCTCCCGAGCCAAAACGGTCAGTCCGACGACAGTGCACTTTTTTCGGACACTCTCTGAGGATTCCCCTTAAGCCTGGAGGATGCCAAAAAGAGGTTTTGCCACCGGGTACCATCTCGGGACTAGAGAGCTCCTTTTCAGAAGCCTCCTGGAGGATTGTAACAAGGCCCCAGAAGCTCATAGAGAGTCCGTTGATGGTGCATCTTTCTCGGGCAAATGTTTTTGACATTATGGTGCATCTGGAAGTCGAAAACAAGGGACTCGAAGCTCGCAGAGAGTCCGTTGATGGTGCATCTTTGGCGGACACATGTTTTTGACATTATGGTGCCTCTGGAAGTCGAAAACAAGGGACTCGAAGCTGGTAAAGAGTCCGTTGATGGTGCTCTGTCCTCGGACACATTATGTTCACATCCTGGTGCCTGTGGAGGATGTAACTAGGGGTGTAGCTGCACATGGCCAGTCCGCTGAAGGTGACCTATTCTCGGACACATTCTGTCACATCCTGGTGCCTGTGGAGGATGTAACTAGGGGTGTAGCTGCACATGGTCAGTCCACTGAAGGTGACCTATTCTCGGACACATTCTTTCACATCCTGGTGCCTGTGGAGGATGTTACTAGGGGTGCAGCTGCACATGGCCAGTCCGCTGAAGGTGACCTATTCTCGGACACATTCTGTCACATCCTGGTGCCTGTGGAGGATGTAACCAGGGGTGTAGCTGCTCAGGGCCAGTCCGCTGAAGGTGAACTGTTCTCGGACACTTGTTCCTCAAATCTTGGTCCTCCTGGAAGATATAGAGGGGTCTAGAGGCTCATGTCATATCCGCTGAAGGTGCAGTATTCTCGGACACCTTTGAGCAGGGTCCTACCCCTCTGGAGGTCTGAAAACTGTGGATTTTTTCTAAGTCCATTTTGGTTAATCATGGGTAGGGTTTTGGTTAAAAAAAAAAAGTTCCACGAGAGGTAACTCAGCCTCTGAGTGTCCGATTTTCAAGCGGTTTGAAGCGGACTGTTGACCACACTCTCCTCCCTCTCCCGGAGGATGTATAGGGGTCTAGAGGCTCAAGGCATGTCCGCTGAAGGTGACCTATTCTCGGACACATTCTGTCACATCCTGGTGCCTGTGGAGGATGTAACTAGGGGTGTAGCTGCACATGGCCAGTCCGCTGAAGGTGCACTGTTCTCGGACACATGTTCCTCAAATCCTGGTCCTCCCGGAGGATATAGAGGGGTCTAGAGGCTCATGGCATGTCCGCTGAAGGTGCAGTATTCTCGGACACCTTTGAGCAGGGTCCTACCCCTCTGGAGGTCTGAATATTCTGGATTTTTTCTAAGTCCATTTTGGTTAACCATGGGTAGGGTTTTGGTTAACCATGGGTACGAAAAAGTTGGGGGTGGTGGCGAGGGCTCCACAAAATACCCTCCCGACCGAAAACGGTCAGTCCGACGACCATGCACCTTTCTCGGACACCTTCTGGAAATCCCCCTAAGGCCTGGAGGATCACAGAAAGAGGTTTTGCCACCGGGTGATGGCGCGAAATCGAGAGCACCCTAAAAAAGTGGACTTAGGCTCAGAACGAAAAATAAAAAAAGTTCCACAAAGAGGTAACTCAGCCTCTGAGTGTCCGATTTTCAAGCGGTTTGAAGCGGACTGTTGACCACACTCTCCTCCCTCTCCTCTCCTAAACCTTCTGACCGATTGGAAACCGTGACCCGCCAGGGGAGGCACCCTGTCTCACAGGTCCCACCTCCCCGCCACCGCGGTCAGCCTCCAGGCCTGGGACGCCGAGGGCTCTACGGAGCTCTCTGTCACTGTGCCAAACCCTTCTTTAGCGAGAATTTGCCCCGGATGAGTGGGGAGAGGCATATTAGTGGCTGAGGTACCTGAGAAGCACAGGTTCGAACCCCGCGAAGGGCAAGTCTTGGTGAAACCACCCATTAAAGGTGTTAGTTTCGACGAAACCACCTGAAAATCGTAGGATCGAACCCCACATGAAGCAACTCGGTCCTTGTCACATAGGTCTCTCTGGCTCAAGAGGAAGGCTCGACTCTATAAGGCTCGACACATTGCATCCTTAAAAACCTACACATAATAAGCAGCTCAACACCCCGTAGTGCAACTGCGCTACACACTAAACAAACACACCACACAGTGGGGCGTGGCAGATCGGTATGAATCTCCGGTTTTCATGAGGCGAACTTGTGCTGATGACTGATCGTCTGAAGGCTGTGGCGGCAAGCGAGAAACGGAGCAAGCTATCTAGAATTCAATGGCGACCTCAGTTAGACGTCCAGCAGTGCTGGGAGCTCTGTGTGTGTCTGTGGGAGCCTCATGAAGGGGCTGTGTTTGGGGGCAGTGGGCTGGGGCTGAGGGCAGTACTGGGGGTTAGGGTTAGTGCTGGGCAGTGCTGGGAGCTCTGTGTGTGTCTGTGGGACCCTCAGAGAGCTTTAATAGCAGGCAGAATTTTTGGGCCTAAAGGGAGACAAGTGTGAGCCATTGGGGCTTGCTGTGACTTAATACAGTACACAGGGCAGTGTTTGGAGCTCTCTGTGTGTCTCTCTGACCTCTGGGGACCTTTAATAGACAGCAGGCTAATTAGGCCTGTCTGGGGAGGTGTGTGTGTCTGTAGGCCTCCCAGTAAGTGAACCCAACACACTGGGCAGTGTTTGGAGCTCTCTGTGTGTCTCTCTGACCTCTGGGGACCTTTAATAGACAGCAGGCTTCTTAGGCCTGTCTGGGGAGGTGTGTGTGCCTGTAGGCCTTCCAGTAAGTGAACACAACACACTGGGCAGTGCTGGGAGCTCTCTGTGTGTCTCTCTGACCTTTGGGGACCTTTAATAGACAGCAGGCTTCTTAGGCCTGTCTGGGGAGGTGTGTTTGTCTGTAGGCCTCCCAGTAAGTGAACACAACACACTGGGCAGTGCTGGGAGCTCTCTGTGTGTCTCTCTGACCTTTGGGGACCTTTAATAGACAGCAGGCTTCTTAGGCCGGTCTGGGGAGGTGTGTGTGTCTGTCGGCCTCCCAGTAAGTGAACACAACACACTGGGCAGTGCTGGGAGCTCTCTGTGTGTCTCTCTGACCTTTGGGGACCTTTAATAGACAGCAGGCTTCTTAGGCCTGTCTGGGGAGGTGTGTGTGTCTGTAGGCCTCCCAGTAAGTGAACCCAACACACTGGGCAGTGTTTGGAGCTGTCTGGGTGTCTCTCTGACCTTTGGGGACCTTTAATAGACAGCAGGCTTCTTAGGCCTGTCTGGGGAGGTGTGTGTGTCTGTAGGCCTCCCAGTAAGTGAACCCAACACACTGGGCAGTGTTTGGAGCTGTCTGGGTGTCTCTCTGACCTTTGGGGACCTTTAATAGACAGCAGGCTTCTTAGGCCTGTCTGGGGAGGTGTGTGTGAAAACCTTAAGAGACTAATAAAAACCTTAAGAGAGTCATAGTTACTTTTCCATAAGAGTCATAGTATGACTCTCTTATGGAACCTTAAGAGACTCATAGTTACTGGTTAACCATGGGTAAAAAAAATTTGGGGGTGCTGGCGCGACCTCCATGGCCTACCCTCCCGAGCCAAAATGGTCAGTCCGACGACAGTGCACTTTTTTTTGACACTCTCTGAGGATTCCCCTTAAGCCTGGAGGATGCCAAAAAGAGGTTTTGCCACCGGGTACCATCTCGGGACTAGAGAGCTCCTTTTCAGAAGCCTCCTGGAGGATTGTAACAAGGCCCCAGAAGCTCATAGAGAGTCCGTTGATGGTGCATCTTTCTCGGGCACATGTTTTTGACATTATGGTGCATCTGGAAGTCGAAAACAAGGGACTTGAAGCTCGCAGAGAGTCCGTTGATGGTGCATCTTTGGCGGACACATGTTTTTGACATTATGGTGCCTCTGGAAGTCGAAAACAAGGGACTCAAAGCTGGTAAAGAGTCCGTTGATGGTGCTCTGTCCTCGGAAACATTATGTTCACATCATGGTGCCTGTGGAGGATGTAACTAGGGGTGTAGCTGCACATGGCCAGTCCGCTGAAGGTGACCTATTCTCGGACACATTCTGTCACATCCTGGTGCCTGTGGAGGATGTAACTAGGGGTGTAGCTGCACATGGCCAGTCCGCTGAAGGTGCACTGTTCTCGGACACATGTTCCTCAAATCCTGGTCCTCCTGGAGGATATAGAGGGGTCTAGAGGCTCATGGCATGTCCGCTGAAGGTGCAGTATTCTCGGACACCTTTGAGCAGGGTCCTACCCCCCTGGAGGTCTGAATATTCTGGATTTTTTTCTAAGTCCATTTTGGTTAACCATGGGTAGGGTTTTGGTTAACCATGGGTACGAAAAAATTGGGGGTGGTGGCGAGGGCTCCACAAAATACCCTCCCGACCGAAAACGGTCAGTCCGACGACCATGCACCTTTCTCGGACACCTTCTGAAAATCCCCCTAAGGCCTGGAGGATCACAGAAAGAGGTTTTGCCACCGGGTGACGGCGCGAAATCGAGAGCACCCTAAAAAAGTGGACTTAGACTCAGAACGAAAAATAAAAAAAGTTCCACAAAGAGGTAACTCAGCCTCTGAGTGTCCGATTTTCAAGCGGTTTGAAGCGGACTGTTGACCACACTCTCCTCCCTCTCCCGGAGGATGTATAGGGGTCTAGAGGCTCAAGGCATGTCCGCTGAAGGTGACCTATTCTCGGACACATTCTGTCACATCCTGGTGCCTGTGGAGGATGTAACTAGGGGTGTAGCTGCACATGGCCAGTCCGCTGAAGGTGCACTGTTCTCGGACACATGTTCCTCAAATCCTGGTCCTCCTGGAGGATATAGAGGGGTCTAGAGGCTCATGGCATGTCCGCTGAAGGTGCAGTATTCTCGGACACCTTTGAGCAGGGTCCTACCCCCCTGGAGGTCTGAATATTCTGGATTTTTTCTAAGTCCATTTTGGTTAACCATGGGTAGGGTTTTGGTTAACCATGGGTACAAAAAAGTTGGGGGTGGTGGCGAGGGCTCCACAAAATACCCTCCCGACCGAAAACGGTCAGTCCGACGACCATGCACCTTTCTCGGACACCTTCTGGAAATCCCCCTAAGGCCTGGAGGATCACAGAAAGAGGTTTTGCCATCGGGTGACGGCGCGAAATCGAGAGCACCCTAAAAAAGTGGACTTAGGCTCAGAACGAAAAATAAAAAAAGTTCCACAAAGAGGTAACTCAGCCTCTGAGTGTCCGATTTTCAAGCGGTTTGAAGCGGACTGTTGACCACACTCTCCTCCCTCTCCTCTCCTAAACCTTCTGACCGATTGGAAACCGTGACCCGCCAGGGGAGGCACCCTGTCTCACAGGTCCCACCTCCCCGCCACCGCGGTCAGCCTCCAGGCCTGGGACGCCGAGGGCTCTACGGAGCTCTCTGTCACTGCGCCGAACCCTTCTCTAGCGAGAATTTGCCCCGGATGAGTGGGGAGAGGCATATTAGTGGCTGAGGTACCTGAGAAGCACAGGTTCGAACCCCGCGAAGGGCAAGTCTTGGTGAAACCACCCATTAAAGGTGTTAGTTTCGACGAAACCACCTGAAAATCGTAGGATCGAACCCCACATGAAGCAACTCGGTCCTTGTCACATAGGTCTCTCTGGCTCAAGAGGAAGGCTCAACTCTATAAGGCTCGACACATTGCATCCTTAAAAACCTACACATAATAAGCAGCTCAACACCCCGTAGTGCAACTGCGCTACACACTAAACAAACACACCACACAGTGGGGCGTGGCAGATCGGTATGAATCTCCGGTTTTCATGAGGCGAACTTGTGCTGATGACTGATCGTCTGAAGGCTGTGGCGGCAAGCGAGAAACGGAGCGAGCTATCTAGAATTCAATGGCGACCTCAGTTAGACGTCCAGCAGTGCTGGGAGCTCTGTGTGTGTCTGTGGGAGCCTCAAGAAGCTCACTGTGTTTGGGGGCAGATGGCTGGGGCTGAGGGCAGTACTGGGGGTTAGGGTTAGTGCTGGGCAGTGCTGGGAGCTCTGTGTGTGTCTGTGGGACCCTCAGAGAGCTTTAATAGCAGGCAGAATTTTGGGGCCTAAAGGGAGACAAGTGTGAGCCATTGGGGCTTGCTGTGACTTAATACAGTACACAGGGCAGTGTTTGGAGCTCTCTGTGTGTCTCTCTGACCTCTGGGGACCTTTAATAGACAGCAGGCTAATTAGGCCTGTCTGGGGAGGTGTGTGTGTCTGTAGGCCTCCCAGTAAGTGAACCCAACACACTGGGCAGTGTTTGTAGCTGTCTGGGTGTCTCTCTGACCTTTGGGGACCTTTAATAGACAGCAGGCTTCTTAGGCCTGTCTGGGGAGGTGTGTTTGTCTGTAGGCCTCCCAGTAAGTGCATCTTTCTCGGGCACATGTTTTTGACATTATGGTGCATCTGGAAGTCGAAAACAAGGGACTCGAAGCTCACAGAGAGTCCGTTGATGGTGCATCTTTGGCGGACACATGTTTTTGACATTATGGTGCCTCTGGAAGTCGAAAACAAGGGACTCGAAGCTGGTAAAGAGTCCGTTGATGGTGCTCCGTCCTCGGACACATTATGTTCACATCCTGGTGCCTGTGGAGGATGTAACTAGGGGTGTAGCTGCACATGGCCAGTCCGCTGAAGGTGACCTATTCTCGGACACATTCTGTCACATCCTGGTGCCTGTGGAGGATGTAACTAGGATGATTTTCTTTGTTTTAGAAGGATTTTGCAGGACTCGCAGCACACTCGCAGAATCATATCTAAACAACTCAAAAAACATTCTGGTTAGGGTAAAAATCTTAGATAATATGACACACACACACACACACACACACACAAACACACACACACACACACAGCTCCCCTCCCACCTCCCCCCTGGCTGACTGCCACACAGCTTCTCCAGCCACTAACCATCAAACTAATAGTTACAACTCAATAGCTAAACATACTTGTAATAACAGAACACTCACCGTCTTGAAAACTCACGGCAATCTTGAAAGAAATGTCTCTGAAATTTGTCTTTAAGAATCTTGCTGCTCCACTCTCCAGCTCTTTCTCCCACAAAATGGCGACAGAGTAGGTCAGGCTTATATACTGGGGAGAGATTCTGAGAGGCGGGTTCAGGCTTTGCTTCAGGGGGACTCTTGAAACAGTCAAAAGAGGAATTTGAGGAATTTGAGGGTGCCTTGTCTGTGTGTCTGTGTGCCTTTGTGTGTGTCTGTGTGTCTGTGTGCCTGTGTGTGTGTCTGTGTGCCTGTGTGTGTGTGTGTGTTGTCTTTAGGTGTAAATGCAAGCTGATTGCTGATGTAAATGGCTGAATTCCTAGTGCTATGAGAGCTGCAGTGGTAGCACAGGAAGAGATGACAGATTTCTCCTCCTTTTCTGTCAGAGTCAACCGTGGCCTACTGGTTAGGGTTAAAAAAAAAGAGGGGGAAGAGGGAAAAAGGAAAAAAGAGAGGAGAAAAGAAGAGAGGAGGAAGGAGGTAGAAAATGTGGGTGTTTCTGCATCCATACCTATCTGAGAAATGCATTTCTAACTGCTTTAACAATATTTGGACCCACAACTGGTTTTGTCTGCAGACGGGATACGAACCTACGATTTGGGAATTATGAGTTCCGTTTTTTTCACATCCTCTCCGCGGATATTTATATCAAATTAAGAGCTCCATAAGTGCATTTCCCATAACTTACAGAACACATAAAATTAGTATAATTGACACAATAGGATACAAATCAGCAACATAAAAACTATTAATGAGAACACATAACTCAACAACCCCGCTATATTTCTATCTAAATTTAAACAATTGTCTCATACAAATGCATTTGTGTTCTTTATGTGTAATAATTATTTATTTCTTCTCCCACATACCTGTACCTGAAGAACCAGAATGTCCACTGCCAAGGGATCATCGCATGCAGATCTTTCCATAATTCAGTGTCTATCATTTGTATTGACTAGTTAATAACATGCAATGTTACTTTTATTAATGTTGTCCTTGGCATCCTCCCTGTATATTATTTTTCATCATCATCATTATTATTATTATCATAACTGTTATTATTGTAATCTGTGTGCTGTTTTAACACACATTGTCATTGAAAAACCCCCTTGTACAGCAACACTCAGGTCGCAGACAACACTCAGAATCAGAAATGGTTATACAAATGTGTATTTGCCACAAGGAGACTGGATACAAGACTGTAGGCACAGAGCCACCGTACATAGAACCCCACTAGGCGATAGGCATAAACACCACTAATAGCCAACCATGTATAACATAAAAGCATCCACACAATGTCCACAAAAAAGCATGATACCGCCTTCCCCCCAAAAGGTATTATCAGTTTGCAATACTAAAACCACGCCCCACATATAAAATCCACGGAAAAAAAAACACAGCAATAGTGTCCCACACCAAAGAGGAGTTAGCCAAATCCAGTATACAATCCACACAGCAAGTTGCTACCGGCCAGTGTGGCAGGGACCCGCTTTGTCACTTTCAAGCATGGAGATCGATCTGCGCTGACCCGTCCACCAGGAACGCTCCCCAATAGCACTACGATGATGCGCAGCTCTCCCCCCACGAGGAATTTCCAACTACAAAGGGACACAATACAAACAAACAAACACTTAGAGCAGCCCACATGCCATTCAGTTAGGGATGGGTATTGTTTGGGTTTTTTCCGATACCGGTACATAACCGATACTTTTAAAACGATACCGGTGCCTAAAAGGTGCCAGAACCGATACTTTTTTTTTTTTTTTTAATTAAAGACATTAGGCTTATTTATTGCCAAGGCAAATAGTTTTCTTTAAATTTAACAATATATTAACTGTTTGAGGTATACTATAAATAAAAATAAATACAAAACACTTGGCTTCAAACCTTTTAACTTCAAACTATGAACAATATATTAACTTATAACAACTGTTTACAGTATACTTAAATAAATATAAATAAATACATAACAAACTCTGTACACACACTTCACACTTCAGTAATACTTTTGCAGAAATATGAGCATGTTTGCCTTCAGAGTAAAACAAATATGAATTAGTTTGCATTTATTTAAACCCACTGGTTTCGTGAATGTGTACTGCCCCTTTAAAAGTTTAGCTTCTTTTTGTGCGAAATACAGCCACACTTTTGATCGTTTACCTTTCGACATTTTTTCTCCGTTATATTGATGGCTAGCTCTGTTTGTGCTTGCTCTGTGCAAGGCTGCCTGCTCTTCGCTGTCAGACTGTTGCAATGTTATTGTAGCGTCCAAGTTAGTGCTCTCTTAAGAACTCACATTGAAAAGGAATATCTTTGGATGAGACGGTAGCTCTCCGTTTAATAAAGCGTATCCAACTTCTGCTTAGAACAACCACACTTATCTTGAAACCGAAACCACACGCAAGTCAACCCATTACCATGGCAACTCCTCAACACAAATCCCGTTTCCACTAGTCCCATACGGAATGCAGCGTGAGCGACACAGGCGAGAGTCTATATTGGGAGATGGAGCAGTTTTATATGTGCCCCACGAAATCTGTTATCAACACAAAAAAGTATACAGATCGTACTCAGAAAGATCTACGCCACTAACGTTACTTCTCGTTAGCTATCGCTAGTTTTGTTAAATTATAAAAATTTTAATAAAAAAAAAAATAAATAAAATAAAAATTATCTGCTCAGGCACCGAAAGGAAGCACCGAAATCTGCGTTGCATTTCGGTCCGGGTAGGTATCGGTTGTATGGAACCTGTGCCGTATTGGTACCGGTTCTCGGTACCCAACCCTACATTCAGTTGGGAGAACCAGTGACAAACCAAATGACCAGTGTGGTGGAAGTAAGAACCTCCCTTTTGCCTGGCAGCTGGAGAGTGTTGAGCAGTGTGTGAGTGTGTGTGTGTGCATGTGTTCTACCTGCATCTCTGTCTTTGTGTAGAGAGTTGAGGTGTGCGTGTGTACCTGCCTCTTTGCTTGTGTGCGTCTGTGTGTCGTTCCTGCATGTGCCTGTCTTCCTGTGACTGTGCGGCATGCGTGGGTGCCTGCTTGTGTCTGCGTGGCTCTCCTGCCTTTACCTCCGCGGCGTGCCTGCCTGTGTCTGCGTGGCTCTCCTGCCTTTACCTCCGCGGCGTGCCTGCGTGGCGTGCCTGCCTGTGCCTGCGCGGCGTGCCTGCAAGCCTGCCTGCATGCGTACACCTGGGTGTGTATCTGTGTGTGTTCGGTGCCTGTGTGCGTCTGTTTGTGCGTGCGTGTCTGCCTACCTGCATCTGTCTGTGCATGCCCGGTGGTGGGTGTCTGTGCGTCCTGGCCTGCATGTGCCTGCCTGCCTGTGACTGCGCAGCGTGCGTGTCTGCCTGCCTGTGTCTGTGTGGCTCTCCTGCCTGTGCCTACGCGGCGTGCCTGCCTGTGTCTGCGCGGCGGGCCTGCAAGCCTGCCTGAATGCGTACACCTGGGTGTGGGTGTGTATCTGCGTGTGCTCGGTGCCTGTGCGCATCTGTTTGTGCGTGCGTGTCTGCCCACCTGCATATGTCTGTGCGTGCCCGCTTGTGTGTGTCTGTGCATCCTGGCCTGTATATGTGCATGCGTGTGTCTGAGCGTGTGTGCATGTTATACCTGCATCTATGTCTTGTAGGCCTTCTCTGTCTAGAGTCTGAAGCACTTCCCCGGACAGCCTCTGGCTCTCCCTGCCTTCTGCTGGGCTGATGCTTTACAGAGACTGTCAGCAGCAACGACTCCACCCCGATACGGGGGTTTGACACCTGTAAACACAGACACACACACATTCAATTAGTTCCCTTGATATGAACTAAAGAGGCAGGAGGCAACAGCAACTCCAAATAAACTTGGTAGGTGTGTTGCCTTCCTGCCAATGACAATCCACTCTGTGTCTGCCATCTCCTCGTGTGACTTTAAAGATGTTGCCTTTGGTGACATATGCATGCACATTGTTTTTAATGCATGACAATAACATAAATGCAGGAACATGAAGAGCAGACCATCTACCTTGTTATATTAATAACCCTATGAAAAACACAGTGGTGGCAAAAGCCACATAGGCTATACTTTGTCCGTGTTTGAAACACAGCTCATGAATTAACCACACTACATATTACTAACAGATAACATAAGCAAAGGATTTGCTGATGAGAACGGGTGAAATTCCATGACATCAACAGTGAGAGTAGCTACCTAAACGTGTGTAAAAGAGACTGTATTCATATGACTACCTCCCAATAAATTCGTTTATACATCTGAATTTAAACGATCATGTAGAAAATACTGATTCACAGTCCAAACATTCTCATTCATTCATAGCACTCGTAGCTAAAAGCCTCCTTAATATAGCTTACTTCCAGTAAGATAAGGGAGTGTTTATAACTTAGCTATATGGCTAAATACATCGATACGACAACATAAAACAACAGTGATTGTAGAAACCTAAACATTTGTAAAAGAGCCTGTATTCATATGACTACCTCCCAATACATTATTTTATACATCTGAATTTAAACGATCGTGAAGAAAATACTGATTCACAGTCCAAACATTCTCATTCTCATTCATAGCCCTCATAAGCCCCCATAATATAGCGAACTTCCAGTCATAAGGTAGTGTTTGTAAAGTAGCTAGATGGCTAAATACATGGAAACGACAACATAAAACAACGGGTGAAATGAATTATAACTTAAGTTATATCATACAACACTAACAATTAACATTAGCAATGGAAACGCTGATGAGAACTAACGAAATTCCAGTCCGATAACAGAGTGTTTGTAGCGAAATTCCAGTCGGATAACCAAGAGTGTTTGTAAGGTTGAAAGCTAGCTAAACATTAGAGGTTAAATTGGTTCAGTATCTAACAGCAGTGTGTTAAATGTGTTAATATTCACCAGGTCAAGATAATCTGCCTCGGTTGATTGCCCGTAGTTTAACTTCACTCTTTGAATTACCCGCACGTAGCGTAAACAATGTGACGTCGCCCCTCCAGCATTTCTCCTGACGTTGCTCTGCAGGATTTCTGCCGTGATTGGTCAATTGTTCTCAACTCTGCAAACTGGTGTGAACGTGATTGGCCAAATCTTTTCAGAATCTTTTCAGGTCCAAAAAAAATTAGCCGGTCGTGTAGTCGGCAGCTGGGGCTGGTAACCGGAGGGTGTCCGGTTCGATCCCTGACCAGAAGGAAAAATGAGAAAATTACTAATTTTTCAGCTTTTTGCTGGTTTTTATATGGTTAAAAAGGGACGTTTGGGTAGGGACAATTGGGAACATAACTGACATCTGAGGCACTTTTGGGACATTTGGGTTTCCGAGAATAGTGCATTGTCGTCGGACTGACTATTTTGGCTCGGGGGGCTCTACCATGGAGCTCGCGCCACTACCCCCAACTTTTTGGGACAATTGAGAACATAACTGATATTTGAGAAGAATAAAAACCACAGTAACAGTGACTCTCTTAAGGTAAAGTAACAGTGACTCTCTTAAGGTTTATATTTTGCTGGTTTAACCGGCCGGGTTGGGAGTTCTTTCTGTGGGGCAGCCGTGGCCTGCTGGTTAGGGTTTAGGGCTGGTAACCGGAGGGTTGCCGGTTCGATCTCCGACCATTGGGACATTTGGGTAGGGACATTTGGGTTAGGACAATTGGGAATATAACTGACATTTGAGGCACTTTCGGG
>NC_137914.1:31795308-31810308 GCF_963457725.1 Sprattus sprattus
GGTGTCCCCTCGATCTGCCAGGGAGGACAGTCATTCACTTTCATTTTCATGCTGTGTTTCAAGGGGGTAACCATGAAGCCGAAGCACTTGCTTGCGTGCATCTTAAGCCCCGTCAGGGCACAGAAGTCATTCAGGATTCTGATATTGAAATCCATGTTCTTCCATGTGTCGCTGACCAGCACCAGGTCATCTGCGAATGCAAGCGAGACCAGCTTTGTGTCTGCGATCTTTACTCCCTTACCGAGGCTTTCCAGTGTGTGGAGCAGTGGATCAAGAGCCAGATTGAAAAGCAATGGGGACAGTGGGTCACCCTGCTTCACACCGACTTTCATTGCAATGGGTTCAGATTGTTCTCCCCCGGCTTCAATGCAAGTTACGCCCCCGTCGTACGAGCTTTGTATTGTGTTTATGATGTGTTCATCCAGACCTCTCTGCCTGAGCACTGCAAGCAAGTGCTCGTGTGTCACCGTATCGAAAGCCTTTGCCACGTCCACGAGCACCACCGCTAGTGACTTTCTCTCCCTCCTGCTGGCTTTAACCAGACTTTGAAGGATGTGAAGATTCTCACTACAGCCAGGAGAGTCCCTGAACCCTCGCTGCCTGTCGTGGATAGTGCAGGCTTTCGTAAGGCGCCCATTTAGCAGTCGTGAGAACAGCCGCATCAGCATCGAGCCGATAGTGATTGGGCGCCAGTTATTCGGGTCATTCAACAGCAGAGGGTCGGAGGTCTTTGGTATCAGTACAGTTCTCGCGGGCTTTACACACTGAGGTATGAACCCCGCCGCAAGCCAGCTGCCAAAGAGTTTTGATAGCTTCACACCCTTCGGGTCCCAGAGGAGTAGGTCATCCCGCCCGATGCCGTCCGTGCCTGGTGCCGATTTCCTGTCCGTCTTTCTGAGGTGTGTGAGCACCTCTTCGGGGGTGAACAGGGTGGAGAAGTGTTCGTTGTCCGCCCCGCTGGCGGCCTTAAAGCCTCCCAAGCCCTTGAAGGCACCTTCTGACCCCATCCAACGCCTTTCAAACACTTCGTGTAATTGAGGCAGCGGGACTGGGCAGTCGGTCGCTTCACTCCCGTCAAGGACATAGCTAACAAGCTTAGCCGGGTCCGTACTCATTAGTTTTCTGAGTTTATGGACCTCATCCCTCTTCATTTCTCGCTTGCTTCGGGGCTTCATCGGCTCGCCAGCTTTGCTGTTCTTTTTGGTCGCTGGACCTTTTCTTCTCGCCTCCCTTATCACCATCGCCGTAGCGGTCTCAATGGCCACTGCTGCGCCCGGGTCCTTCCTGCTTGCCAGTGTGAGCGCCCGCCTGATTTCGTGTTCGTGAGTGTACATGTCAATGAGAGCACCAGCTTGCCACCTTAATTTTCTGTTGAGGCCAGTTACTGCTTGTAACCCTCGTGGCTGTATCAGCAGATTGAGTTCAGCAGGGATTTCCTGCCTCTCCAGGTTTGCCTCTGTTGGCTGCAGTAAGAGCTTAGTGCTTCTCCTGTGAGATTGCCGTCTCATGCACTGTCTTTTCTCTTTCACTTCGTGGGAGGACCTACCTGGAAGCTGACTTGCAATTTCCACATTCATGTAATATACAGAGTATTGGCCTTGCTCGAGAGCCTCCTCCATCTCCATCAAAGTTTTTAGTTCTTTTACAGACCACTTAGCCTTGCGACCTGTGGTCTTGCCCTTCTTCATCGCAGCCATTCCTTCTGGATGTTCTGGCAGATTTCTCTGCCCACCCCGTGGGGTTCCGGTTACTGTGCGGGGTGCAACACCGTACCTGTGATTTTTACAATCGACTTCCACTGCCGACAACGGTTAGGAAACCGAAAAACATATAATTTTATATTATATGATTGCTGTGTGACTTTTACAACTGATTTACACAATCCTCAGCAACGGCCTGCGAGCGGGAGGGGTCGACCGAAATTCCCTACCCTCCCAAGTAGAGGCCCCGTGGGACCTCAGCACCTGGGATGCTTTACGAAATCACCGGGGGCAGAAAGGATACTCCGGCGTACACCGGGCGCCTTTCTAGGGTGAAACGTGTGAGACGAATGGCTTTAAAAAAAGATAAAAACAAAATATTATATTTTCTGTTTAAAGAACTTGCCAGGTTCTTTTCACAGAGTTTGCTGAGTTCTGTTACAGAGTTTGCCACGTTCTGTTTACAGAGTTTGCCTCACTCCGTTTACAGAGTTTGCCACATTCTGTTTGCAGAGTTTGATTGCGATTTGTGTGTTATTTTTCTCCGGGGATTCATATGCAACTTAGGACATAGTTGCTTCAGGTGGGATTTGAACCTGCGATTCTCAAATGTTCTTCTGAAATCTTACCCTTTGCGGGTTTCGAACCTGTGCTCTTCAGGTTCGTGGTGCCGCGCCCTACCCACTGAGCCACCGTGCTGATACAGAATCCCACCTGTCAGTGCGACCAAGTCACCGATTCCTCCCACAGTAAATTTCCAGGCTATTTCCTCTTTCAGAGCCAATCTTTATCCCATAATTGGGGTAATTGCTAGCCAACTTCCCTCAATCATTTGGATCAACTCTGATATTTATTTAGCCTTAATGTTCTTGAGATTCGTTTTTGCCCCGACCCTATGACAGAGTCATAGTTACTTTTCCATAAGAGTCATAGTATGACTCTCTTATGGAACCTTAAGAGACTCATAGTTACTGGTTAACCATGGGTAAAAAAAAGTTGGGGGTGCTGGCGCGAGCTCCATGGCCTACCCTCCCGAGCCAAAACGGTCAGTCCGACGACAGTGCACTTTTTTCGGACACTCTCTGAGGATTCCCCTTAAGCCTGGAGGATGCCAAAAAGAGGTTTTGCCACCGGGTACCATCTCGGGACTAGAGAGCTCCTTTTCAGAAGCCTCCTGGAGGATTGTAACAAGGCCCCAGAAGCTCATAGAGAGTCCGTTGATGGTGCATCTTTCTCGGGCAAATATTTTTGACATTATGGTGCATCTGGAAGTCGAAAACAAGGGACTCGAAGCTCGCAGAGAGTCCGTTGATGGTGCATCTTTGGCGGACACATGTTTTTGACATTATGGTGCCTCTGGAAGTCGAAAACAAGGGACTCGAAGCTGGTAAAGAGTCCGTTGATGGTGCTCTGTCCTCGGACACATTATGTTCACATCCTGGTGCCTGTGGAGGATGTAACTAGGGGTGTAGCTGCACATGGCCAGTCCGCTGAAGGTGACCTATTCTCGGACACATTCTGTCACATCCTGGTGCCTGTGGAGGATGTAACTAGGGGTGTAGCTGCACATGGTCAGTCCACTGAAGGTGACCTATTCTCGGACACATTCTTTCACATCCTGGTGCCTGTGAAGGATGTTACTAGGGGTGCAGCTGCACATGGCCAGTCCGCTGAAGGTGACCTATTCTCGGACACATTCTGTCACATCCTGGTGCCTGTGGAGGATGTAACCAGGGGTGTAGCTGCTCAGGGCCAGTCCGCTGAAGGTGAACTGTTCTCGGACACTTGTTCCTCAAATCTTGGTCCTCCTGGAGGATATAGAGGGGTCTAGAGGCTCATGTCATATCCGCTGAAGGTGCAGTATTCTCGGACACCTTTGAGCAGGGTCCTACCCCTCTGGAGGTCTGAAAACTGTGGATTTTTTCTAAGTCCATTTTGGTTAATCATGGGAAGGGTTTTGGTTAAAAAAAAAAAGTTCCACGAGAGGTAACTCAGCCTCTGAGTGTCCGATTTTCAAGCGGTTTGAAGCGGACTGTTGACCACACTCTCCTCCCTCTCCCGGAGGATGTATAGGGGTCTAGAGGCTCAAGGCATGTCCGCTGAAGGTGACCTATTCTCGGACACATTCTGTCACATCCTGGTGCCTGTGGAGGATGTAACTAGGGGTGTAGCTGCACATGGCCAGTCCGCTGAAGGTGCACTGTTCTCGGCCACATGTTCCTCAAATCCTGGTTCTCCTGGAGGATATAGAGGGATCTAGAGGCTCATGGCATGTCCGCTGAAGGTGCAGTATTCTCGGACACCTTTGAGCAGGGTCCTACCCCTCTGGAGGTCTGAATATTCTGGATTTTTTCTAAGTCCATTTTGGTTAACCATGGGTAGGGTTTTGGTTAACCATGGGTACGAAAAAGTTGGGGTTGGTGGCGAGGGCTCCACAAAATACCCTCCCGACCGAAAACGGTCAGTCCGACGACCATGCACCTTTCTCGGACACCTTCTGGAAATCCCCCTAAGGCCTGGAGGATCACAGAAAGAGGTTTTGCCACCGGGTGACGGCGCGAAATCGAGAGCACCCTAAAAAAGTGGACTTAGGCTCAGAACGAAAAATAAAAAAAGTTCCACAAAGAGGTAACTCAGCCTCTGAGTGTCCGATTTTCAAGCGGTTTGAAGCGGACTGTTGACCACACTCTCCTCCCTCTCCTCTCCTAAACCTTCTGACCGATTGGAAACCGTGACCCGCCAGGGGAGGCACCCTGTCTCACAGGTCCCACCTCCCCGCCACCGCGGTCAGCCTCCAGGCCTGGGACGCCGAGGGCTCTACGGAGCTCTCTGTCACTGCGCCGAACCCTTCTCTAGCGAGAATTTGCCCCGGATGAGTGGGGAGAGGCATATTAGTGGCTGAGGTACCTGAGAAGCACAGGTTCGAACCCCGCGAAGGGCAAGTCTTGGTGAAACCACCCATTAAAGGTGTTAGTTTCGACGAAACCACCTGAAAATCGTAGGATCGAACCCCACATGAAGCAACTCGGTCCTTGTCACATAGGTCTCTCTGGCTCAAGAGGAAGGCTCGACTCTATAAGGCTCGACACATTGCATCCTTAAAAACCTACACATAATAAGCAGCTCAACACCCCGTAGTGCAACTGTACTACACACTAAACAAACACACCACACAGTGGGGCGTGGCAGATCGGTATGAATCTCCGGTTTTCATGAGGCGAACTTGTGCTGATGACTGATCGTCTGAAGGCTGTGGCGGCAAGCGAGAAACGGAGCAAGCTATCTAGAATTCAATGGCGACCTCAGTTAGACGTCCAGCAGTGCTGGGAGCTCTGTGTGTGTCTGTGGGAGCCTCATGAAGCTCACTGTGTTTGGGGGCAGTGGGCTGGGGCTGAGGGCAGTACTGGGGGTTAGGGTTAGTGCTGGGCAGTGCTGGGAGCTCTGTGTGTGTCTGTGGGACCCTCAGAGAGCTTTAATAGCAGGCAGAATTTTTGGGCCTAAAGGGAGACAAGTGTGAGCCATTGGGGCTTGCTGTGACTTAATACAGTACACAGGGCAGTGTTTGGAGCTCTCTGTGTGTCTCTCTGACCTCTGGGGACCTTTAATAGACAGCAGGCTAATTAGGCCTGTCTGGGGAGGTGTGTGTGTCTGTAGGCCTCCCAGTAAGTGAACCCAACACACTGGGCAGTGTTTGGAGCTCTCTGTGTGTCTCTCTGACCTCTGGGGACCTTTAATAGACAGCAGGCTTCTTAGGCCTGTCTGGGGAGGTGTGTGCTCCTGTAGGCCTTCCAGTAAGTGAACACAACACACTGGGCAGTGCTGGGAGCTCTCTGTGTGTCTCTCTGACCTTTGGGGACCTTTAATAGACAGCAGGCTTCTTAGGCCTGTCTGGGGAGGTGTGTGTGTCTGTGGGCCTCCCAGTAAGTGAACCAACACACTGGGCAGTGTTTGTAGCTGTCTGGGTGTCTCTCTGACCTTTGGGGACCTTTAATAGACAGCAGGCTTCTTAGGCCTGTCTGGGGACGTGTGTTTGTCTGTAGGCCTCCCAGTAAGTGAACACAACACACTGGGCAGTGCTGGGAGCTCTCTGTGTGTCTCTCTGACCTTTGGGGACCTTTAATAGACAGCAGGCTTCTTAGGCCTGTCTGGGGAGGTGTGTGTGTCTGTCGGCCTCCCAGTAAGTGAACACAACACACTGGGCAGTGCTGGGAGCTCTCTGTGTGTCTCTCTGACCTTTGGGGACCTTTAATAGACAGCAGGCTTCTTAGGCCTCTCTGGGGAGGTGTGTGTGTCTGTAGTCCTCCCAGTAAGTGAACCCAACACACTGGGCAGTGTTTGGAGCTGTGTGGGTGTCTCTCTGACCTTTGGGGACCTTTAATAGACAGCAGGCTTCTTAGGCCTGTCTGGGGAGGTGTGTGTGAAAACCTTGAGAGACTAATGAAAACCTTAAGAGAGTCATAGTTACTTTTCCATAAGAGTCATAGTATGACTCTCTTATGGAACCTTAAGAGACTCATAGTTACTGGTTAACCATGGGTAAAAAAAAGTTGGGGGTGCTGGCGCGAGCTCCATGGCCTACCCTCCCGAGCCAAAATGGTCAGTCCGACGACAGTGCACTTTTTTCGGACACTCTCTGAGGATTCCCCTTAAGCCTGGAGGATGCCAAAAAGAGGTTTTGCCACCGGGTACCATCTCGGGACTAGAGAGCTCCTTTTCAGAAGCCTCCTGGAGGATTGTAACAAGGCCCCAGAAGCTCATAGAGAGTCCGTTGATGGTGCATCTTTCTCGGGCACATGTTTTTGACATTATGGTGCATCTGGAAGTCGAAAACAAGGGACTTGAAGCTCGCAGAGAGTCCGTTGATGGTGCATCTTTGGCGGACACATGTTTTTGACATTATGGTGCCTCTGGAAGTCGAAAACAAGGGACTCGAAGCTGGTAAAGAGTCCGTTGATGGTGCTCTGTCCTCGGACACATTATGTTCACATCCTGGTGCCTGTGGAGGATGTAACTAGGGGTGTAGCTGCACATGGCCAGTCCGCTGAAGGTGACCTATTCTCGGACACATTCTGTCACATCCTGGTGCCTGTGGAGGATGTAACTAGGGGTGTAGCTGCACATGGTCAGTCCGCTGAAGGTGACCTATTCTCGGACACATTCTGTCACATCCTGGTGCCTGTGGAGGATGTTACTAGGGGTGCAGCTGCACATGGCCAGTCCGCTGAAGGTGACCTATTCTCGGACACATTTTGTCACAACCTGGTGCCTTTGGAGGATGTAACCAGGGGTGTAGCTGCTCAGGGCCAGTCCGCTGAAGGTGCACTGTTCTCGGACACATGTTCCTCAAAGAGAGCTTCTGAAAAGGAGCTCTCTAGTCCCGAGATGGTACCCGAAATTCCAGGAAAAATCCAGAATATTCAGACCTCCAGAGGGGTAGGACCCTGCTCAAAGGTGTCCGAGAATACTGCACCTTCAGCGGACATGCCATGAGCCTCTAGATCCCTCTATATCCTCCAGGAGAACCAGGATTTGAGGAACATGTGTCCGAGAACAGTGCACCTTCAGTGGACTGGCCATGTGCAGCTACAACCCTAGTTACATCCTCCACAGGCACCATGATGTGAACATAATTTTTCCGAGGACAGAGCACCATCAACGGACTCTTTACCAGCTTTGAGTCCCTTGTTTTCGACTTCCAGAGGCACCATAATGTCAAAAACATGTGTCCGCCAAAGATGCACCATCAACGGACTCTCTGCGAGCTTCAAGTCCCTTGTTTTCGACTTCCAGATGCACCATAATGTCAAAAACATGTGCCCGAGAAAGATGCACCATCAACGGACTCTCTATGAGCTTCTGGGGCCTTGTTACAATCCTACAGGAGGCTTCTGAAAAGGAGCTCTCTAGTCCCGAGATGGTACCCGGTGGCAAAACCTCTTTTTGGCATCCTCCAGGCTTAAGGGGAATCCTCAGAGAGTGTCCGAAAAAAGTGCACTGTCGTCGGACTGACCATTTTGGCTCGGGAGGGTAGGCCATGGAGCTCGCGCCAGCACCCCCAACTTTTTTTTACCCATGGTTAACCAGTAACTATGAGTCTCTTAAGGTTCCATAAGAGAGTCATACTATGACTCTTATGGAAAAGTAACTATGACTCTCTTAAGGTTTTCATTAGTCTCTTAAGGTTTTCACACACACCTCCCCAGACAGGCCTAAGAAGCCTGCTGTCTATTAAAGGTCCCCAAAGGTCAGAGAGACACCCACACAGCTCCAAACACTGCCCAGTGTGTTGGGTTCACTTACTGGGAGGCCTACAGACACACACACCTCCCCAGACAGGCCTAAGAAGCCGGCTGTCTATTAAAGGTCCCCAAAGGTCAGAGAGACACACAGAGAGCTCCCAGCACTGCCCAGTGTTTTGTGTTCACTTACTGGGAGGCCAACAGACACACACACCTCCCCAGACAGGCCTAAGAAGCCTGCTGTCTATTAAAGGTCCCCAAAGGTCAGAGAGACACACAGAGAGCTCCCAGCACTGCCCAGTGTGTTGTGTTCACTTACTGGGAGGCCTACAGACAAACACACCTCCCCAGACAGGCCTAAGAAGCCTGCTGTCTATTAAAGGTCCCCAAAGGTCAGAGAGACACCCAGACAGCTACAAACACTGCCAAGTGTGTTGGTTCACTTACTGGGAGGCCCACAGACACACACACCTCCCCAGACAGGCCTAAGAAGCCTGCTGTCTATTAAAGGTCCCCAAAGGTCAGAGAGACACACAGAGAGCTCCCAGCACTGCCCAGTGTGTTGTGTTCACTTACTGGAAGGCCTACAGGCACACACACCTCCCCAGACAGGCCTAAGAAGCCTGCTGTCTATTAAAGGTCCCCAGAGGTCAGAGAGACACACAGAGAGCTCCAAACACTGCCCAGTGTGTTGGGTTCACTTACTAGGAGGCCTACAGACACACACACCTCCCCAGACAGGCCTAATTAGCCTGCTGTCTATTAAAGGTCCCCAGAGGTCAGAGAGACACACAGAGAGCTCCAAACACTGCCCTGTGTACTGTATTAAGTCACAGCAAGCCCCAATGGCTCACACTTGTCTCCCTTTAGGCCCAAAAATTCTGCCTGCTATTAAAGCTCTCTGAGGGTCCCACAGACACACACAGAGCTCCCAGCACTGCCCAGTACTAACCCTAACCCCCAGTACTGCCCTCAGCCCCAGCCCACTGCCCCCAAACACAGTGAGCTTCATGAGGCTCCCACAGACACACACAGAGCTCCCAGCACTGCTGGACGTCTAACTGAGGTCGCCATTGAATTCTAGATAGCTTGCTCCGTTTCTCGCTTGCCGCCACAGCCTTCAGACGATCAGTCATCAGCACAAGTTCGCCTCATGAAAACCGGAGATTCATACCGATCTGCCACGCCCCACTGTGTGGTGTGTTTGTTTAGTGTGTAGCGCAGTTGCACTACGGGGTGTTGAGCTGCTTATTATGTGTAGGTTTTTAAGGATGCAATGTGTCGAGCCTTATAGAGTTGAGCCTTCCTCTTGAGCCAGAGAGACCTATGTGACAAGGACCGAGTTGCTTCATGTGGGGTTCGATCCTACGATTTTCAGGTGGTTTCGTCGAAACTAACACCTTTAATGGGTGGTTTCACCAAGACTTGCCCTTCGCGGGGTTCGAACCTGTGCTTCTCAGGTACCTCAGCCACTAATATGCCTCTCCCCACTCATCCGGGGCAAATTCTCGCTAGAGAAGGGTTCGGCGCAGTGACAGAGAGCTCCGTAGAGCCCTCGGCGTCCCAGGCCTGGAGGCTGACCGCGGTGGCGGGGAGGTGGGACCTGTGAGACAGGGTGCCTCCCCTGGCGGGTCACGGTTTCCAATCGGTCAGAAGGTTTAGGAGAGGAGAGGGAGGAGAGTGTGGTCAACAGTCCGCTTCAAACCGCTTGAAAATCGGACACTCAGAGGCTGAGTTACCTCTTTGTGGAACTTTTTTTATTTTTCGTTCTGAGCCTAAGTCCACTTTTTTAGGGTGCTCTCGATTTCGCGCCGTCACCCGGTGGCAAAACCTCTTTCTGTGATCCTCCAGGCCTTAGGGGGATTTCCAGAAGGTGTCCGAGAAAGGTGCATGGTCGTCGGACTGACCGTTTTCGGTCGGGAGGGTATTTTGTGGTAAACTTTTTCGTAACCATGGTTAACAAAAACCCTACCCATGGTTAACCAAAATGGACTTAGAAAAAATCCAGAATATTCAGACCTCCAGAGGGGTAGGACCCTGCTCAAAGGTGTCCGAGAATACTGCACCTTCAGCGGACATGCCATGAGCCTCTAGACCCCTCTATATCCTCCGGGAGGACCAGAATTTAAGGAACATGTGTCCGAGAACAGTGCACCTTCAGCGAACTGGCCATGTGCAGCTACACCCCTAGTTACATCCTCCACAGGCACCAGGATGTGACAGAATGTGTCCGAGAATAGGTCACCTTCAGCGGACATGCCTTGAGCCTCTAGACCCCTATACATCCTCCGGGAGAGGGAGGAGAGTGTGGTCAACAGTCCGCTTCAAACCGCTTGAAAATCGGACACTCAGAGGCTGAGTTACCTCTCGTGGAACTTTTTTTTTTTAACCAAAACCCTACCCATGGTTAACCAAAATGGACTTAGAAAAAATCCACAGTTTTCAGACCTCCAGAGGGGTAGGACCCTGCTCAAAGGTGTCCGAGAATACTGCACCTTCAGCGGACATGACATGAGCCTCTAGACCCCTCTATATCCTCCAGGAGGACCAAGATTTGAGGAACAAGTGTCCGAGAACAGTTCACCTTCAGCGGACTGGCCCTGAGCAGCTACACCCCTGGTTACATCCTCCACAGGCACCAGGATGTGACAGAATGTGTCCGAGAATAGGTCACCTTCAGCGGACTGGCCATGTGCAGCTGCACCCCTAGTAACATCCTCCACAGGCACCAGGATGTGACAGAATGTGTCCGAGAATAGGTCACCTTCAGCGGACTGACCATGTGCAGCTACACCCCTAGTTACATCCTCCACAGGCACCAGGATGTGACAGAATGTGTCCGAGAATAGGTCACCTTCAGCGGACTGGCCATGTGCAGCTACACCCCTAGTTACATCCTCCACAGGCACCAGGATGTGAACATAATGTGTCCGAGGACAGAGCACCATCAACGGACTCTTTACCAGCTTCGAGTCCCTTGTTTTCGACTTCCAGAGGCACCATAATGTCAAAAACATGTGTCCGCCAAAGATGCACCATCAACGGACTCTCTACGAGCTTCGAGTCCCTTGTTTTCGACTTCCAGATGCACCATAATGTCAAAAACATGTGCCCGAGAAAGATGCACCATCAACGGACTCTCTATGAGCTTCTGGGGCCTTGTTACAATCCTCCAGGAGGCTTCTGAAAAGGAGCTCTCTAGTCCCGAGATGGTACCCGGTGGCAAAACCTCTTTTTGGCATCCTCCAGGCTTAAGGGGAATCCTCAGAGAGTGTCCGAAAAAAGTGCACTGTCGTCGGACTGACCGTTTTGGCTCGGGAGGGTAGGCCATGGAGCTCGCGCCAGCACCCCCAACTTTTTTTTACCCATGGTTAACCAGTAACTATGAGTATCTTAAGGTTCCATAAGAGAGTCATACTATGACTCTTATGGAAAAGTAACTATGACTCTGTCATAGGGTCGGGGCAAAAACGAATCTCAAGAACATTAAGGCTAAATAAATATCAGAGTTGATCCAAATGATTGAGGGAAGTTGGCTAGCAATTACCCCAATTATGGGATAAAGATTGGCTCTGAAAGAGGAAATAGCCTGGAAATTTACTGTGGGAGGAATCGGTGACTTGGTCGCACTGACAGGTGGGATTCTGTATCAGCACGGTGGCTCAGTGGGTAGGGCGCGGCACCACGAACCTGAAGAGCACAGGTTCGAAACCCGCAAAGGGTAAGATTTCAGAAGAACATCTGAGAATCGCAGGTTCAAATCCCACCTGAAGCAACTATGTCCTAAGTTGCATATGAATCCCCGGAGAAAAATAACACACAAATCGCAATCAAACTCTGCAAACAGAATGTGGCAAACTCTGTAAACGGAGTGAGGCAAACTCTGTAAACAGAACGTGGCAAACTCTGTAACAGAACTCAGCAAACTCTGTGAAAAGAACCTGGCAAGTTCTTTAAACAGAAAATATAATATTTTGTTTTTATCTTTTTTTAAAGCCATTCGTCTCACACGTTTCACCCTAGAAAGGCGCCCGGTGTACGCCGGAGTATCCTTTCTGCCCCCGGTGATTTCGTAAAGCATCCCAGGTGCTGAGGTCCCACGGGGCCTCTACTTGGGAGGGTAGGGAATTTCGGTCGACCCCTCCCGCTCGCAGGCCGTTGCTGAGGATTGTGTAAATCAGTTGTAAAAGTCACACAGCAATCATATAATATAAAATTATATGTTTTTCGGTTTCCTAACCGTTGTCGGCAGTGGAAGTCGATTGTAAAAATCACAGGTACGGTGTTGCACCCCGCACAGTAACCGGAACCCCACGGGGTGGGCAGAGAAATCTGCCAGAACATCCAGCAGGAATGGCTGCGATGAAGAAGGGCAAGACCACAGGTCGCAAGGCTAAGTGGTCTGTAAAAGAACTAAAAACTTTGATGGAGATGGAGGAGGCTCTCGAGCAAGGCCAATACTCTGTATATTACATGAATGTGGAAATTGCAAGTCAGCTTCCAGGTAGGTCCTCCCACGAAGTGAAAGAGAAAAGACAGTGCATGAGACGGCAATCTCACAGGAGAAGCACTAAGCTCTTACTGCAGCCAACAGAGGCAAACCTGGAGAGGCAGGAAATCCCTGCTGAACTCAATCTGCTGATACAGCCACGAGGGTTACAAGCAGTAACTGGCCTCAACAGAAAATTAAGGTGGCAAGCTGGTGCTCTCATTGACATGTACACTCACGAACACGAAATCAGGCGGGCGCTCACACTGGCAAGCAGGAAGGACCCGGGCGCAGCAGTGGCCATTGAGACCGCTACGGCGATGGTGATAAGGGAGGCGAGAAGAAAAGGTCCAGCGACCAAAAAGAGCAGCAAAGCTGGCGAGCCGATGAAGCCCCGAAGCAAGCGAGAAATGAAGAGGGATGAGGTCCATTAACTCAGAAAACTAATGAGTACGGACCCGGCTAAGCTTGTTAGCTATGTCCTTGACGGGAGTGAAGCGACCGACTGCCCAGTCCCGCTGCCTCAATTACACGAAGTGTTTGAAAGGCGTTGGATGGGGTCAGAAGGTGCCTTCAAGGGCTTGGGAGGCTTTAAGGCCGCCAGCGGGGCGGACAACGAACACTTCTCCACCCTGTTCACCCCCGAAGAGGTGCTCACACACAGAAAGACGGACAGGAAATCGGCACCAGGCACGGACGGCATCGGGCGGGATGACCTACTCCTCTGGGACCCGAAGGGTGTGAAGCTATTAAAACTCTTTGGCAGCTGGCTTGCGGCGGGGTTCATACCTCAGTGTGTAAAGCCCACGAGAACTGTACTGATACCAAAGACCTCCGACCCTCTGCTGTTGAATGACCCGAATAACTGGCGCCCAATCACTATCGGCTCGATGCTGATGCGGCTGTTCTCACGACTGCTAAATGGGCGCCTTACGAAAGCCTGCACTATCCACGACAGGCAGCGAGGGTTCAGGGACTCTCCTGGCTGTAGTGAGAATCTTCACATCCTTCAAAGTCTGGTTAAAGCCAGCAGGAGGGAGAGAAAGTCACTAGCGGTGGTGCTCGTGGACGTGGCAAAGGCTTTCGATACGGTGACACACGAGCACTTGCTTGCAGTGCTCAGGCAGAGAGGTCTGGATGAACACATCATAAACACAATACAAAGCTCGTACGACGGGGGCGTAACTTGCATTGAAGCCGGGGGAGAACAATCTGAACCCATTGCAATGAAAGTCGGTGTGAAGCAGGGTGACCCACTGTCCCCATTGCTTTTCAATCTGGCTCTTGATCCACTGCTCCACACACTGGAAAGCCTCGGTAAGGGAGTAAAGATCGCAGACACAAAGCTGGTCTCGCTTGCATTCGCAGATGACCTGGTGCTGGTCAGCGACACATGGAAGAACATGGATTTCAATATCAGAATCCTGAATGACTTCTGTGCCCTGACGGGGCTTAAGGTGCACGCAAGCAAGTGCTTCGGCTTCATGGTTACCCCCTTGAAACACAGCATGAAAATGAAAGTGAATGACTGTCCCCCCTGGCAGATCGAGGGGACACCAATAGAAATGGTTGAAAGTGGAAGGGCGGTAAGATATCTGGGAATTCAGGTCGGTCCAGTGAGGGGCCTCGAGAAACCCGACATTCTCAAAGAGTTACAAGTGGCGCTGGATAAGGTAGGGGCGACACCATTAACTGCCCCTCAAAAGATTTGGCTGCTTAAGACCTTCATAATCCCCAGGCATTTCTACCGGGCCGACCACAGCGACTACAGTATAGTTCGGCTGCGACTGCTGGACCGGCTACTACGTAGCACAGTAAAAACATGGCTGGGTCTAGCGCAGACCACATGTGATGGGTTGCTCTATGCTAGAGCGAGAGACGGAGGTCTGGGGCTACAAAAGTTGAGCGCCGTTATTCCTGCTATGCAGGCAAAGCGGTTGTGGAAACTTTTGCACTCTGATGATGAAGTCATCAGAAAGATAGCCTGGGACCAGAACGGGCTGGAGGACTGGAGAAGAGCTTGGCTCAAAGCGGGCGGGCAACTGGAGAAATTACCAACTCCAGAGGGTGTGCCAGTAACGAACGTTACTGAAGCAGATGGGGCCCCTCAGCTATCCCGGTACAAGAGACCATGCGAGTGGCAAGATGTAGAGTTCGACCGGTGGGCAGGCAAATCGGTGCAGGGAGTTGGAATAGCCTGGTTCAAAGACTCTCCAGAGTCTAATGCCTGGCTCTCCAAACTCCCAAAAGTGCAACACAAATTCTGCTCACAAGCACTACAGCTACAAGCGAGCGTCTACCCTACCAGGGAATTTATGGCAAGGGGCCAAAGCAAGTGGAACGCGAGTTGCCGAGGCTGTCACGCGAGGCTTGAGTCCGCCTCACACCTCCTCGGAGCATGTCCCAGCGGTAGGGCGAAACGACTGGAGCGACACAATTTTGCATGCCATCGACTGGCAGTCGCTGCGAAGCAGCAGGGCTGGGTTGTCCACAGGGAGAAAGAATTTGGAAGCAGACCAAATGTGAGACGCCCAGACTTGGTCTTTTGCAAAGATGGTAAGGCAATGGTGCT
>NC_137914.1:31815308-31832808 GCF_963457725.1 Sprattus sprattus
GCTATATTATGGGGGCTTATGAGGGCTATGAATGAGAATGAGAATGTTTGGACTGTGAATCAGTATTTTCTTCACGATCGTTTAAATTCAGATGTATAAAATAATGTATTGGGAGGTAGTCATATGAATACAGGCTCTTTTACAAATGTTTAGGTTTCTACAATCACTGTTGTTTTATGTTGTCGTATCGATGTATTTAGCCATATAGCTAAGTTATAAACACTCCCTTATCTTACTGGAAGTAAGCTATATTAAGGAGGCTTTTAGCTACGAGTGCTATGAATGAATGAGAATGTTTGGACTGTGAATCAGTATTTTCTACACGATCGTTTAAATTCAGATGTATAAACGAATTTATTGGGAGGTAGTCATATGAATACAGTCTCTTTTACACACGTTTAGGTAGCTACTCTCACTGTTGATGTCATGGAATTTCACCCGTTCTCATCAGCAAATCCTTTGCTTATGTTATCTGTTAGTAATATGTAGTGTGGTTAATTCATGAGCTGTGTTTCAAACACGGACAAAGTATAGCCTATGTGGCTTTTGCCACCACTGTGTTTTTCATAGGGTTATTAATATAACAAGGTAGATGGTCTGCTCTTCATGTTCCTGCATTTATGTTATTGTCATGCATTAAAAACAATGTGCATGCATATGTCACCAAAGGCAACATCTTTAAAGTCACACGAGGAGATGGCAGACACAGAGTGGATTGTCATTGGCAGGAAGGCAACACACCTACCAAGTTTATTTGGAGTTGCTGTTGCCTCCTGCCTCTTTAGTTCATATCAAGGGAACTAATTGAATGTGTGTGTGTCTGTGTTTACAGGTGTCAAACCCCCGTATCGGGGTGGAGTCGTTGCTGCTGACAGTCTCTGTAAAGCATCAGCCCAGCAGAAGGCAGGGAGAGCCAGAGGCTGTCCGGGGAAGTGCTTCAGACTCTAGACAGAGAAGGCCTACAAGACATAGATGCAGGTATAACATGCACACACGCTCAGACACACGCATGCACATATACAGGCCAGGATGCACAGACACACACAAGCGGGCACGCACAGACATATGCAGGTGGGCAGACACGCACGCACAAACAGATGCGCACAGGCACCGAGCACACGCAGATACACACCCACACCCAGGTGTACGCATTCAGGCAGGCTTGCAGGCCCGCCGCGCAGACACAGGCAGGCACGCCGCGTAGGCACAGGCAGGAGAGCCACACAGACACAGGCAGGCAGACACGCACGCTGCGCAGTCACAGGCAGGCAGGCACATGCAGGCCAGGACGCACAGACACCCACCACCGGGCATGCACAGACAGATGCAGGTAGGCAGACACGCACGCACAAACAGACGCACACAGGCACCGAACACACACAGATACACACCCAGGTGTACGCATGCAGGCAGGCTTGCAGGCACGCCGCGCAGGCACAGGCAGGCACGCCACGCAGGCACGCCGCGGAGGTAAAGGCAGGAGAGCCACGCAGACACAGGCAGGCACGCCGCGGAGGTAAAGGCAGGAGAGCCACGCAGACACAAGCAGGCACCCACGCATGCCGCACAGTCACAGGAAGACAGGCACATGCAGGAACGACACACAGACGCACACAAGCAAAGAGGCAGGTACACACGCACACCTCAACTCTCTACACAAAGACAGAGATGCAGGTAGAACACATGCACACACACACACTCACACACTGCTCAACACTCTCCAGCTGCCAGGCAAAAGGGAGGTTCTTACTTCCACCACACTGGTCATTTGGTTTGTCACTGGTTCTCCCAACTGAATGTAGGGTTGGGTACCGAGAACCGGTACCAATACGGCACCGGTTCCATACAACCGATACCTACCCGGACCGAAATGCAACGCAGATTTCGGTGCTTCCTTTCGGTGCCTGAGCAGATAATTTTTATTTTATTTATTTATTTTTTTATTAAAATTTTTATAATTTAACAAAACTAGCGATAGCTAACGAGAAGTAACGTTAGTGGCGTAGATCTTTCTGAGTACGATCTGTATACTTTTTTGTGTTGATAACAGATTTCGTGGGGCACATATAAAACTGCTCCATCTCCCAATATAGACTCTCGCCTGTGTCGCTCACGCTGCATTCCGTATGGGACTAGTGGAAACGGGATTTGTGTTGAGGAGTTGCCATGGTAATGGGTTGACTTGCGTGTGGTTTCGGTTTCAAGATAAGTGTGGTTGTTCTAAGCAGAAGTTGGATACGCTTTATTAAACGGAGAGCTACCGTCTCATCCAAAGATATTCCTTTTCAATGTGAGTTCTTAAGAGAGCACTAACTTGGACGCTACAATAACATTGCAACAGTCTGACAGCGAAGAGCAGGCAGCCTTGCACAGAACAAGCACAAACAGAGCTAGCCATCAATATAACGGAGAAAATGTCGAAAGGTAAACGATCAAAAGTGTGGCTGTATTTCGCACAAAAAGAAGCTAAACTTTTAAAGGGGCAGTACACATTCACGAAACCATTGGGTTTAAATAAATGCAAACTAATTAATATTTGTTTTACTCTGAAGGCAAACATGCTCATATTTCTGCAAAAGTATTACTGAAGTGTGAAGTGTGTGTACAGAGTTTGTTATTTATTTATTTATATTTATTTAAGTATACTGTAAACAGTTGTTATAAGTTAATATATTGTTCATAGTTTGAAGTTAAAAGGTTTGAAGCCAAGTGTTTTGTATTTATTTTTATTTATAGTATACCTCAAACAGTTAATATATTGTTAAATTTAAAGAAAACTATTTGCCTTGGCAATAAATAAGCCTAATGTCTTTAATTAAAAAAAAAAAAAAAAGTATCGGTTCTGGCACCTTTTAGGCACCGGTAACGTTTTAAAAGTATCGGTTATGTACCGGTATCGGATAAAACCCAAACAATACCCATCCCTAACTGAATGGCATGTGGGCTGCTCTAAGTGTTTGTTTGTTTGTATTGTGTCCCTTTGTAGTTGGAAATTCCTCGTGGGGGGAGAGCTGCGCATCATCGTAGTGCTATTGGGGAGCGTTCCTGGTGGACGGGTCAGCGCAGATCGATCTCCATGCTTGAAAGTGACAAAGCGGGTCCCTGCCACACTGGCCGGTAGCAACTTGCTGTGTGGATTGTATACTGGATTTGGCTAACTCCTCTTTGGTGTGGGACACTATTGCTGTGTTTTTTTTTCCGTGGATTTTATATGTGGGGCGTGGTTTTAGTATTGCAAACTGATAATACCTTTTGGGGGGAAGGCGGTATCATGCTTTTTTGTGGACATTGTGTGGATGCTTTTATGTTATACATGGTTGGCTATTAGTGGTGTTTATGCCTATCGCCTAGTGGGGTTCTATGTACGGTGGCTCTGTGCCTACAGTCTTGTATCCAGTCTCCTTGTGGCAAATACACATTTGTATAACCATTTCTGATTCTGAGTGTTGTCTGTGACCTGAGTGTTGCTGTACAAGGGGGTTTTTCAATGACAATGTGTGTTAAAACAGCACACAGATTACAATAATAACAGTTATGATAATAATAATAATGATGATGATGAAAAATAATATACAGGGAGGATGCCAAGGACAACATTAATAAAAGTAACATTGCATGTTATTAACTAGTCAATACAAATGATAGACACTGAATTATGGAAAGATCTGCATGCGATGATCCCTTGGCAGTGGACATTCTGGTTCTTCAGGTACAGGTATGTGGGAGAAGAAATAAATAATTATTACACATAAAGAACACAAATGCATTTGTATGAGACAATTGTTTAAATTTAGATAGAAATATAGCGGGGTTGTTGAGTTATGTGTTCTCATTAATAGTTTTTATGTTGCTGATTTGTATCCTATTGTGTCAATTATACTAATTTTATGTGTTCTGTAAGTTATGGGAAATGCACTTATGGAGCTCTTAATTTGATATAAATATCCGCGGAGAGGATGTGAAAAAAACGGAACTCATAATTCCCAAATCGTAGGATCGTATCCCGTCTGCAGACAAAACCAGTTGTGGGTCCAAATATTGTTAAAGCAGTTAGAAATGCATTTCTCAGATAGGTATGGATGCAGAAACACCCACATTTTCTTCCTCCTTCCTCCTCTCTTCTTTTCTCCTCTCTTTTTTCCTTTTTCCCTCTTCCCCCTCTTTTTTTTTAACCCTAACCAGTAGGCCACGGTTGACTCTGACAGAAAAGGAGGAGAAATCTGTCATCTCTTCCTGTGCTACCACTGCAGCTCTCATAGCACTAGGAATTCAGCCATTTACATCAGCAATCAGCTTGCATTTACACCTAAAGACAACACACACACACACACAGGCACACAGACACACACACAGGCACACAGACACACAGACACACACAAAGGCACACAGACACACAGACAAGGCACCCTCAAATTCCTCAAATTCCTCTTTTGACTGTTTCAAGAGTCCCCCTGAAGCAAAGCCTGAACCCGCCTCTCAGAATCTCTCCCCAGTATATAAGCCTGACCTACTCTGTCGCCATTTTGTGGGAGAAAGAGCTGGAGAGTGGAGCAGCAAGATTCTTAAAGACAAATTTCAGAGACATTTCTTTCAAGATTGCCGTGAGTTTTCAAGACGGTGAGTGTTCTGTTATTACAAGTATGTTTAGCTATTGAGTTGTAACTATTAGTTTGATGGTTAGTGGCTGGAGAAGCTGTGTGGCAGTCAGCCAGGGGGGAGGTGGGAGGGGAGCTGTGTGTGTGTGTGTGTGTTTGTGTGTGTGTGTGTGTGTGTGTGTGTCATATTATCTAAGATTTTTACCCTAACCAGAATGTTTTTTGAGTTGTTTAGATATGATTCTGCGAGTGTGCTGCGAGTCCTGCAAAATCCTTCTAAAACAAAGAAAATCATCCTAGTTACATCCTCCACAGGCACCAGGATGTGACAGAATGTGTCCGAGAATAGGTCACCTTCAGCGGACTGGCCATGTGCAGCTACACCCCTAGTTACACCCTCCACAGGCACCAGGATGTGACAGAATGTGTCCGAGAATAGGTCACCTTCAGCGGACTGGCCATGTGCAGCTACACCCCTAGTTACATCCTCCACAGGCACCATGATGTGAACATAATGTGTCCGAGGACAGAGCACCATCAACGGACTCTTTACCAGCTTTGAGTCCCTTGTTTTCGACTTCCAGAGGCACCATAATGTCAAAAACATGTGTCCGCCAAAGATGCACCATCAACGGACTCTCTGCGAGCTTCAAGTCCCTTGTTTTCAACTTCCAGATGCACCATAATGTCAAAAACATGTGCCCGAGAAAGATGCACCATCAACGGACTCTCTATGAGCTTCTGGGGCCTTGTTACAATCCTCCAGGAGGCTTCTGAAAAGGAGCTCTCTAGTCCCGAGATGGTACCCGGTGGCAAAACCTCTTTTTGGCATCCTCCAGGCTTAAGGGGAATCCTCAGAGAGTGTCCGAAAAAAGTGCACTGTCGTCGGACTGACCGTTTTGGCTCGGGAGGGTAGGCCATGGAGCTCGCGCCAGCACCCCCAACTTTTTTTTACCCATGGTTAACCAGTAACTATGAGTCTCTTAAGGTTCCATAAGAGAGTCATACTATGACTCTTATGGAAAAGTAACTATGACTCTCTTAAGGTTTTCATTAGTCTCTTAAGGTTTTCACACACACCTCCCCAGACAGGCCTAAGAAGCCTGCTGTCTATTAAAGGTCCCCAAAGGTCAGAGAGACACCCACACAGCTCCAAACACTGCCCAGTGTGTTGGGTTCACTTACTGGGAGGCCTACAGACACACACACCTCCCCAGACAGGCCTAAGAAGCCTGCTGTCTATTAAAGGTCACCAAAGGTCAGAGAGACACACAGAGAGCTCCCAGCACTGCCCAGTGTGTTGTGTTCACTTACTGGGAGGCCGACAGACACACACACCTCCCCAGACAGGCCTAAGAAGCCTGCTGTCTATTAAAGGTCCCCAAAGGTCAGAGAGACACACAGAGAGCTCCCAGCACTGCCCAGTGTGTTGTGTTCACTTACTGGGAGGCCTACAGACAAACACACCTCCCCAGACAGGCCTAAGAAGCCTGCTGTCTATTAAAGGTCCCCAAAGGTCAGAGAGACACCCAGACAGCTACAAACACTGCCCAGTGTGTTGGTTCACTTACTGGGAGGCCCACAGACACACACACCTCCCCAGACAGGCCTAAGAAGCCTGCTGTCTATTAAAGGTCCCCAAAGGTCAGAGAGACACACAGAGAGCTCCCAGCACTGCCCAGTGTGTTGTGTTCACTTACTGGAAGGCCTACAGGCACACACACCTCCCCAGACAGGCCTAAGAAGCCTGCTGTCTATTAAAGGTCCCCAGAGGTCAGAGAGACACACAGAGAGCTCCAAACACTGCCCAGTGTGTTGGGTTCACTTACTGGGAGGCCTACAGACACACACACCTCCCCAGACAGGCCTAATTAGCCTGCTGTCTATTAAAGGTCCCCAGAGGTCAGAGAGACACACAGAGAGCTCCAAACACTGCCCTGTGTACTGTATTAAGTCACAGCAAGCCCCAATGGCTCACACTTGTCTCCCTTTAGGCCCAAAAATTCTGCCTGCTATTAAAGCTCTCTGAGGGTCCCACAGACACACACAGAGCTCCCAGCACTGCCCAGCACTAACCCTAACCCCCAGTACTGCCCTCAGCCCCAGCCCACTGCCCCCAAACACAGTGAGCTTCATGAGGCTCCCACAGACACACACAGAGCTCCCAGCACTGCTGGACGTCTAACTGAGGTCGCCATTGAATTTTAGATAGCTTGCTCCGTTTCTCGCTTGCCGCCACAGCCTTCAGACGATCAGTCATCAGCACAAGTTCGCCTCATGAAAACCGGAGATTCATACCGATCTGCCACGCCCCACTGTGTGGTGTGTTTGTTTAGTGTGTAGCGCAGTTGCACTACGGGGTGTTGAGCTGCTTATTATGTGTAGGTTTTTAAGGATGCAATGTGTCGAGCCTTATAGAGTCGAGCCTTCCTCTTGAGCCAGAGAGACCTATGTGACAAGGACCGAGTTGCTTCATGTGGGGTTCGATCCTACGATTTTCAGGTGGTTTCGTCGAAACTAACACCTTTAATGGGTGGTTTCACCGAGACTTGCCCTTCGCGGGGTTCGAACCTGTGCTTCTCAGGTACCTCAGCCACTAATATGCCTCTCCCCACTCATCCGGGGCAAATTCTCGCTAGAGAAGGGTTCGGCGCAGTGACAGAGAGCTCCGTAGAGCCCTCGGCGTCCCAGGCCTGGAGGCTGACCGCGGTGGCGGGGAGGTGGGACCTGTGAGACAGGGTGCCTCCCCTGGCGGGTCACGGTTTCCAATCGGTCAGAAGGTTTAGGAGAGGAGCGGGAGGAGAGTGTGGTCAACAGTCCGCTTCAAACCGCTTGAAAATCGGACACTCAGAGGCTGAGTTACCTCTTTGTGGAACTTTTTTTATTTTTCGTTCTGAGCCTAAGTCCACTTTTTTAGGGTGCTCTCGATTTCGCGCCGTCACCCGGTGGCAAAACCTCTTTCTGTGATCCTCCAGGCCTTAGGGGGATTTTCAGAAGGTGTCCGAGAAAGGTGCATGGTCGTCGGACTGACCGTTTTCGGTCGGGAGGGTATTTTGTGGAGCCCTCGCCACCACCCCCAACTTTTTCGTACCCATGGTTAACCAAAACCCTACCCATGGTTAACCAAAATGGACTTAGAAAAAATCCAGAATTTTCAGACCTCCAGAGGGGTAGGACCCTGCTCAAAGGTGTCCGAGAATACTGCACCTTCAGCGGACATGCCATGAGCCTCTAGACCCCTCTATATCCTCCAGGAGGACCAGGATTTGAGGAACATGTGTCCGAGAACAGTGCACCTTCAGCGGACTGGCCATATGCAGCTACACCCCTAGTTACACCCTCCACAGGCACCAGGATGTGACAGAATGTGTCCGAGAATAGGTCACCTTCAGCGGACTGGCCATGTGCAGCTACACCCCTAGTTACATCCTCCACAGGCACTATGATGTGAACATAATGTGTCCGAGGACAGAGCACCATCAACGGACTCTTTACCAGCTTTGAGTCCCTTGTTTTCGACTTCCAGAGGCACCATAATGTCAAAAACATGTGTCCGCCAAAGATGCACCATCAACGGACTCTCTGCGAGCTTCAAGTCCCTTGTTTTCGACTTCCAGATGCACCATAATGTCAAAAACATGTGCCCGAGAAAGATGCACCATCAACGGACTCTCTATGAGCTTCTGGGGCCTTGTTACAATCCTCCAGGAGGCTTCTGAAAAGGAGCTCTCTAGTCCCGAGATGGTACCCGGTGGCAAAACCTCTTTTTGGCATCCTCCAGGCTTAAGGGGAATCCTCAGAGAGTGTCCGAAAAAAGTGCACTGTCGTCGGACTGACCATTTTGGCTCGGGAGGGTAGGCCATGGAGCTCGCGCCAGCACCCCCAACTTTTTTTTACCCATGGTTAACCAGTAACTATGAGTCTCTTAAGGTTCCATAAGAGAGTCATACTATGACTCTTATGGAAAAGTAACTATGACTCTCTTAAGGTTTTCATTAGTCTCTTAAGGTTTTCACACACACCTCCCCAGACAGGCCTAAGAAGCCTGCTGTCTATTAAAGGTCCCCAAAGGTCAGACAGACACCCACACAGCTCCAAACACTGCCCAGTGTGTTGGGTTCACTTACTGGGAGGCCTACAGACACACACACCTCCCCAGACAGGCCTAAGAAGCCTGCTGTCTATTAAAGGTCCCCAAAGGTCAGAGAGACACACAGAGAGCTCCCAGCACTGCCCAGTGTGTTGTGTTCACTTACTGGGAGGCCGACAGACACACACACCTCCCCAGTCAGGCCTAAGAAGCCTGCTGTCTATTAAAGGTCCCCAAAGGTCAGAGAGACACACAGAGAGCTCCCAGCACTGCCCAGTGTGTTGTGTTCACTTACTGGGAGGCCTACAGACAAACACACCTCCCCAGACAGGCCTAAGAAGCCTGCTGTCTATTAAAGGTCCCCAAAGGTCAGAGAGACACCCAGACAGCTACAAACACTGCCCAGTGTGTTGGTTCACTTACTGGGAGGCCCACAGACACACACACCTCCCCAGACAGGCCTAAGAAGCCTGCTGTCTATTAAAGGTCCCCAAAGGTCAGAGAGACACACAGAGAGCTCCCAGCACTGCCCAGTGTGTTGTGTTCACTTACTGGAAGGCCTACAGGCACACACACCTCCCCAGACAGGCCTAAGAAGCCTGCTGTCTATTAAAGGTCCCCAGAGGTCAGAGAGACACACAGAGAGCTCCAAACACTGCCCAGTGTGTTGGGTTCACTTACTGGGAGGCCTACAGACACACACACCTCCCCAGACAGGCCTAATTAGGCTGCTGTCTATTAAAGGTCCCCAGAGGTAAGAGAGACACACAGAGAGCTCCAAACACTGCCCTGTGTACTGTATTAAGTCACAGCAAGCCCCAATGGCTCACACTTGTCTCCCTTTAGGCCCAAAAATTCTGCCTGCTATTAAAGCTCTCTGAGGGTCCCACAGACACACACAGAGCTCCCAGCACTGCCCAGCACTAACCCTAACCCCCAGTACTGCCCTCAGCCCCAGCCCACTGCCCCCAAACACAGTGAGATTCATGAGGCTCCCACAGACACACACAGAGCTCCCAGCACTGCTGGACGTCTAACTGAGGTCGCCATTGAATTCTAGATAGCTTGCTCCGTTTCTCGCTTGCCGCCACAGCCTTCAGACGATCAGTCATCAGCACAAGTTCGCCTCATGAAAACCGGAGATTCATACCGATCTGCCACGCCCCACTGTGTGGTGTGTTTGTTTAGTGTGTAGCGCAGTTGCACTACGGGGTGTTGAGCTGCTTATTATGTGTAGGTTTTTAAGGATGCAATGTGTCGAGCCTTATAGAGTCGAGCCTTCCTCTTGAGCCAGAGAGACCTATGTGACAAGGACCGAGTTGCTTCATGTGGGGTTCGATCCTACGATTTTCAGGTGGTTTCGTCGAAACTAACACCTTTAATGGGTGGTTTCACCAAGACTTGCCCTTCGCGGGGTTCGAACCTGTGCTTCTCAGGTACCTCAGCCACTAATATGCCTCTCCCCACTCATCCGGGGCAAATTCTCGCTAGAGAAGGGTTCGGCGCAGTGACAGAGAGCTCCGTAGAGCCCTCGGCATCCCAGGCCTGGAGGCTGACCGCGGTGGCGGGGAGGTGGGACCTGTGAGACAGGGTGCCTCCCCTGGCGGGTCACGGTTTCCAATCGGTCAGAAGGTTTAGGAGAGGAGAGGGAAGAGAGAGTGGTCAACAGTCCGCTTCAAACCGCTTGAAAATCGGACACTCAGAGGCTGAGTTACCTCTTTGTGGAACTTTTTTTATTTTTCGTTCTGAGCCTAAGTCCACTTTTTTAGGGTGCTCTCGATTTCGCGCCGTCACCCGGTGGCAAAATCTCTTTCTGTGATCCTCCAGGCCTTAGGGGGATTTTCAGAAGGTGTCCGAGAAAGGTGCATGGTCGTCGGACTGACCGTTTTCGGTCGGGAGGGTATTTTGTGGAGCCCTCGCCACCACCCCCAACTTTTTCGTACCCATGGTTAACCAAAACCCTACCCATGGTTAACCAAAATGGACTTAGAAAAAATCCAGAATTTTCAGACCTCCAGAGGGGTAGGACCCTGCTCAAAGGTGTCCGAGAATACTGCACCTTCAGCGGACATGCCATGAGCCTCTAGACCCCTCTATATCCTCCAGGAGGACCAGGATTTGAGGAACATGTGTCCGAGAACAGTGCACCTTCAGCGGACTGGCCATGTGCAGCTACACCCCTAGTTACACCCTCCACAGGCACCAGGATGTGACAGAATGTGTCCGAGAATAGGTCACCTTCAGCGGACTGGCCATGTGCAGCTACACCCCTAGTTACATCCTCCACAGGCACTATGATGTGAACATAATGTGTCCGAGGACAGAGCACCATCAACGGACTCTTTACCAGCTTTGAGTCCCTTGTTTTCGACTTCCAGAGGCACCATAATGTCAAAAACATGTGTCCGCCAAAGATGCACCATCAACGGACTCTCTGCGAGCTTCAAGTCCCTTGTTTTCGACTTCCAGATGCACCATAATGTCAAAAACATGTGCCCGAGAAAGATGCACCATCAACGGACTCTCTATGAGCTTCTGGGGCCTTGTTACAATCCTCCAGGAGGCTTCTGAAAAGGAGCTCTCTAGTCCCGAGATGGTACCCGGTGGCAAAACCTCTTTTTGGCATCCTCCAGGCTTAAGGGGAATCCTCAGAGAGTGTCCGAAAAAAGTGCACTGTCGTCGGACTGACCATTTTGGCTCGGGAGGGTAGGCCATGGAGCTCGCGCCAGCACCCCCAACTTTTTTTTACCCATGGTTAACCAGTAACTATGAGTCTCTTAAGGTTCCATAAGAGAGTCATACTATGACTCTTATGGAAAAGTAACTATGACTCTCTTAAGGTTTTCATTAGTCTCTTAAGGTTTTCACACACACCTCCCCAGACAGGCCTAAGAAGCCTGCTGTCTATTAAAGGTCCCCAAAGGTCAGACAGACACCCACACAGCTCCAAACACTGCCCAGTGTGTTGGGTTCACTTACTGGGAGGCCTACAGACACACACACCTCCCCAGACAGGCCTAAGAAGCCTGCTGTCTATTAAAGGTCCCCAAAGGTCAGAGAGACACACAGAGAGCTCCCAGCACTGCCCAGTGTGTTGTGTTCACTTACTGGGAGGCCGACAGACACACACACCTCCCCAGTCAGGCCTAAGAAGCCTGCTGTCTATTAAAGGTCCCCAAAGGTCAGAGAGACACACAGAGAGCTCCCAGCACTGCCCAGTGTGTTGTGTTCACTTACTGGGAGGCCTACAGACAAACACACCTCCCCAGACAGGCCTAAGAAGCCTGCTGTCTATTAAAGGTCCCCAAAGGTCAGAGAGACACCCAGACAGCTACAAACACTGCCCAGTGTGTTGGTTCACTTACTGGGAGGCCCACAGACACACACACCTCCCCAGACAGGCCTAAGAAGCCTGCTGTCTATTAAAGGTCCCCAAAGGTCAGAGAGACACACAGAGAGCTCCCAGCACTGCCCAGTGTGTTGTGTTCACTTACTGGAAGGCCTACAGGCACACACACCTCCCCAGACAGGCCTAAGAAGCCTGCTGTCTATTAAAGGTCCCCAGAGGTCAGAGAGACACACAGAGAGCTCCAAACACTGCCCAGTGTGTTGGGTTCACTTACTGGGAGGCCTACAGACACACACACCTCCCCAGACAGGCCTAATTAGGCTGCTGTCTATTAAAGGTCCCCAGAGGTCAGAGAGACACACAGAGAGCTCCAAACACTGCCCTGTGTACTGTATTAAGTCACAGCAAGCCCCAATGGCTCACACTTGTCTCCCTTTAGGCCCAAAAATTCTGCCTGCTATTAAAGCTCTCTGAGGGTCCCACAGACACACACAGAGCTCCCAGCACTGCCCAGCACTAACCCTAACCCCCAGTACTGCCCTCAGCCCCAGCCCACTGCCCCCAAACACAGCCCCTTCATGAGGCTCCCACAGACACACACAGAGCTCCCAGCACTGCTGGACGTCTAACTGAGGTCGCCATTGAATTCTAGATAGCTTGCTCCGTTTCTCGCTTGCCGCCACAGCCTTCAGACGATCAGTCATCAGCACAAGTTCGCCTCATGAAAACCGGAGATTCATACCGATCTGCCACGCCCCACTGTGTGGTGTGTTTGTTTAGTGTGTAGCGCAGTTGCACTACGGGGTGTTGAGCTGCTTATTATGTGTAGGTTTTTAAGGATGCAATGTGTCGAGCCTTATAGAGTCGAGCCTTCCTCTTGAGCCAGAGAGACCTATGTGACAAGGACCGAGTTGCTTCATGTGGGGTTCGATCCTACGATTTTCAGGTGGTTTCGTCGAAACTAACACCTTTAATGGGTGGTTTCACCAAGACTTGCCCTTCGCGGGGTTCGAACCTGTGCTTCTCAGGTACCTCAGCCACTAATATGCCTCTCCCCACTCATCCGGGGCAAATTCTCGCTAGAGAAGGGTTCGGCACAGTGACAGAGAGCTCCGTAGAGCCCTCGGCGTCCCAGGCCTGGAGGCTGACCGCGGTGGCGGGGAGGTGGGACCTGTGAGACAGGGTGCCTCCCCTGGCGGGTCACGGTTTCCAATCGGTCAGAAGGTTTAGGAGAGGAGAGGGAGGAGAGTGTGGTCAACAGTCCGCTTCAAACCGCTTGAAAATCGGACACTCAGAGGCTGAGTTACCTCTTTGTGGAACTTTTTTTATTTTTCGTTCTGAGCCTAAGTCCACTTTTTTAGGGTGCTCTCGATTTCGCGCCGTCACCCGGTGGCAAAACCTCTTTCTGTGATCCTCCAGGCCTTAGGGGGATTTCCAGAAGGTGTCCGAGAAAGGTGCATGGTCGTCGGACTGACCGTTTTCGGTCGGGAGGGTATTTTGTGGAGCCCTCGCCACCACCCCCAACTTTTTCGTACCCATGGTTAACCAAAACCCTACCCATGGTTAACCAAAATGGACTTAGAAAAAATCCAGAATATTCAGACCTCCAGAGGGGTAGGACCCTGCTCAAAGGTGTCCGAGAATACTGCACCTTCAGCGGACATGCCATGAGCCTCTAGACCCCTCTATATCCTCCGGGAGGACCAGGATTTGAGGAACATGTGTCCGAGAACAGTGCACCTTCAGCGGACTGGCCATGTGCAGCTACACCCCTAGTTACATCCTCCACAGGCACCAGGATGTGACAGAATGTGTCCGAGAATAGGTCACCTTCAGCGGACATGCCTTGAGCCTCTAGACCCCTATACATCCTCCGGGAGAGGGAGGAGAGTGTGGTCAACAGTCCGCTTCAAACCGCTTGAAAATCGGACACTCAGAGGCTGAGTTACCTCTCGTGGAACTTTTTTTTTTTAACCAAAACCCTACCCATGATTAACCAAAATGGACTTAGAAAAAATCCACAGTTTTCAGACCTCCAGAGGGGTAGGACCCTGCTCAAAGGTGTCCGAGAATACTGCACCTTCAGCGGATATGACATGAGCCTCTAGACCCCTCTATATCCTCCAGGAGGACCAAGATTTGAGGAACAAGTGTCCGAGAACAGTTCACCTTCAGCGGACTGGCCCTGAGCAGCTATACCCCTGGTTACATCCTCCACAGGCACCAGGATGTGACAGAATGTGTCCGAGAATAGGTCACCTTCAGCGGACTGGCCATGTGCAGCTGCACCCCTAGTAACATCCTCCACAGGCACCAGGATGTGAAAGAATGTGTCCGAGAATAGGTCACCTTCAGTGGACTGACCATGTGCAGCTACACCCCTAGTTACATCCTCCACAGGCACCAGGATGTGACAGAATGTGTCCGAGAATAGGTCACCTTCAGCGGACTGGCCATGTGCAGCTACACCCCTAGTTACATCCTCCACAGGCACCAGGATGTGAACATAATGTGTCCGAGGACAGAGCACCATCAACGGACTCTTTACCAGCTTCGAGTCCCTTGTTTTCGACTTCCAGAGGCACCATAATGTCAAAAACATGTGTCCGCCAAAGATGCACCATCAACGGACTCTCTGCGAGCTTCGAGTCCCTTGTTTTCGACTTCCAGATGCACCATAATGTCAAAAACATTTGCCCGAGAAAGATGCACCATCAACGGACTCTCTATGAGCTTCTGGGGCCTTGTTACAATCCTCCAGGAGGCTTCTGAAAAGGAGCTCTCTAGTCCCGAGATGGTACCCGGTGGCAAAACCTCTTTTTGGCATCCTCCAGGCTTAAGGGGAATCCTCAGAGAGTGTCCGAAAAAAGTGCACTGTCGTCGGACTGACCGTTTTGGCTCGGGAGGGTAGGCCATGGAGCTCGCGCCAGCACCCCCAACTTTTTTTTACCCATGGTTAACCAGTAACTATGAGTCTCTTAAGGTTCCATATGAGAGTCATACTATGACTCTTATGGAAAAGTAACTATGACTCTGTCATAGGGTCGGGGCAAAAACGAATCTCAAGAACATTAAGGCTAAATAAATATCAGAGTTGATCCAAATGATTGAGGGAAGTTGGCTAGCAATTACCCCAATTATGGGATAAAGATTGGCTCTGAAAGAGGAAATAGCCTGGAAATTTACTGTGGGAGGAATCGGTGACTTGGTCGCACTGACAGGTGGGATTCTGTATCAGCACGGTGGCTCAGTGGGTAGGGCGCGGCACCACGAACCTGAAGAGCACAGGTTCGAAACCCGCAAAGGGTAAGATTTCAGAAGAACATCTGAGAATCGCAGGTTCAAATCCCACCTGAAGCAACTATGTCCTAAGTTGCATATGAATCCCCGGAGAAAAATAACACACAAATCGCAATCAAACTCTGCAAACAGAATGTGGCAAACTCTGTAAACGGAGTGAGGCAAACTCTGTAAACAGAACGTGGCAAACTCTGTAACAGAACTCAGCAAACTCTGTGAAAAGAACCTGGCAAGTTCTTTAAACAGAAAATATAATATTTTGTTTTTATCTTTTTTTAAAGCCATTCGTCTCACACGTTTCACCCTAGAAAGGCGCCCGGTGTACGCCGGAGTATCCTTTCTGCCCCCGGTGATTTCGTAAAGCATCCCAGGTGCTGAGGTCCCACGGGGCCTCTACTTGGGAGGGTAGGGAATTTCGGTCGACCCCTCCCGCTCGCAGGCCGTTGCTGAGGATTGTGTAAATCAGTTGTAAAAGTCACACAGCAATCATATAATATAAAATTATATGTTTTTCGGTTTCCTAACCGTTGTCGGCAGTGGAAGTCGATTGTAAAAATCACAGGTACGGTGTTGCACCCCGCACAGTAACCGGAACCCCACGGGGTGGGCAGAGAAATCTGCCAGAACATCCAGAAGGAATGGCTGCGATGAAGAAGGGCAAGACCACAGGTCGCAAGGCTAAGTGGTCTGTAAAAGAACTAAAAACTTTGATGGAGATGGAGGAGGCTCTCGAGCAAGGCCAATACTCTGTATATTACATGAATGTGGAAATTGCAAGTCAGCTTCCAGGTAGGTCCTCCCACGAAGTGAAAGAGAAAAGACAGTGCATGAGACGGCAATCTCACAGGAGAAGCACTAAGCTCTTACTGCAGCCAACAGAGGCAAACCTGGAGAGGCAGGAAATCCCTGCTGAACTCAATCTGCTGATACAGCCACGAGGGTTACAAGCAGTAACTGGCCTCAACAGAAAATTAAGGTGGCAAGCTGGTGCTCTCATTGACATGTACACTCACGAACACGAAATCAGGCGGGCGCTCACACTGGCAAGCAGGAAGGACCCGGGCGCAGCAGTGGCCATTGAGACCGCTACGGCGATGGTGATAAGGGAGGCGAGAAGAAAAGGTCCAGCGACCAAAAAGAACAGCAAAGCTGGCGAGCCGATGAAGCCCCGAAGCAAGCGAGAAATGAAGAGGGTGAAGAGATGAGGTCCATAAACTCAGAAAACTAATGAGTACGGACCCGGCTAAGCTTGTTAGCTATGTCCTTGACGGGAGTGAAGCGACCGACTGCCCAGTCCCGCTGCCTCAATTACACGAAGTGTTTGAAAGGCGTTGGATGGGGTCAGAAGGTGCCTTCAAGGGCTTGGGAGGCTTTAAGGCCGCCAGCGGGGCGGACAACGAACACTTCTCCACCCTGTTCACCCCCGAAGAGGTGCTCACACACCTCAGAAAGACGGACAGGAAATCGGCACCAGGCACGGACGGCATCGGGCGGGATGACCTACTCCTCTGGGACCCGAAGGGTGTGAAGCTATCAAAACTCTTTGGCAGCTGGCTTGCGGCGGGGTTCATACCTCAGTGTGTAAAGCCCGCGAGAACTGTACTGATACCAAAGACCTCCGACCCTCTGCTGTTGAATGACCCGAATAACTGGCGCCCAATCACTATCGGCTCGATGCTGATGCGGCTGTTCTCACGACTGCTAAATGGGCGCCTTACGAAAGCCTGCACTATCCACGACAGGCAGCGAGGGTTCAGGGACTCTCCTGGCTGTAGTGAGAATCTTCACATCCTTCAAAGTCTGGTTAAAGCCAGCAGGAGGGAGAGAAAGTCACTAGCGGTGGTGCTCGTGGACGTGGCAAAGGCTTTCGATACGGTGACACACGAGCACTTGCTTGCAGTGCTCAGGCAGAGAGGTCTGGATGAACACATCATAAACACAATACAAAGCTCGTACGACGGGGGCGTAACTTGCATTGAAGCCGGGGGAGAACAATCTGAACCCATTGCAATGAAAGTCGGTGTGAAGCAGGGTGACCCACTGTCCCCATTGCTTTTCAATCTGGCTCTTGATCCACTGCTCCACACACTGGAAAGCCTCGGTAAGGGAGTAAAGATCGCAGACACAAAGCTGGTCTCGCTTGCATTCGCAGATGACCTGGTGCTG
>NC_137914.1:31837808-31847808 GCF_963457725.1 Sprattus sprattus
TGCTACCGTGATGGTACAGGTTCCAATCATTTCTCACAACATTTTCCTCTCCTCCCTATTCCCTTGGAATTTTTTGCGACCAAGATTTTTGATTTAAGCTTTTTTCATGAGGCAATGTCCGATTGTCTCGAGATCGGACTATGTCGCAAAGCGGGCAAGGCTTGTTCCCAAACGTCCTAACCCAAATGTCCCGAAAGTGCCTCAAATGTCAGTTATATTCCCAATTGTCCTAACCCAAATGTCCCTACCCAAATGTCCCAATGGTCGGGGATCGAACCGGCAACCCTCCGGTTACCAGCCCTAAACCCTAACCAGCAGGCCACGGCTGCCCCACAGAAAGAACTCCCAACCCGGCCGGTTAAACCAGCAAAATATAAACCTTAAGAGAGTCACTGTTACTTTACCTTAAGAGAGTCACTGTTACTGTGGTTTTTATTCTTCTCAAATGTCAGTTATGTTCTCAATTGTCCCAAAAAGTTGGGGGTAGTGGCGCGAGCTCCATGGTAGACCCCCCCGAGCCAAAATAGTCAGTCCGACGACCATGCACTATTCTCGGAAACCCAAATGTCCCAAAAGTGCCTCAGATGTCAGTTATGTTCCCAATTGTCCCTACCCAAACGTCCCTTTTTAACCATATAAAAACCAGCAAAAAGCTGAAAAATTAGTAATTTTCTCATTTTTCCTTCTGGTCAGGGATCGAACCGGACACCCTCCGGTTACCAGCCCCAGCTGCCGACTACACGACCGGCTAATTTTTTTTGGACCTGAAAAGATTCTGAAAAGATTTGGCCAATCACGTTCACACCAGTTTGCAGAGTTGAGAACAATTGACCAATCACGGCAGAAATCCTGCAGAGCAACGTCAGGAGAAATGCTGGAGGGGCGACGTCACATTGTTTACGCTACGTGCGGGTAATTCAAAGAGTGAAGTTTAACTACGGGCAATCAACCGAGGCAGATTATCTTGACCTGGTGAGTATTAACACATTTAACACACTGCTGTTAGATACTGAACCAATTTAACCTCTAATGTTTAGCTAGCTTTCAACCTTACAAACACTCTTGGTTATCCGACTGGAATTTCGCTACAAACACTCTGTTATCGGACTGGAATTTCGTTAGTTCTCATCAGCGTTTCCATTGCTAATGTTAATTGTTAGTGTTGTATGATATAACTTAAGTTATAATTCATTTCACCCGTTGTTTTATGTTGTCGTTTCCATGTATTTAGCCATCTAGCTACTTTACAAACACTACCTTATGACTGGAAGTTCGCTATATTATGGGGGCTTATGAGGGCTATGAATGAGAATGAGAATGTTTGGACTGTGAATCAGTATTTTCTTCACGATCGTTTAAATTCAGATGTATAAAATAATGTATTGGGAGGTAGTCATATGAATACAGGCTCTTTTACAAATGTTTAGGTTTCTACAATCACTGTTGTTTTATGTTGTCGTATCGATGTATTTAGCCATATAGCTAAGTTACAAACACTCCCTTATCTTACTGGAAGTAAGCTATATTAAGGAGGCTTTTAGCTACGAGTGCTATGAATGAATGAGAATGTTTGGACTGTGAATCAGTATTTTCTACACGATCGTTTAAATTCAGATGTATAAACGAATTTATTGGGAGGTAGTCATATGAATACAGTCTCTTTTACACACGTTTAGGTAGCTACTCTCACTGTTGATGTCATGGAATTTCACCCGTTCTCATCAGCAAATCCTTTGCTTATGTTATCTGTTAGTAATATGTAGTGTGGCTAATTCATGAGCTGTGTTTCAAACACGGACAAAGTATAGCCTATGTGGCTTTTGCCACCACTGTGTTTTTCATAGGGTTATTAATATAACAAGGTAGATGGTCTGCTCTTCATGTTCCTGCATTTATGTTATTGTCATGCATTAAAAACAATGTGCATGCATATGTCACCAAAGGCAACATCTTTAAAGTCACACGAGGAGATGGCAGACACAGAGTGGATTGTCATTGGCAGGAAGGCAACACACCTACCAAGTTTATTTGGAGTTGCTGTTGCCTCCTGCCTCTTTAGTTCATATCAAGGGAACTAATTGAATGTGTGTGTGTCTGTGTTTACAGGTGTCAAACCCCCGTATCGGGGTGGAGTCGTTGCTGCTGACAGTCTCTGTAAAGCATCAGCCCAGCAGAAGGCAGGGAGAGCCAGAGGCTGTCCGGGGAAGTGCTTCAGACTCTAGACAGAGAAGGCCTACAAGACATAGATGCAGGTATAACATGCACACACGCTCAGACACACGCATGCACATATACAGGCCAGGATGCACAGACACACACAAGCGGGCACGCACAGACATATGCAGGTGGGCAGACACGCACGCACAAACAGATGCGCACAGGCACCGAGCACACGCAGATACACACCCACACCCAGGTGTACGCATTCAGGCAGGCTTGCAGGCCCGCCGCGCAGACACAGGCAGGCACGCCGCGTAGGCACAGGCAGGAGAGCCACACAGACACAGGCAGGCAGACACGCACGCTGCGCAGTCACAGGCAGGCAGGCACATGCAGGCCAGGACGCACAGACACCCACCACCGGGCATGCACAGACAGATGCAGGTAGGCAGACACGCACGCACAAACAGACGCACACAGGCACCGAACACACACAGATACACACCCAGGTGTACGCATGCAGGCAGGCTTGCAGGCACGCCGCGCAGGCACAGGCAGGCACGCCACGCAGGCACGCCGCGGAGGTAAAGGCAGGAGAGCCACGCAGACACAGGCAGGCACGCCGCGGAGGTAAAGGCAGGAGAGCCACGCAGACACAAGCAGGCACCCACGCATGCCGCACAGTCACAGGAAGACAGGCACATGCAGGAACGACACACAGACGCACACAAGCAAAGAGGCAGGTACACACGCACACCTCAACTCTCTACACAAAGACAGAGATGCAGGTAGAACACATGCACACACACACACTCACACACTGCTCAACACTCTCCAGCTGCCAGGCAAAAGGGAGGTTCTTACTTCCACCACACTGGTCATTTGGTTTGTCACTGGTTCTCCCAACTGAATGTAGGGTTGGGTACCGAGAACCGGTACCAATACGGCACCGGTTCCATACAACCGATACCTACCCGGACCGAAATGCAACGCAGATTTCGGTGCTTCCTTTCGGTGCCTGAGCAGATAATTTTTATTTTATTTATTTATTTTTTTATTAAAATTTTTATAATTTAACAAAACTAGCGATAGCTAACGAGAAGTAACGTTAGTGGCGTAGATCTTTCTGAGTACGATCTGTATACTTTTTTGTGTTGATAACAGATTTCGTGGGGCACATATAAAACTGCTCCATCTCCCAATATAGACTCTCGCCTGTGTCGCTCACGCTGCATTCCGTATGGGACTAGTGGAAACGGGATTTGTGTTGAGGAGTTGCCATGGTAATGGGTTGACTTGCGTGTGGTTTCGGTTTCAAGATAAGTGTGGTTGTTCTAAGCAGAAGTTGGATACGCTTTATTAAACGGAGAGCTACCGTCTCATCCAAAGATATTCCTTTTCAATGTGAGTTCTTAAGAGAGCACTAACTTGGACGCTACAATAACATTGCAACAGTCTGACAGCGAAGAGCAGGCAGCCTTGCACAGAACAAGCACAAACAGAGCTAGCCATCAATATAACGGAGAAAATGTCGAAAGGTAAACGATCAAAAGTGTGGCTGTATTTCGCACAAAAAGAAGCTAAACTTTTAAAGGGGCAGTACACATTCACGAAACCATTGGGTTTAAATAAATGCAAACTAATTAATATTTGTTTTACTCTGAAGGCAAACATGCTCATATTTCTGCAAAAGTATTACTGAAGTGTGAAGTGTGTGTACAGAGTTTGTTATGTATTTATTTATATTTATTTAAGTATACTGTAAACAGTTGTTATAAGTTAATATATTGTTCATAGTTTGAAGTTAAAAGGTTTGAAGCCAAGTGTTTTGTATTTATTTTTATTTATAGTATACCTCAAACAGTTAATATATTGTTAAATTTAAAGAAAACTATTTGCCTTGGCAATAAATAAGCCTAATGTCTTTAATTAAAAAAAAAAAAAAAAGTATCGGTTCTGGCACCTTTTAGGCACCGGTAACGTTTTAAAAGTATCGGTTATGTACCGGTATCGGAAAAAACCCAAACAATACCCATCCCTAACTGAATGGCATGTGGGCTGCTCTAAGTGTTTGTTTGTTTGTATTGTGTCCCTTTGTAGTTGGAAATTCCTCGTGGGGGGAGAGCTGCGCATCATCGTAGTGCTATTGGGGAGCGTTCCTGGTGGACGGGTCAGCGCAGATCGATCTCCATGCTTGAAAGTGACAAAGCGGGTCCCTGCCACACTGGCCGGTAGCAACTTGCTGTGTGGATTGTATACTGGATTTGGCTAACTCCTCTTTGGTGTGGGACACTATTGCTGTGTTTTTTTTTCCGTGGATTTTATATGTGGGGCGTGGTTTTAGTATTGCAAACTGATAATACCTTTTGGGGGGAAGGCGGTATCATGCTTTTTTGTGGACATTGTGTGGATGCTTTTATGTTATACATGGTTGGCTATTAGTGGTGTTTATGCCTATCGCCTAGTGGGGTTCTATGTACGGTGGCTCTGTGCCTACAGTCTTGTATCCAGTCTCCTTGTGGCAAATACACATTTGTATAACCATTTCTGATTCTGAGTGTTGTCTGTGACCTGAGTGTTGCTGTACAAGGGGGTTTTTCAATGACAATGTGTGTTAAAACAGCACACAGATTACAATAATAACAGTTATGATAATAATAATAATGATGATGATGAAAAATAATATACAGGGAGGATGCCAAGGACAACATTAATAAAAGTAACATTGCATGTTATTAACTAGTCAATACAAATGATAGACACTGAATTATGGAAAGATCTGCATGCGATGATCCCTTGGCAGTGGACATTCTGGTTCTTCAGGTACAGGTATGTGGGAGAAGAAATAAATAATTATTACACATAAAGAACACAAATGCATTTGTATGAGACAATTGTTTAAATTTAGATAGAAATATAGCGGGGTTGTTGAGTTATGTGTTCTCATTAATAGTTTTTATGTTGCTGATTTGTATCCTATTGTGTCAATTATACTAATTTTATGTGTTCTGTAAGTTATGGGAAATGCACTTATGGAGCTCTTAATTTGATATAAATAACCGCGGAGAGGATGTGAAAAAAACGGAACTCATAATTCCCAAATCGTAGGTTCGTATCCCGTCTGCAGACAAAACCAGTTGTGGGTCCAAATATTGTTAAAGCAATTAGAAATGCATTTCTCAGATAGGTATGGATGCAGAAACACCCACATTTTCTTCCTCCTTCCTCCTCTCTTCTTTTCTCCTCTCTTTTTTCCTTTTTCCCTCTTCCCCCTCTTTTTTTTTAACCCTAACCAGTAGGCCACGGTTGACTCTGACAGAAAAGGAGGAGAAATCTGTCATCTCTTCCTGTGCTACCACTGCAGCTCTCATAGCACTAGGAATTCAGCCATTTACATCAGCAATCAGCTTGCATTTACACCTAAAGACAACACACACACACACACAGGCACACAGACACACACACAGGCACACAGACACACAGACACACACAAAGGCACACAGACACACAGACAAGGCACCCTCAAATTCCTCAAATTCCTCTTTTGACTGTTTCAAGAGTCCCCCTGAAGCAAAGCCTGAACCCGCCTCTCAGAATCTCTCCCCAGTATATAAGCCTGACCTACTCTGTCGCCATTTTGTGGGAGAAAGAGCTGGAGAGTGGAGCAGCAAGATTCTTAAAGACAAATTTCAGAGACATTTCTTTCAAGATTGCCGTGAGTTTTCAAGACGGTGAGTGTTCTGTTATTACAAGTATGTTTAGCTATTGAGTTGTAACTATTAGTTTGATGGTTAGTGGCTGGAGAAGCTGTGTGGCAGTCAGCCAGGGGGGAGGTGGGAGGGGAGCTGTGTGTGTGTGTGTGTGTTTGTGTGTGTGTGTGTGTGTGTGTGTGTCATATTATCTAAGATTTTTACCCTAACCAGAATGTTTTTTGAGTTGTTTAGATATGATTCTGCGAGTGTGCTGCGAGTCCTGCAAAATCCTTCTAAAACAAAGAAAATCATCCTAGTTACATCCTCCACAGGCACCAGGATGTGACAGAATGTGTCCGAGAATAGGTCACCTTCAGCGGACTGGCCATGTGCAGCTACACCCCTAGTTACATCCTCCACAGGCACCAGGATGTGAACATAATGTGTCCGAGGACAGAGCACCATCAACGGACTCTTTACCAGCTTCGAGTCCCTTGTTTTCGACTTCCAGAGGCACCATAATGTCAAAAACATGTGTCCGCCAAAGATGCACCATCAACGGACTCTCTGCGAGCTTCGAGTCCCTTGTTTTCGACTTCCAGATGCACCATAATGTCAAAAACATTTGCCCGAGAAAGATGCACCATCAACGGACTCTCTATGAGCTTCTGGGGCCTTGTTACAATCCTCCAGGAGGCTTCTGAAAAGGAGCTCTCTAGTCCCGAGATGGTACCCGGTGGCAAAACCTCTTTTTGGCATCCTCCAGGCTTAAGGGGAATCCTCAGAGAGTGTCCGAAAAAAGTGCACTGTCGTCGGACTGACCGTTTTGGCTCGGGAGGGTAGGCCATGGAGCTCGCGCCAGCACCCCCAACTTTTTTTTACCCATGGTTAACCAGTAACTATGAGTCTCTTAAGGTTCCATAAGAGAGTCATACTATGACTCTTATGGAAAAGTAACTATGACTCTGTCATAGGGTCGGGGCAAAAACGAATCTCAAGAACATTAAGGCTAAATAAATATCAGAGTTGATCCAAATGATTGAGGGAAGTTGGCTAGCAATTACCCCAATTATGGGATAAAGATTGGCTCTGAAAGAGGAAATAGCCTGGAAATTTACTGTGGGAGGAATCGGTGACTTGGTCGCACTGACAGGTGGGATTCTGTATCAGCACGGTGGCTCAGTGGGTAGGGCGCGGCACCACGAACCTGAAGAGCACAGGTTCGAAACCCGCAAAGGGTAAGATTTCAGAAGAACATCTGAGAATCGCAGGTTCAAATCCCACCTGAAGCAACTATGTCCTAAGTTGCATATGAATCCCCGGAGAAAATTAACACACAAATCGCAATCAAACTCTGCAAACAGAATGTGGCAAACTCTGTAAACGGAGTGAGGCAAACTCTGTAAACAGAACGTGGCAAACTCTGTAACAGAACTCAGCAAACTCTGTGAAAAGAACCTGGCAAGTTCTTTAAACAGAAAATATAATATTTTGTTTTTATCTTTTTTTAAAGCCATTCGTCTCACACGTTTCACCCTAGAAAGGCGCCCGGTGTACGCCGGAGTATCCTTTCTGCCCCCGGTGATTTCGTAAAGCATCCCAGGTGCTGAGGTCCCACGGGGCCTCTACTTGGGAGGGTAGGGAATTTCGGTCGACCCCTCCCGCTCGCAGGCCGTTGCTGAGGATTGTGTAAATCAGTTGTAAAAGTCACACAGCAATCATATAATATAAAATTATATGTTTTTCGGTTTCCTAACCGTTGTCGGCAGTGGAAGTCGATTGTAAAAATCACAGGTACGGTGTTGCACCCCGCACAGTAACCGGAACCCCACGGGGTGGGCAGAGAAATCTGCCAGAACATCCAGAAGGAATGGCTGCGATGAAGAAGGGCAAGACCACAGGTCGCAAGGCTAAGTGGTCTGTAAAAGACCTAAAAACTTTGATGGAGATGGAGGAGGCTCTCAAGCAAGGCCAATACTCTGTATATTACATGAATGTGGAAATTGCAAGTCAGCTTCCAGGTAGGTCCTCCCACGAAGTGAAAGAGAAAAGACAGTGCATGAGACGGCAATCTCACAGGAGAAGCACTAAGCTCTTACTGCAGCCAACAGAGGCAAACCTGGAGAGGCAGGAAATCCCTGCTGAACTCAATCTGCTGATACAGCCACGAGGGTTACAAGCAGTAACTGGCCTCAACAGAAAATTAAGGTGGCAAGCTGGTGCTCTCATTGACATGTACACTCACGAACACGAAATCAGGCGGGCGCTCACACTGGCAAGCAGGAAGGACCCGGGCGCAGCAGTGGCCATTGAGACCGCTACGGCGATGGTGATAAGGGAGGCGAGAAGAAAAGGTCCAGCGACCAAAAAGAACAGCAAAGCTGGCGAGCCGATGAAGCCCCGAAGCAAGCGAGAAATGAAGAGGGATGAGGTCCATAAACTCAGAAAACTAATGAGTACGGACCCGGCTAAGCTTGTTAGCTATGTCCTTGACGGGAGTGAAGCGACCGACTGCCCAGTCCCGCTGCCTCAATTACACGAAGTGTTTGAAAGGCGTTGGATGGGGTCAGAAGGTGCCTTCAAGGGCTTGGGAGGCTTTAAGGCCGCCAGCGGGGCGGACAACGAACACTTCTCCACCCTGTTCACCCCCGAAGAGGTGCTCACACACCTCAGAAAGACGGACAGGAAATCGGCACCAGGCACGGACGGCATCGGGCGGGATGACCTACTCCTCTGGGACCCGAAGGGTGTGAAGCTATCAAAACTCTTTGGCAGCTGGCTTGCGGCGGGGTTCATACCTCAGTGTGTAAAGCCCGCGAGAACTGTACTGATACCAAAGACCTCCGACCCTCTGCTGTTGAATGACCCGAATAACTGGCGCCCAATCACTATCGGCTCGATGCTGATGCGGCTGTTCTCACGACTGCTAAATGGGCGCCTTACGAAAGCCTGCACTATCCACGACAGGCAGCGAGGGTTCAGGGACTCTCCTGGCTGTAGTGAGAATCTTCACATCCTTCAAAGTCTGGTTAAAGCCAGCAGGAGGGAGAGAAAGTCACTAGCGGTGGTGCTCGTGGACGTGGCAAAGGCTTTCGATACGGTGACACACGAGCACTTGCTTGCAGTGCTCAGGCAGAGAGGTCTGGATGAACACATCATAAACACAATACAAAGCTCGTACGACGGGGGCGTAACTTGCATTGAAGCCGGGGGAGAACAATCTGAACCCATTGCAATGAAAGTCGGTGTGAAGCAGGGTGACCCACTGTCCCCATTGCTTTTCAATCTGGCTCTTGATCCACTGCTCCACACACTGGAAAGCCTCGGTAAGGGAGTAAAGATCGCAGACACAAAGCTGGTCTCGCTTGCATTCGCAGATGACCTGGTGCTGGTCAGCGACACATGGAAGAACATGGATTTCAATATCAGAATCCTGAATGACTTCTGTGCCCTGACGGGGCTTAAGATGCACGCAAGCAAGTGCTTCGGCTTCATGGTTACCCCCTTGAAACACAGCATGAAAATGAAAGTGAATGACTGTCCCCCCTGGCAGATCGAGGGGACACCAATAGAAATGGTTGAAAGTGGAAGGGCGGTAAGATATCTGGGAATTCAGGTCGGTCCAGTGAGGGGCCTCGAGAAACCCGACATTCTCAAAGAGTTACAAGTGGCGCTGGATAAGGTAGGGGCGACACCATTAACTGCCCCTCAAAAGATTTGGCTGCTTAAGACCTTCATAATCCCCAGGCATTTCTACCGGGCCGACCACAGCGACTACAGTATAGTTCGGCTGCGACTGCTGGACCGGCTACTACGTAGCACAGTAAAAACATGGCTGGGTCTAGCGCAGACCACATTTGATGGGTTGCTCTATGCTAGAGCGAGAGACGGAGGTCTGGGGCTACAAAAGTTGAGCGCCGTTATTCCTGCTAGGCAGGCAAAGCGGTTGTGGAAACTTTTGCACTCTGATGATGAAGTCATCAGAAAGATAGCCTGGGACCAGAACGGGCTGGAGGACTGGAGAAGAGCTTGGCTCAAAGCGGGCGGGCAACTGGAGAAATTACCAACTCCAGAGGGTGTGCCAGTAACAAACGTTACTGAAGCAGATGGGGCCCCTCAGCTATCCCGGTACAAGAGACCATGCGAGT
>NC_137914.1:31852808-31877851 GCF_963457725.1 Sprattus sprattus
CTGAAAAGATTCTGAAAAGATTTGGCCAATCACGTTCACACCAGTTTGCAGAGTTGAGAACAATTGACCAATCACGGCAGAAATCCTGCAGAGCAACGTCAGGAGAAATGCTGGAGGGGCGACGTCACATTGTTTACGCTACGTGCGGGTAATTCAAAGAGTGAAGTTAAACTACGGGCAATCAACCGAGGCAGATTATCTTGACCTGGTGAGTATTAACACATTTAACACACTGCTGTTAGATACTGAACCAATTTAACCTCTAATGTTTAGCTAGCTTTCAACCTTACAAACACTCTTGGTTATCCGACTGGAATTTCGCTACAAACACTCTGTTATCGGACTGGAATTTCGTTAGTTCTCATCAGCGTTTCCATTGCTAATGTTAATTGTTAGTGTTGTATGATATAACTTAAGTTATAATTCATTTCACCCGTTGTTTTATGTTGTCGTTTCCATGTATTTAGCCATCTAGCTACTTTACAAACACTACCTTATGACTGGAAGTTCGCTATATTATGGGGGCTTATGAGGGCTATGAATGAGAATGAGAATGTTTGGACTGTGAATCAGTATTTTCTTCACGATCGTTTAAATTCAGATGTATAAAATAATGTATTGGGAGGTAGTCATATGAATACAGGCTCTTTTACAAATGTTTAGGTTTCTACAATCACTGTTGTTTTATGTTGTCGTATCGATGTATTTAGCCATATAGCTAAGTTACAAACACTCCCTTATCTTACTGGAAGTAAGCTATATTAAGGAGGCTTTTAGCTACGAGTGCTATGAATGAATGAGAATGTTTGGACTGTGAATCAGTATTTTCTACACGATCGTTTAAATTCAGATGTATAAACGAATTTATTGGGAGGTAGTCATATGAATACAGTCTCTTTTACACACGTTTAGGTAGCTACTCTCACTGTTGATGTCATGGAATTTCACCCGTTCTCATCAGCAAATCCTTTGCTTATGTTATCTGTTAGTAATATGTAGTGTGGTTAATTCATGAGCTGTGTTTCAAACACGGACAAAGTATAGCCTATGTGGCTTTTGCCACCACTGTGTTTTTCATAGGGTTATTAATATAACAAGGTAGATGGTCTGCTCTTCATGTTCCTGCATTTATGTTATTGTCATGCATTAAAAACAATGTGCATGCATATGTCACCAAAGGCAACATCTTTAAAGTCACACGAGGAGATGGCAGACACAGAGTGGATTGTCATTGGCAGGAAGGTAACACACCTACCAAGTTTATTTGGAGTTGCTGTTGCCTCCTGCCTCTTTAGTTCATATCAAGGGAACTAATTGAATGTGTGTGTGTCTGTGTTTACAGGTGTCAAACCCCCGTATCGGGGTGGAGTCGTTGCTGCTGACAGTCTCTGTAAAGCATCAGCCCAGCAGAAGGCAGGGAGAGCCAGAGGCTGTCCGGGGAAGTGCTTCAGACTCTAGACAGAGAAGGCCTACAAGACATAGATGCAGGTATAACATGCACACACGCTCAGACACACGCATGCACATATACAGGCCAGGATGCACAGACACACACAAGCGGGCACGCACAGACATATGCAGGTGGGCAGACACGCACGCACAAACAGATGTGCACAGGCACCGAGCACACGCAGATACACACCCACACCCAGGTGTACGCATTCAGGCAGGCTTGCAGGCCCGCCGCGCAGACACAGGCAGGCACGCCGCGTAGGCACAGGCAGGAGAGCCACACAGACACAGGCAGGCAGACACGCACGCTGCGCAGTCACAGGCAGGCAGGCACATGCAGGCCAGGACGCACAGACACCCACCACCGGGCATGCACAGACAGATGCAGGTAGGCAGACACGCACGCACAAACAGACGCACACAGGCACCGAACACACACAGATACACACCCAGGTGTACGCATGCAGGCAGGCTTGCAGGCACGCCGCGCAGGCACAGGCAGGCACGCCACGCAGGCACGCCGCAGAGGTAAAGGCAGGAGAGCCACGCAGACACAGGCAGGCACGCCGCGGAGGTAAAGGCAGGAGAGCCACGCAGACACAAGCAGGCACCCACGCATGCCGCACAGTCACAGGAATCCTCCCGGTACCCATTTTGAGGAGTATGGCCCGCTCCTCTGCATTGGCCACATCGTGTCCTCGCCTCAGATGGCTGGCAAGGGCTGCCAGCAACTTCTCACACACTGGGCAGTGTGTCATTAACTTTGGGCGAGTCATGTCTAAAAAACACAAAAAACATTCTGGTTAGGGTAAAAATCTTAAATAATAAGACACACACACACACACACACACACACAAACAGCTTGATCCCTACTGAACTCTGCTCTAGGGGGATAGCCCCCCTCCCCACCCCCTCCTCCTAAGACACACACACACACACACACACAGCTCCCCTCCCACCTCCCCCCTGGCTGACTGCCACACAGCTTCTCCAGCCACTAACCATCTAACTAATATTTACAACCTAATAGCTAAACATACATGTTATAACAGAACACTTACTGTCTTGACACGCACGGCAATGTGGTAAGAATTCTCTCCGAATTTTGTCTCAAGCTCCTTGCTGCTCCTTCATCCAGGCGTTTCTCGCCTTTCAAGGGAGGCCACCGAGCCTGCGTCCTGATCTTACCGTTCCTGTTTCCTACTAACAGGGTGTCGGACGTCCTGGGGACGCTGCGTATTGCATTAGCTGCGCTCCCACCCGCTTGCCGCCCTGCTAGCTCGGGCAGACGAACATACGGGACCCGGACCGTATCTCGAGGCTTTGTACCTATCCAGGCAACGGAGATTCTGTATCCTTGCATTCGTCTGGACGCGCATTCGTGGGTAACGGCTCCGTTATACTGTGTATCCCAAGCTATCTACCTACCACCATCAGCTTTTGGGTTTTGGCTCAGCAGGTGATGTTTTATTGTCTGCTCAGACAGGCTGAACCACCACCTGTGGACCCCAGACGCCACCGAAGTGGAAACTGGGTTTCTATGTGCTTGTCCTCTCGCTCTGAATCCTGGGCTTGTCTTCTCCTTGTGTGGTTATGTTTGTTGACCCACTATAGTGGGGGTGTTTTTATCTTATCACAATAAGAATGTGTTTGTTTAGTGTGTAGCGCAGTTATGCTATGGGGTGTTGAGTTGTAATATTATGTGTAGCTTTAAGGGTTTAATTATCCACCTTGCTTGTCCACACCAGGTCGCCCTGAGTGTGTGCCAAGCCGGCATCGAGAACCTCACTGCACAGCCCCGTGGCACCGGGGAACGGACGTCCAACCGAGATCGTTGTTGATATCTACAACATCTTTCTCCATTCCTCGCTTCTCGCCCCAGATTTTCGGGTGCGCAGTTAAGGTCTGACCCGTAACCTGAGACACACCCTCCACTCAGCGTTCCTGACTGGTGCCTCGTTCTTCAGGTTTGTGGAACGGACGTCTAACTGAGGTCGCCATTGAACTTTAGATAGCTCGCTCCGTTTCTCGCTTGCCGCCACAGCCTTCAGACGATCAGTCATCAGCACAAGTTCGCCTCATGAAAACCGGAGATTCCTACCGATATGCCACGTCCCACTGTGTGGTGTGTTTGTTTAGTGTGTAGCGCAGTTACACTACGGGGTGTTGAGCTGCTTATTATGTGTAGGTTTTTAAGGATGCAATGTGCATTGTGGTCCGGTGCTTCCGCCCTGTATAGCTTTTCCTCTTAAGCTTTTCACTTTAATATAAAGTATTCAATCCCTACTTTGTAGGATGTCACTCAAGATAGTTAAGGATCCTCTCAGAACACTCTTACAAAGTCTCGACGCGAGAGCTTTTGCACTGCTCTTAGAAAGTCCCATTCTCTTGAGGATCTTGTTGTTGGGTTTATGCCAGAGGCCCCTCGCTCCCAGTGGAAATCCGTGTATTTCCACTTCCTCTACACCCATGACCTGTTTCACCAAGTACTTGATGGGTTTGTAGTGCTTTACTTTCTCTCGGCCTGCGAGTTTTAGTGTGTTGATGTTCCTTTCAAACCGCACTGTCACATCCAGCACCATTGCCTTACCATCTTTGCAAAAGACCAAGTCTGGGCGTCTCACATTTGGTCTGCTTCCAAATTCTTTCTCCCTGTGGACAACCCAGCCCTGCTTCTTCGCAGCGACTGCCAGTCGATGGCATGCAAAATTGTGTCGCTCCAGTCGTTTCGCCCTACCGCTGGGACATGCTCCGAGGAGGTGTGAGGCGGACTCAAGCCTCGCGTGACAGCCTCGGCAACTCGCGTTCCACTTGCTTTGGCCCCTTGCCATAAATTCCCTGGTAGGGTAGACGCTCGCTTGTAGCTGTAGTGCTTGTGAGCAGAATTTGTGTTGCACTTTTGGGAGTTTGGAGAGCCAGGCATTAGACTCTGGAGAGTCTTTGAACCAGGCTATTCCAACTCCCTGCACCGATTTGCCTGCCCACCGGTCGAACTCTACATCTTGCCACTCGCATGGTCTCTTGTACCGGGATAGCTGAGGGGCCCCATCTGCTTCAGTAACGTTTGTTACTGGCACACCCTCTGGAGTTGGTAATTTCTCCAGTTGCCCGCCCGCTTTGAGCCAAGCTCTTCTCCAGTCCTCCAGCCCGTTCTGGTCCCAGGCTATCTTTCTGATGACTTCATCATCAGAGTGCAAAAGTTTCCACAACCGCTTTGCCTGCATAGCAGGAATAACGGCGCTCAACTTTTGTAGCCCCAGACCTCCGTCTCTCGCTCTAGCATAGAGCAACCCATCACATGTGGTCTGCGCTAGACCCAGCCATGTTTTTACTGTGCTACGTAGTAGCCGGTCCAGCAGTCGCAGCCGAACTATACTGTAGTCGCTGTGGTCGGCCCGGTAGAAATGCCTGGGGATTATGAAGGTCTTAAGCAGCCAAATCTTTTGAGGGGCAGTTAATGGTGTCGCCCCTACCTTATCCAGCGCCACTTGTAACTCTTTGAGAATGTCGGGTTTCTCGAGGCCCCTCACTGGACCGACCTGAATTCCCAGATATCTTACCGCCCTTCCACTTTCAACCATTTCTATTGGTGTCCCCTCGATCTGCCAGGGGGGACAGTCATTCACTTTCATTTTCATGCTGTGTTTCAAGGGGGTAACCATGAAGCCGAAGCACTTGCTTGCGTGCATCTTAAGCCCCGTCAGGGCACAGAAGTCATTCAGGATTCTGATATTGAAATCCATGTTCTTCCATGTGTCGCTGACCAGCACCAGGTCATCTGCGAATGCAAGCGAGACCAGCTTTGTGTCTGCGATCTTTACTCCCTTACCGAGGCTTTCCAGTGTGTGGAGCAGTGGATCAAGAGCCAGATTGAAAAGCAATGGGGACAGTGGGTCACCCTGCTTCACACCGACTTTCATTGCAATGGGTTCAGATTGTTCTCCCCCGGCTTCAATGCAAGTTACGCCCCCGTCGTACGAGCTTTGTATTGTGTTTATGATGTGTTCATCCAGACCTCTCTGCCTGAGCACTGCAAGCAAGTGCTCGTGTGTCACCGTATCGAAAGCCTTTGCCACGTCCACGAGCACCACCGCTAGTGACTTTCTCTCCCTCCTGCTGGCTTTAACCAGACTTTGAAGGATGTGAAGATTCTCACTACAGCCAGGAGAGTCCCTGAACCCTCGCTGCCTGTCGTGGATAGTGCAGGCTTTCGTAAGGCGCCCATTTAGCAGTCGTGAGAACAGCCGCATCAGCATCGAGCCGATAGTGATTGGGCGCCAGTTATTCGGGTCATTCAACAGCAGAGGGTCGGAGGTCTTTGGTATCAGTATAGTTCTCGCGGGCTTTACACACTGAGGTATGAACCCCGCCGCAAGCCAGCTGCCAAAGAGTTTTGATAGCTTCACACCCTTCGGGTCCCAGAGGAGTAGGTCATCCCGCCCGATGCCGTCCGTGCCTGGTGCCGATTTCCTGTCCGTCTTTCTGAGGTGTGTGAGCACCTCTTCGGGGGTGAACAGGGTGGAGAAGTGTTCGTTGTCCGCCCCGCTGGCGGCCTTAAAGCCTCCCAAGCCCTTGAAGGCACCTTCTGACCCCATCCAACGCCTTTCAAACACTTCGTGTAATTGAGGCAGCGGGACTGGGCAGTCGGTCGCTTCACTCCCGTCAAGGACATAGCTAACAAGCTTAGCCGGGTCCGTACTCATTAGTTTTCTGAGTTTATGGACCTCATCCCTCTTCATTTCTCGCTTGCTTCGGGGCTTCATTGGCTCGCCAGCTTTGCTGTTCTTTTTGGTCGCTGGACCTTTTCTTCTCGCCTCCCTTATCACCATCGCCGTAGCGGTCTCAATGGCCACTGCTGCGCCCGGGTCCTTCCTGCTTGCCAGTGTGAGCGCCCGCCTGATTTCGTGTTCGTGAGTGTACATGTCAATGAGAGCACCAGCTTGCCACCTTAATTTTCTGTTGAGGCCAGTTACTGCTTGTAACCCTCGTGGCTGTATCAGCAGATTGAGTTCAGCAGGGATTTCCTGCCTCTCCAGGTTTGCCTCTGTTGGCTGCATTAAGAGCTTAGTGCTTCTCCTGTGAGATTGCCGTCTCATGCACTGTCTTTTCTCTTTCACTTCGTGGGAGGACCTACCTGGAAGCTGACTTGCAATTTCCACATTCATGTAATATACAGAGTATTGGCCTTGCTCGCGAGCCTCCTCCATCTCCATCAAAGTTTTTAGTTCTTTTACAGACCACTTAGCCTTGCGACCTGTGGTCTTGCCCTTCTTCATCGCAGCCATTCCTTCTGGATGTTCTGGCAGATTTCTCTGCCCACCCCGTGGGGTTCCGGTTACTGTGCGGGGTGCAACACCGTACCTGTGATTTTTACAATCGACTTCCACTGCCGACAACGGTTAGGAAACCGAAAAACATATAATTTTATATTATATGATTGCTGTGTGACTTTTACAACTGATTTACACAATTCTCAGCAACGGCCTGCGAGCGGGAGGGGTCGACCGAAATTCCCTACCCTCCCAAGTAGAGGCCCCGTGGGACCTCAGCACCTGGGATGCTTTACGAAATCACCGGGGGCAGAAAGGATACTCCGGCGTACACCGGGCGCCTTTCTAGGGTGAAACGTGTGAGACGAATGGCTTTAAAAAAAGATAAAAACAAAATATTATATTTTCTGTTTAAAGAACTTGCCAGGTTCTTTTCACAGAGTTTGCTGAGTTCTGTTACAGAGTTTGCCACGTTCTGTTTACAGAGTTTGCCTCACTCCGTTTACAGAGTTTGCCACATTCTGTTTGCAGAGTTTGATTGCGATTTGTGTGTTATTTTTCTCCGGGGATTCATATGCACCTGCGATTCTCAGATGTTCTTCTGAAATCTTACCCTTTGCGGGTTTCGAACCTGTGCTCTTCAGGTTCGTGGTGCCACGCCCTACCCACTGAGCCACCGTGCTGATACAGAATCCCATCTGTCAGTGCGACCAAGTCACCGATTCCTCCCACAGTAAATTTCCAGGCTATTTCCTCTTTCAGAGCCAATCTTTATCCCATAATTGGGGTAATTGCTAGCCAACTTCCCTCAATCATTTGGATCAACTCTGATATTTATTTAGCCTTAATGTTCTTGAGATTCGTTTTTGCCCCGACCCTATGACAGAGTCATAGTTACTTTTCCATAAGAGTCATAGTATGACTCTCTTATGGAACCTTAAGAGACTCATAGTTACTGGTTAACCATGGGTAAAAAAAAGTTGGGGGTGCTGGCGCGAGCTCCATGGCCTACCCTCCCGAGCCAAAACGGTCAGTCCGACGACAGTGCACTTTTTTCGGACACTCTCTGAGGATTCCCCTTAAGCCTGGAGGATGCCAAAAAGAGGTTTTGCCACCGGGTACCATCTCGGGACTAGAGAGCTCCTTTTCAGAAGCCTCCTGGAGGATTGTAACAAGGCCCCAGAAGCTCATAGAGAGTCCGTTGATGGTGCATCTTTCTCGGGCAAATGTTTTTGACATTATGGTGCATCTGGAAGTCGAAAACAAGGGACTCGAAGCTCGCAGAGAGTCCGTTGATGGTGCATCTTTGGCGGACACATGTTTTTGACATTATGGTGCCTCTGGAAGTCGAAAACAAGGGACTCGAAGCTGGTAAAGAGTCCGTTGATGGTGCTCTGTCCTCGGACACATTATGTTCACATCCTGGTGCCTGTGGAGGATGTAACTAGGGGTGTAGCTGCACATGGCCAGTCCGCTGAAGGTGACCTATTCTCGGACACATTCTGTCACATCCTGGTGCCTGTGGAGGATGTAACTAGGGGTGTAGCTGCACATGGTCAGTCCACTGAAGGTGACCTATTCTCGGACACATTCTTTCACATCCTGGTGCCTGTGGAGGATGTTACTAGGGGTGCAGCTGCACATGGCCAGTCCGCTGAAGGTGACCTATTCTCGGACACATTCTGTCACATCCTGGTGCCTGTGGAGGATGTAACCAGGGGTGTAGCTGCTCAGGGCCAGTCCGCTGAAGGTGAACTGTTCTCGGACACTTGTTCCTCAAATCTTGGTCCTCCTGGAGGATATAGAGGGGTCTAGAGGCTCATGTCATATCCGCTGAAGGTGCAGTATTCTCGGACACCTTTGAGCAGGGTCCTACCCCTCTGGAGGTCTGAAAACTGTGGATTTTTTCTAAGTCCATTTTGGTTAATCATGGGTAGGGTTTTGGTTAAAAAAAAAAAGTTCCACGAGAGGTAACTCAGCCTCTGAGTGTCCGATTTTCAAGCGGTTTGAAGCGGACTGTTGACCACACTCTCCTCCCTCTCCCGGAGGATGTATAGGGGTCTAGAGGCTCAAGGCATGTCCGCTGAAGGTGAACTATTCTCTGACACATTCTGTCACATCCTGGTGCCTGTGGAGGATGTAACTAGGGGTGTAGCTGCACATGGCCAGTCCGCTGAAGGTGCACTGTTCTCGGACACATGTTCCTCAAATCCTGGTCCTCCCGGAGGATATAGAGGGGTCTAGAGGCTCATGGCATGTCTTCTGAAGGTGCAGTATTCTCGGACACCTTTGAGCAGGGTCCTACCCCTCTGGAGGTCTGAATATTCTGGATTTTTTCTAAGTCCATTTTGGTTAACCATGGGTAGGGTTTTGGTTAACCATGGGTACGAAAAAGTTGGGGGTGGTGGCAAGGGCTCCACAAAATACCCTCCCGACCGAAAACGGTCAGTCCGACGACCATGCACCTTTCTCGGACACCTTCTGGAAATCCCCCTAAGTCCTGGAGGATCACAGAAAGAGGTTTTGCCACCGGGTGACGGCGCGAAATCGAGAGCACCCTAAAAAAGTGGACTTAGGCTCAGAACGAAAAATAAAAAAAGTTCCACAAAGAGGTAACTCAGCCTCTGAGTGTCCGATTTTCAAGCGGTTTGAAGCGGACTGTTGACCACACTCTCCTCCCTCTCCTCTCCTAAACCTTCTGACCGATTGGAAACCGTGACCCGCCAGGGGAGGCACCCTGTCTCACAGGTCCCACCTCCCCGCCACCGCGGTCAGCCTCCAGGCCTGGGACGCCGAGGGCTCTACGGAGCTCTCTGTCACTGTGCCGAACCCTTCTCTAGCGAGAATTTGCCCCGGATGAGTGGGGAGAGGCATATTAGTGGCTGAGGTACCTGAGAAGCACAGGTTCGAACCCCGCGAAGGGCAAGTCTTGGTGAAACCACCCATTAAAGGTGTTAGTTTCGACGAAACCACCTGAAAATCGTAGGATCGAACCCCACATGAAGCAACTCGGTCCTTGTCACATAGGTCTCTCTGGCTCAAGAGGAAGGCTCGACTCTATAAGGCTCGACACATTGCATCCTTAAAAACCTACACATAATAAGCAGCTCAACACCCCGTAGTGCAACTGCGCTACACACTAAACAAACACACCACACAGTGGGGCGTGGCAGATCGGTATGAATCTCCGGTTTTCATGAGGCGAACTTGTGCTGATGACTGATCGTCTGAAGGCTGTGGCGGCAAGCGAGAAACGGAGCAAGCTATCTAGAATTCAATGGCGACCTCAGTTAGACGTCCAGCAGTGCTGGGAGCTCTGTGTGTGTCTGTGGGAGCCTCATGAAGCTCACTGTGTTTGGGGGCAGTGGGCTGGGGCTGAGGGCAGTACTGGGGGTTAGGGTTAGTGCTGGGCAGTGCTGGGAGCTCTGTGTGTGTCTGTGGGACCCTCAGAGAGCTTTAATAGCAGGCAGAATTTTTGGGCCTAAAGGGAGACAAGTGTGAGCCATTGGGGCTTGCTGTGACTTAATACAGTACACAGGGCAGTGTTTGGAGCTCTCTGTGTGTCTCTCTGACCTCTGGGGACCTTTAATAGACAGCAGGCTAATTAGGCCTGTCTGGGGAGGTGTGTGTGTCTGTAGGCCTCCCAGTAAGTGAACCCAACACACTGGGCAGTGTTTGGAGCTCTCTGTGTGTCTCTCTGACCTCTGGGGACCTTTAATAGACAGCAGGCTTCTTAGGCCTGTCTGGGGAGGTGTGTGTGCCTGTAGGCCTTCCAATAAGTGAACACAACACACTGGGCAGTGCTGGGAGCTCTCTGTGTGTCTCTCTGACCTTTGGGGACCTTTAATAGACAGCAGGCTTCTTAGGCCTGTCTGGGGAGGTGTGTGTGTCTGTGGGCCTCCCAGTAAGTGAACCAACACACTGGGCAGTGTTTGTAGCTGTCTGGGTGTCTCTCTGACCTTTGGGGACCTTTAATAGACAGCAGGCTTCTTAGGCCTGTCTGGGGAGGTGTGTTTGTCTGTAGGCCTCCCAGTGAGTGAACACAACACACTGGGCAGTGCTGGGAGCTCTCTGTGTGTCTCTCTGACCTTTGGGGACCTTTAATAGACAGCAGGCTTCTTAGGCCTGTCTGGGGAGGTGTGTGTGTCTGTCGGCCTCCCAGTAAGTGAACACAACACACTGGGCAGTGCTGGGAGCTCTCTGTGTGTCTCTCTGACCTTTGGGGACCTTTAATAGACAGCAGGCTTCTTAGGCCTGTCTGGGGAGGTGTGTGTGTCTGTAGGCCTCCCAGTAAGTGAACCCAACACACTGGGCAGTGTTTGGAGCTGTGTGGGTGTCTGTCTGACCTTTGGGGACCTTTAATAGACAGCAGGCTTCTTAGGCCTGTCTGGGGAGGTGTGTGTGAAAACCTTAAGAGACTAATGAAAACCTTAAGAGAGTCATAGTTACTTTTCCATAAGAGTCATAGTATGACTCTCTTATGGAACCTTAAGAGACTCATAGTTACTGGTTAACCATGGGTCAAAAAAATTTGGGGGTGCTGGCGCGAGCTCCATGGCCTACCCTCCCGAGCCAAAATGGTCAGTCCGACGACAGTGCACTTTTTTTTGACACTCTCTGAGGATTCCCCTTAAGCCTGGAGGATGCCAAAAAGAGGTTTTGCCACCGGGTACCATCTCGGGACTAGAGAGCTCCTTTTCAGAAGCCTCCTGGAGGATTGTAACAAGGCCCCAGAAGCTCATAGAGAGTCCGTTGATGGTGCATCTTTCTCGGGCACATGTTTTTGACATTATGGTGCATCTGGAAGTCGAAAACAAGGGACTTGAAGCTCGCAGAGAGTCCGTTGATGGTGCATCTTTGGCGGACACATGTTTTTGACATTATGGTGCCTCTGGAAGTCGAAAACAAGGGACTCAAAGCTGGTAAAGAGTCCGTTGATGGTGCTCTGTCCTCGGAAACATTATGTTCACATCATGGTGCCTGTGGAGGATGTAACTAGGGGTGTAGCTGCACATGGCCAGTCCGCTGAAGGTGACCTATTCTCGGACACATTCTGTCACATCCTGGTGCCTGTGGAGGATGTAACTAGGGGTGTAGCTGCACATGGCCAGTCCGCTGAAGGTGCACTGTTCTCGGACACATGTTCCTCAAATCCTGGTCCTCCTGGAGGATATAGAGGGGTCTAGAGGCTCATGGCATGTCCGCTGAAGGTGCAGTATTCTCGGACACCTTTGAGCAGGGTCCTACCCCCCTGGAGGTCTGAATATTCTGGATTTTTTCTAAGTCCATTTTGGTTAACCATGGGTAGGGTTTTGGTTAACCATGGGTACGAAAAAGTTGGGGGTGGTGGCGAGGGCTCCACAAAATACCCTCCCGACCGAAAACGGTCAGTCCGACGACCATGCACCTTTCTCGGACACCTTCTGAAAATCCCCCTAAGGCCTGGAGGATCACAGAAAGAGGTTTTGCCACCGGGTGACGGCGCGAAATCGAGAGCACCCTAAAAAAGTGGACTTAGACTCAGAACGAAAAATAAAAAAAGTTCCACAAAGAGGTAACTCAGCCTCTGAGTGTCCGATTTTCAAGCGGTTTGAAGCGGACTGTTGACCACACTCTCCTCCCTCTCCCGGAGGATGTATAGGGGTCTAGAGGCTCAAGGCATGTCCGCTGAAGGTGACCTATTCTCGGACACATTCTGTCACATCCTGGTGCCTGTGGAGGATGTAACTAGGGGTGTAGCTGCACATGGCCAGTCCGCTGAAGGTGCACTGTTCTCGGACACATGTTCCTCAAATCCTGGTCCTCCTGGAGGATATAGAGGGGTCTAGAGGCTCATGGCATGTCCGCTGAAGGTGCAGTATTCTCGGACACCTTTGAGCAGGGTCCTACCCCCCTGGAGGTCTGAATATTCTGGATTTTTTCTAAGTCCATTTTGGTTAACCATGGGTAGGGTTTTGGTTAACCATGGGTACGAAAAAGTTGGGGGTGGTGGCGAGGGCTCCACAAAATACCCTCCCGACCGAAAACGGTCAGTCCGACGACCATGCACCTTTCTCGGACACCTTCTGAAAATCCCCCTAAGGCCTGGAGGATCACAGAAAGAGGTTTTGCCACCGGGTGACGGCGCGAAATCGAGAGCACCCTAAAAAAGTGGACTTAGACTCAGAACGAAAAATAAAAAAAGTTCCACAAAGAGGTAACTCAGCCTCTGAGTGTCCGATTTTCAAGCGGTTTGAAGCGGACTGTTGACCACACTCTCCTCCCTCTTCCGGAGGATGTATAGGGGTCTAGAGGCTCAAGGCATGTCCGCTGAAGGTGACCTATTCTCGGACACATTCTTTCACATCCTGGTGCCTGTGGAGGATGTAACTAGGGGTGTAGCTGCACATGGCCAGTCCGCTGAAGGTGCACTGTTCTCGGACACATGTTCCTCAAATCCTGGTCCTCCTGGAGGATATAGAGGGGTCTAGAGGCTCATGGCATGTCCGCTGAAGGTGCAGTATTCTCGGACACCTTTGAGCAGGGTCCTACCCCTCTGGAGGTCTGAATATTCTGGATTTTTTCTAAGTCCATTTTGGTTAACCATGGGTAGGGTTTTGGTTAACCATGGGTACGAAAAAGTTGGGGTTGGTGGCGAGGGCTCCACAAAATACCCTCCCGACCGAAAACGGTCAGTCCGACGACCATGCACCTTTCTCGGACACCTTCTGGAAATCCCCCTAAGGCCTGGAGGATCACAGAAAGAGGTTTTGCCACCGGGTGACGGCGCGAAATCGAGAGCACCCTAAAAAAGTGGACTTAGGCTCAGAACGAAAAATAAAAAAAGTTCCACAAAGAGGTAACTCAGCCTCTGAGTGTCCGATTTTCAAGCGGTTTGAAGCGGACTGTTGACCACACTCTCCTCCCTCTTCCGGAGGATGTATAGGGGTCTAGAGGCTCAAGGCATGTCCGCTGAAGGTGACCTATTCTCGGACACATTCTTTCACATCCTGGTGCCTGTGGAGGATGTAACTAGGGGTGTAGCTGCACATGGCCAGTCCGCTGAAGGTGCACTGTTCTCGGACACATGTTCCTCAAATCCTGGTCCTCCTGGAGGATATAGAGGGGTCTAGAGGCTCATGGCATGTCCGCTGAAGGTGCAGTATTCTCGGACACCTTTGAGCAGGGTCCTACCCCTCTGGAGGTCTGAATATTCTGGATTTTTTCTAAGTCCATTTTGGTTAACCATGGGTAGGGTTTTGGTTAACCATGGGTACGAAAAAGTTGGGGTTGGTGGCGAGGGCTCCACAAAATACCCTCCCGACCGAAAACGGTCAGTCCGACGACCATGCACCTTTCTCGGACACCTTCTGGAAATCCCCCTAAGGCCTGGAGGATCACAGAAAGAGGTTTTGCCACCGGGTGACGGCGCGAAATCGAGAGCACCCTAAAAAAGTGGACTTAGGCTCAGAACGAAAAATAAAAAAAGTTCCACAAAGAGGTAACTCAGCCTCTGAGTGTCCGATTTTCAAGCGGTTTGAAGCGGACTGTTGACCACACTCTCCTCCCTCTCCTCTCCTAAACCTTCTGACCGATTGGAAACCGTGACCCGCCAGGGGAGGCACCCTGTCTCACAGGTCCCACCTCCCCGCCACCGCGGTCAGCCTCCAGGCCTGGGACGCCGAGGGCTCTACGGAGCTCTCTGTCACTGCGCCGAACCCTTCTCTAGCGAGAATTTGCCCCGGATGAGTGGGGAGAGGCATATTAGTGGCTGAGGTACCTGAGAAGCACAGGTTCGAACCCCGCGAAGGGCAAGTCTTGGTGAAACCACCCATTAAAGGTGTTAGTTTCGACGAAACCACCTGAAAATCGTAGGATCGAACCCCACATGAAGCAACTCGGTCCTTGTCACATAGGTCTCTCTGGCTCAAGAGGAAGGCTCGACTCTATAAGGCTCGACACATTGCATCCTTAAAAACCTACACATAATAAGCAGCTCAACACCCCGTAGTGCAACTGCGCTACACACTAAACAAACACACCACACAGTGGGGCGTGGCAGATCGGTATGAATCTCCGGTTTTCATGAGGCGAACTTGTGCTGATGACTGATCGTCTGAAGGCTGTGGCGGCAAGCGAGAAACGGAGCAAGCTATCTAGAATTCAATGGCGACCTCAGTTAGACGTCCAGCAGTGCTGGGAGCTCTGTGTGTGTCTGTGGGAGCCTCATGAAGCTCACTGTGTTTGGGGGCAGTGGGCTGGGGCTGAGGGCAGTACTGGGGGTTAGGGTTAGTGCTGGGCAGTGCTGGGAGCTCTGTGTGTGTCTGTGGGACCCTCAGAGAGCTTTAATAGCAGGCAGAATTTTTGGGCCTAAAGGGAGACAAGTGTGAGCCATTGGGGCTTGCTGTGACTTAATACAGTACACAGGGCAGTGTTTGGAGCTCTCTGTGTGTCTCTCTGACCTCTGGGGACCTTTAATAGACAGCAGGCTAATTAGGCCTGTCTGGGGAGGTGTGTGTGTCTGTAGGCCTCCCAGTAAGTGAACCCAACACACTGGGCAGTGTTTGGAGCTCTCTGTGTGTCTCTCTGACCTCTGGGGACCTTTAATAGACAGCAGGCTTCTTAGGCCTGTCTGGGGAGGTGTGTGTGCCTGTAGGCCTTCCAGTAAGTGAACACAACACACTGGGCAGTGCTGGGAGCTCTCTGTGTGTCTCTCTGACCTTTGGGGACCTTTAATAGACAGCAGGCTTCTTAGGCCTGTCTGGGGAGGTGTGTGTGTCTGTGGGCCTCCCAGTAAGTGAACCAACACACTGGGCAGTGTTTGTAGCTGTCTGGGTGTCTCTCTGACCTTTGGGGACCTTTAATAGACAGCAGGCTTCTTAGGCCTGTCTGGGGAGGTGTGTTTGTCTGTAGGCCTCCCAGTAAGTGAACACAACACACTGGGCAGTGCTGGGAGCTCTCTGTGTGTCTCTCTGACCTTTGGGGACCTTTAATAGACAGCAGGCTTCTTAGGCCTGACTGGGGAGGTGTGTGTGTCTGTCGGCCTCCCAGTAAGTGAACACAACACACTGGGCAGTGCTGGGAGCTCTCTGTGTGTCTCTCTGACCTTTGGGGACCTTTAATAGACAGCAGGCTTCTTAGGCCTGTCTGGGGAGGTGTGTGTGTCTGTAGGCCTCCCAGTAAGTGAACCCAACACACTGGGCAGTGTATGGAGCTGTCTGGGTGTCTCTCTGACCTTTGGGGACCTTTAATAGACAGCAGGCTTCTTAGGCCTGTCTGGGGAGGTGTGTGTGAAAACCTTAAGAGACTAATGAAAACCTTAAGAGAGTCATAGTTACTTTTCCATAAGAGTCATAGTATGACTCTCTTATGGAACCTTAAGAGACTCATAGTTACTGGTTAACCATGGGTAAAAAAAAGTTGGGGGTGCTGGCGCGAGCTCCATGGCCTACCCTCCCGAGCCAAAATGGTCAGTCCGACGACAGTGCACTTTTTTCGGACACTCTCTGAGGATTCCCCTTAAGCCTGGAGGATGCCAAAAAGAGGTTTTGCCACCGGGTACCATCTCGGGACTAGAGAGCTCCTTTTCAGAAGCCTCCTGGAGGATTGTAACAAGGCCCCAGAAGCTCATAGAGAGTCCGTTGATGGTGCATCTTTCTCGGGCACATGTTTTTGACATTATGGTGCATCTGGAAGTCGAAAACAAGGGACTTGAAGCTCGCAGAGAGTCCGTTGATGGTGCTTCTTTGGCGGACACAAGTTTCTGACATTATGGTGCCTCTGGAAGTCGAAAACAAGGGACTCAAAGCTGGTAAAGAGTCCGTTGATGGTGCTCTGTCCTCGGAAACATTATGTTCACATCATGGTGCCTGTGGAGGATGTAACTAGGGGTGTAGCTGCACATGGCCAGTCCGCTGAAGGTGACCTATTCTCGGACACATTCTGTCACATCCTGGTGCCTGTGGAGGATGTAACTAGGGGTGTAGCTGCACATGGCCAGTCCGCTGAAGGTGCACTGTTCTCGGACACATGTTCCTCAAATCCTGGTCCTCCTGGAGGATATAGAGGGGTCTAGAGGCTCATGGCATGTCCGCTGAAGGTGCAGTATTCTCGGACACCTTTGAGCAGGGTCCTACCCCCCTGGAGGTCTGAATATTCTGGATTTTTTCTAAGTCCATTTTGGTTAACCATGGGTAGGGTTTTGGTTAACCATGGGTACGAAAAAGTTGGGGGTGGTGGCGAGGGCTCCACAAAATACCCTCCCGACCGAAAACGGTCAGTCCGACGACCATGCACCTTTCTCGGACACCTTCTGAAAATCCCCCTAATGCCTGGAGGATCACAGAAAGAGGTTTTGCCACCGGGTGACGGCGCGAAATCGAGAGCACCCTAAAAAAGTGGACTTAGACTCAGAACGAAAAATAAAAAAAGTTCCACAAAGAGGTAACTCAGCCTCTGAGTGTCCGATTTTCAAGCGGTTTGAAGCGGACTGTTGACCACACTCTCCTCCCTCTCCCGGAGGATGTATAGGGGTCTAGAGGCTCAAGGCATGTCCGCTGAAGGTGACCTATTCTCGGACACATTCTGTCACATCCTGGTGCCTGTGGAGGATGTAACTAGGGGTGTAGCTGCACATGGCCAGTCCGCTGAAGGTGCACTGTTCTCGGACACATGTTCCTCAAATCCTGGTCCTCCTGGAGGATATAGAGGGGTCTAGAGGCTCATGGCATGTCCGCTGAAGGTGCAGTATTCTCGGACACCTTTGAGCAGGGTCCTACCCCTCTGGAGGTCTGAATATTCTGGATTTTTTCTAAGTCCATTTTGGTTAACCATGGGTAGGGTTTTGGTTAACCATGGGTACGAAAAAGTTGGGGGTGGTGGCGAGGGCTCCACAAAATACCCTCCCGACCGAAAACGGTCAGTCCGACGACCATGCACCTTTCTCGGACACCTTCTGAAAATCCCCCTAAGGCCTGGAGGATCACAGAAAGAGGTTTTGCCACCGGGTGACGGCGCGAAATCGAGAGCACCCTAAAAAAGTGGACTTAGACTCAGAACGAAAAATAAAAAAAGTTCCACAAAGAGGTAACTCAGCCTCTGAGTGTCCGATTTTCAAGCGGTTTGAAGCGGACTGTTGACCACACTCTCCTCCCTCTCCCGGAGGATGTATAGGGGTCTAGAGGCTCAAGGCATATCCACTGAAGGTGACCTATTCTCGGACACATTCTGTCACATCCTGGTGCCTGTGGAGGATGTAACTAGGGGTGTAGCTGCACATGGCCAGTCCGCTGAAGGTGCACTGTTCTCGGCCACATGTTCCTCAAATCCTGGTCCTCCTGGAGGATATAGAGGGGTCTAGAGGCTCATGGCATGTCCGCTGAAGGTGCAGTATTCTCGGACACCTTTGAGCAGGGTCCTACCCCTCTGGAGGTCTGAATATTCTGGATTTTTTCTAAGTCCATTTTGGTTAACCATGGGTAGGGTTTTGGTTAACCATGGGTACGAAAAAGTTGGGGGTGGTGGCGAGGGCTCCACAAAATACCCTCCCGACCGAAAACGGTCAGTCCGACGACCATGCACCTTTCTCGGACACCTTCTGGAAATCCCCCTAAGGCCTGGAGGATCACAGAAAGAGGTTTTGCCACCGGGTGACGGCGCGAAATCGAGAGCACCCTAAAAAGGTGGACTTAGGCTCAGAACGAAAAATAAAAAAAGTTCCACAAAGAGGTAACTCAGCCTCTGAGTGTCCGATTTTCAAGCGGTTTGAAGCGGACTGTTGACCACACTCTCCTCCCGCTCCTCTCCTAAACCTTCTGACCGATTGGAAACCGTGACCCGCCAGGGGAGGCACCCTGTCTCACAGGTCCCACCTCCCCGCCACCGCGGTCAGCCTCCAGGCCTGGGATGCCGAGGGCTCTACGGAGCTCTCTGTCACTGCGCCGAACCCTTCTCTAGCGAGAATTTGCCCCGGATGAGTGGGGAGAGGCATATTAGTGGCTGAGGTACCTGAGAAGCACAGGTTCGAACCCCGCGAAGGGCAAGTCTCGGTGAAACCACCCATTAAAGGTGTTAGTTTCGACGAAACCACCTGAAAATCGTAGGATCGAACCCCACATGAAGCAACTCGGTCCTTGTCACATAGGTCTCTCTGGCTCAAGAGGAAGGCTCGACTCTATAAGGCTCGACACATTGCATCCTTAAAAACCTACACATAATAAGCAGCTCAACACCCCGTAGTGCAACTGCGCTACACACTAAACAAACACACCACACAGTGGGGCGTGGCAGATCGGTATGAATCTCCGGTTTTCATGAGGCGAACTTGTGCTGATGACTGATCGTCTGAAGGCTGTGGCGGCAAGCGAGAAACGGAGCGAGCTATCTAGAATTCAATGGCGACCTCAGTTAGACGTCCAGCAGTGCTGGGAGCTCTGTGTGTGTCTGTGGGAGCCTCAAGAAGCTCACTGTGTTTGGGGGCAGTGGGCTGGGGCTGAGGGCAGTACTGGGGGTTAGGGTTAGTGCTGGGCAGTGCTGGGAGCTCTGTGTGTGTCTGTGGGACCCTCAGAGAGCTTTAATAGCAGGCAGAATTTTTGGGCCTAAAGGGAGACAAGTGTGAGCCATTGGGGCTTGCTGTGACTTAATACAGTACACAGGGCAGTGTTTGGAGCTCTCTGTGTGTCTCTCTGACCTCTGGGGACCTTTAATAGACAGCAGGCTAATTAGGCCTGTCTGGGGAGGTGTGTGTGTCTGTAGGCCTCCCAGTAAGTGAACCCAACACACTGGGCAGTGTTTGTAGCTGTCTGGGTGTCTCTCTGACCTTTGGGGACCTTTAATAGACAGCAGGCTTCTTAGGCCTGTCTGGGGAGGTGTGTTTGTCTGTAGGCCTCCCAGTAAGTGAACACAACACACTGGCCAGTGCTGGGAGCTCTCTGTGTGTCTCTCTGACCTTTGGGGACCTTTAATAGACAGCAGGCTTCTTAGGCCTGTCTGGGGAGGTGTGTGTGTCTGTCGGCCTCCCAGTAAGTGAACACAACACACTGGGCAGTGCTGGGAGCTCTCTGTGTGTCTCTCTGACCTTTGGGGACCTTTAATAGACAGCAGGCTTCTTAGGCCTGTCTGGGGAGGTGTGTGTGTCTGTAGGCCTCCCAGTAAGTGAACCCAACACACTGGGCAGTGTTTGGAGCTGTCTGGGTGTCTCTCTGACCTTTCGGGACCTAGACAAGACAGCAGGCTTCTTAGGCCTGTCTGGGGAGGTGTGTCTGAAAACCTTAAGAGACTAATGAAAACCTTAAGAGAGTCATAGTTACTTTTCCATAAGAGTCATAGTATGACTCTCTTATGGAACCTTAAGAGACTCATAGTTACTGGTTAACCATGGGTAAAAAAAAGTTGGGGGTGCTGGCGCGAGCTCCATGGCCTACCCTCCCGAGCCAAAATGGTCAGTCCGACGACAGTGCACTTTTTTCGGACACTCTCTGAGGATTCCCCTTAAGCCTGGAGGATGCCAAAAAGAGGTTTTGCCACCGGGTGATGGCGCGAAATCGAGAGCACCCTAAAAAAGTGGACTTAGACTCAGAACGAAAAATAAAAAAAGTTCCACAAAGAGGTAACTCAGCCTCTGAGTGTCCGATTTTCAAGCGGTTTGAAGCGGACTGTTGACCACACTCTCCTCCCTCTCCCGGAGGATGTATAGGGGTCTAGAGGCTCAAGGCATGTCCGCTGAAGGTGACCTATTCTCGGACACATTCTGTCACATCCTGGTGCCTGTGGAGGATGTAACTAGGGGTGTAGCTGCACATGGCCAGTCCGCTGAAGGTGCACTGTTCTCGGACACATGTTCCTCAAATCCTGGTCCTCCTGGAGGATATAGAGGGGTCTAGAGGCTCATGGCATGTCCGCTGAAGGTGCAGTATTCTCGGACACCTTTGAGCAGGGTCCTACCCCTCTGGAGGTCTGAATATTCTGGATTTTTTCTAAGTCCATTTTGGTTAACCATGAGTAGGGTTTTGGTTAACCATGGGTACGAAAAAGTTGGGGGTGGTGGCGAGGGCTCCACAAAATACCCTCCCGACCGAAAACGGTCAGTCCGACGACCATGCACCTTTCTCGGACACCTTCTGAAAATCCCCCTAAGGCCTGGAGGATCACAGAAAGAGGTTTTGCCACCGGGTGACGGTGCGAAATCGAGAGCACCCTAAAAAAGTGGACTTAGACTCAGAACGAAAAATAAAAAAAGTTCCACAAAGAGGTAACTCAGCCTCTGAGTGTCCGATTTTCAAGCGGTTTGAAGCGGACTGTTGACCACACTCTCCTCCCTCTCCCGGAGGATGTATAGGGGTCTAGAGGCTCAAGGCATATCCACTGAAGGTGACCTATTCTCGGACACATTCTGTCACATCCTGGTGCCTGTGGAGGATGTAACTAGGGGTGTAGCTGCACATGGCCAGTCCGCTGAAGGTGCACTGTTCTCGGCCACATGTTCCTCAAATCCTGGTCCTCTTGGAGGATATAGAGGGGTCTAGAGGCTCATGGCATGTCCGCTGAAGGTGCAGTATTCTCGGACACCTTTGAGCAGGGTCCTACCCCTCTGGAGGTCTGAATATTCTGGATTTTTTCTAAGTCCATTTTGGTTAACCATGGGTAGGGTTTTGGTTAACCATGGGTACGAAAAAGTTGGGGGTGGTGGCGAGGGCTCCACAAAATACCCTCCCGACCGAAAACGGTCAGTCCGACGACCATGCACCTTTCTCGGACACCTTCTGGAAATCCCCCTAAGGCCTGGAGGATCACAGAAAGAGGTTTTGCCACCGGGTGACGGCGCGAAATCGAGAGCACCCTAAAAAGGTGGACTTAGGCTCAGAACGAAAAATAAAAAAAGTTCCACAAAGAGGTAACTCAGCCTCTGAGTGTCCGATTTTCAAGCGGTTTGAAGCGGACTGTTGACCACACTCTCCTCCCGCTCCTCTCCTAAACCTTCTGACCGATTGGAAACCGTGACCCGCCAGGGGAGGCACCCTGTCTCACAGGTCCCACCTCCCCGCCACCGCGGTCAGCCTCCAGGCCTGGGACGCCGAGGGCTCTACGGAGCTCTCTGTCACTGCGCCGAACCCTTCTCTAGCGAGAATTTGCCCCGGATGAGTGGGGAGAGGCATATTAGTGGCTGAGGTACCTGAGAAGCACAGGTTCGAACCCCGCGAAGGGCAAGTCTCGGTGAAACCACCCATTAAAGGTGTTAGTTTCGACGAAACCACCTGAAAATCGTAGGATCGAACCCCACATGAAGCAACTCGGTCCTTGTCACATAGGTCTCTCTGGCTCAAGAGGAAGGCTCGACTCTATAAGGCTCGACACATTGCATCCTTAAAAACCTACACATAATAAGCAGCTCAACACCCCGTAGTGCAACTGCGCTACACACTAAACAAACACACCACACAGTGGGGCGTGGCAGATCGGTATGAATCTCCGGTTTTCATGAGGCGAACTTGTGCTGATGACTGATCGTCTGAAGGCTGTGGCGGCAAGCGAGAAACGGAGCGAGCTATCTAGAATTCAATGGCGACCTCAGTTAGACGTCCAGCAGTGCTGGGAGCTCTGTGTGTGTCTGTGGGAGCCTCAAGAAGCTCACTGTGTTTGGGGGCAGTGGGCTGGGGCTGAGGGCAGTACTGGGGGTTAGGGTTAGTGCTGGGCAGTGCTGGGAGCTCTGTGTGTGTCTGTGGGACCCTCAGAGAGCTTTAATAGCAGGCAGAATTTTTGGGCCTAAAGGGAGACAAGTGTGAGCCATTGGGGCTTGCTGTGACTTAATACAGTACACAGGGCAGTGTTTGGAGCTCTCTGTGTGTCTCTCTGACCTCTGGGGACCTTTAATAGACAGCAGGCTAATTAGGCCTGTCTGGGGAGGTGTGTGTGTCTGTAGGCCTCCCAGTAAGTGAACCCAACACACTGGGCAGTGTTTGTAGCTGTCTGGGTGTCTCTCTGACCTTTGGGGACCTTTAATAGACAGCAGGCTTCTTAGGCCTGTCTGGGGAGGTGTGTTTGTCTGTAGGCCTCCCAGTAAGTGAACACAACACACTGGCCAGTGCTGGGAGCTCTCTGTGTGTCTCTCTGACCTTTGGGGACCTTTAATAGACAGCAGGCTTCTTAGGCCTGTCTGGGGAGGTGTGTGTGTCTGTCGGCCTCCCAGTAAGTGAACACAACACACTGGGCAGTGCTGGGAGCTCTCTGTGTGTCTCTCTGACCTTTGGGGACCTTTAATAGACAGCAGGCTTCTTAGGCCTGTCTGGGGAGGTGTGTGTGTCTGTAGGCCTCCCAGTAAGTGAACCCAACACACTGGGCAGTGTTTGGAGCTGTCTGGGTGTCTCTCTGACCTTTCGGGACCTAGAATAGACAGCAGGCTTCTTAGGCCTGTCTGGGGAGGTGTGTCTGAAAACCTTAAGAGACTAATGAAAACCTTAAGAGAGTCATAGTTACTTTTCCATAAGAGTCATAGTATGACTCTCTTATGGAACCTTAAGAGACTCATAGTTACTGGTTAACCATGGGTAAAAAAAAGTTGGGGGTGCTGGCGCGAGCTCCATGGCCTACCCTCCCGAGCCAAAATGGTCAGTCCGACGACAGTGCACTTTTTTCGGACACTCTCTGAGGATTCCCCTTAAGCCTGGAGGATGCCAAAAAGAGGTTTTGCCACCGGGTACCATCTCGGGACTAGAGAGCTCCTTTTCAGAAGCCTCCTGGAGGATTGTAACAAGGCCCCAGAAGCTCATAGAGAGTCCGTTGATGGTGCATCTTTCTCGGGCACATGTTTTTGACATTATGGTGCATCTGGAAGTCGAAAACAAGGGACTCGAAGCTCACAGAGAGTCCGTTGATGGTGCATCTTTGGCGGACACATGTTTTTGACATTATGGTGCCTCTGGAAGTCGAAAACAAGGGACTCGAAGCTGGTAAAGAGTCCGTTGATGGTGCTCCGTCCTCGGACACATTATGTTCACATCCTGGTGCCTGTGGAGGATGTAACTAGGGGTGTAGCTGCACATGGCCAGTCCGCTGAAGGTGACCTATTCTCGGACACATTCTGTCACATCCTGGTGCCTGTGGAGGATGTTACTAGGGGTGCAGCTGCACATGGCCAGTCCGCTGAAGGTGACCTATTCTCGGACACATTTTGTCACATCCTGGTGCCTTTGGAGGATGTAACCAGGGGTGTAACTGCTCAGGGCCAGTCCGCTGAAGGTGCACTGTTCTCGGACACATGTTCCTCAAAGAGAGCTTCTGAAAAGGAGGCCATGGAGCTCGAGCCAGCACCCCCAACTTTTTTTTACCCATGGTTAGCCAGGAACTATGAGTCTCTTGAGTCCCAGTGTGTTGGGTACCCTTACTGGGAGGCTTACAGACACACACACCTCCGCAGACAGGCCTAAGAAGCCTGCTGTCTATTAAAGGTCCCCAAAGGTCAGAGAGACACACAGAGAGCTCCCAGCACTGCCCAGTGTGTTGTGTTCACTTACTGGGAGGCCTAGAGACACACACGCCTCCCCAGACAGGCCTAAGAAGCCTGCTGTCTATTAAAGGTCCCCAAAGGTCAGAGAGACACACAGAGAGCTCCAAACACTGCCCAGTGTGTTGGGTTCACTTACTGGGAGGCCTACAGACACAAACACCTCCCCAGACAGGCCTAAGAAGCCTGCTGTCTATTAAAGGTCCCCAGAGGTCAGAGAGACACACAGAGAGCTCCAAACACTGCCCAGTGTGTTGGGTTCACTTACTGGGAGGCCTACAGACACACACACCTCCCCAGACAGGCCTAATTAGCCTGCTGTCTATTAAAGGTCCCCAGAGGTCAGAGAGACACACAGAGAGCTCCAAACACTGCCCTGTGTACTGTATTAAGTCACAGCAAGCCCCAATGGCTCAAACTTGTCTCCCTTTAGGCCCAAAAATTCTGCCTGCTATTAAAGCTCTCTGAGGGTCCCACAGACACACACAGAGCTCCCAGCACTGCCCAGCACTACCCCTAACCCCCAGTACTGCCCTCAACCGGAGATTCATACCGATCTGCCACGCCCCACTGTGTGGTGTGTTTGTTTAGTGTGTAGCGCAGTTGCACTACGGGGTGTTGAGCTGCTTATTATGTGTAGGTTTTTAAGGATGCAATGTGTCGAGCCTTATAGAGTCGAGCCTTCCTCTTGAGCCAGAGAGACCTATGTGACAAGGACCGAGTTGCTTCATGTGGGGTTCGATCCTACGATTTTCAGGTGGTTTCGTCGAAACTAACACCTTTAATGGGTGGTTTCACCGAGACTTGCCCTTCGCGGGGTTCGAACCTGTGCTTCTCAGGTACCT
>NC_137915.1:0-40000 GCF_963457725.1 Sprattus sprattus
CTACCTAACCCTAACCCTAACCCCTAACCCTAACCCTAACCCTAACCCTAACCCTAACCCTAACCCTAACCCTAACCCTAACCCTAACCCTAACCCTAACCCTAACCCTAACCCTAACCCTAACCCTAACCCTAACCCTAACCCTAACCCTAACCCTAACCCTAACCCTAACCCTAACCCTAACCCTAACCCTAACCCTAACCCTAACCCTAACCCTAACCCTAACCCTAACCCTAACCCTAACCCTAACCCTAACCCTAACCCTAACCCTAACCCTAACCCTAACCCTAACCCTAACCCTAACCCTAACCCTAACCCTAACCCTAACCCTAACCCTAACCCTAACCCTAACCCTAACCCTAACCCTAACCCTAACCCTAACCCTAACCCTAACCCTAACCCTAACCCTAACCCTAACCCTAACCCTAACCCTAACCCTAACCCTAACCCTAACCCTAACCCTAACCCTAACCCTAACCCTAACCCTAACCCTAACCCTAACCCTAACCCTAACCCTAACCCTAACCCTAACCCTAACCCTAACCCTAACCCTAACCCTAACCCTAACCCTAACCCTAACCCTAACCCTAACCCTAACCCTAACCCTAACCCTAACCCTAACCCTAACCCTAACCCTAACCCTAACCCTAACCCTAACCCTAACCCTAACCCTAACCCTAACCCTAACCCTAACCCTAACCCTAACCCTAACCCTAACCCTAACCCTAACCCTAACCCTAACCCTAACCCTAACCCTAACCCTAACCCTAACCCTAACCCTAACCCTAACCCTAACCCTAACCCTAACCCTAACCCTAACCCTAACCCTAACCCTAACCCTAACCCTAACCCTAACCCTAACCCTAACCCTAACCCTAACCCTAACCCTAACCCTAACCCTAACCCTAACCCTAACCCTAACCCTAACCCTAACCCTAACCCTAACCCTAACCCTAACCCTAACCCTAACCCTAACCCTAACCCTAACCCTAACCCTAACCCTAACCCTAACCCTAACCCTAACCCTAACCCTAACCCTAACCCTAACCCTAACCCTAACCCTAACCCTAACCCTAACCCTAACCCTAACCCTAACCCTAACCCTAACCCTAACCCTAACCCTAACCCTAACCCTAACCCTAACCCTAACCCTAACCCTAACCCTAACCCTAACCCTAACCCTAACCCTAACCCTAACCCTAACCCTAACCCTAACCCTAACCCTAACCCTAACCCTAACCCTAACCCTAACCCTAACCCTAACCCTAACCCTAACCCTAACCCTAACCCTAACCCTAACCCTAACCCTAACCCTAACCCTAACCCTAACCCTAACCCTAACCCTAACCCTAACCCTAACCCTAACCCTAACCCTAACCCTAACCCTAACCCTAACCCTAACCCTAACCCTAACCCTAACCCTAACCCTAACCCTAACCCTAACCCTAACCCTAACCCTAACCCTAACCCTAACCCTAACCCTAACCCTAACCCTAACCCTAACCCTAACCCTAACCCTAACCCTAACCCTAACCCTAACCCTAACCCTAACCCTAACCCTAACCCTAACCCTAACCCTAACCCTAACCCTAACCCTAACCCTAACCCTAACCCTAACCCTAACCCTAACCCTAACCCTAACCCTAACCCTAACCCTAACCCTAACCCTAACCCTAACCCTAACCCTAACCCTAACCCTAACCCTAACCCTAACCCTAACCCTAACCCTAACCCTAACCCTAACCCTAACCCTAACCCTAACCCTAACCCTAACCCTAACCCTAACCCTAACCCTAACCCTAACCCTAACCCTAACCCTAACCCTAACCCTAACCCTAACCCTAACCCTAACCCTAACCCTAACCCTAACCCTAACCCTAACCCTAACCCTAACCCTAACCCTAACCCTAACCCTAACCCTAACCCTAACCCTAACCCTAACCCTAACCCTAACCCTAACCCTAACCCTAACCCTAACCCTAACCCTAACCCTAACCCTAACCCTAACCCTAACCCTAACCCTAACCCTAACCCTAACCCTAACCCTAACCCTAACCCTAACCCTAACCCTAACCCTAACCCTAACCCTAACCCTAACCCTAACCCTAACCCTAACCCTAACCCTAACCCTAACCCTAACCCTAACCCTAACCCTAACCCTAACCCTAACCCTAACCCTAACCCTAACCCTAACCCTAACCCTAACCCTAACCCTAACCCTAACCCTAACCCTAACCCTAACCCTAACCCTAACCCTAACCCTAACCCTAACCCTAACCCTAACCCTAACCCTAACCCTAACCCTAACCCTAACCCTAACCCTAACCCTAACCCTAACCCTAACCCTAACCCTAACCCTAACCCTAACCCTAACCCTAACCCTAACCCTAACCCTAACCCTAACCCTAACCCTAACCCTAACCCTAACCCTAACCCTAACCCTAACCCTAACCCTAACCCTAACCCTAACCCTAACCCTAACCCTAACCCTAACCCTAACCCTAACCCTAACCCTAACCCTAACCCTAACCCTAACCCTAACCCTAACCCTAACCCTAACCCTAACCCTAACCCTAACCCTAACCCTAACCCTAACCCTAACCCTAACCCTAACCCTAACCCTAACCCTAACCCTAACCCTAACCCTAACCCTAACCCTAACCCTAACCCTAACCCTAACCCTAACCCTAACCCTAACCCTAACCCTAACCCTAACCCTAACCCTAACCCTAACCCTAACCCTAACCCTAACCCTAACCCTAACCCTAACCCTAACCCTAACCCTAACCCTAACCCTAACCCTAACCCTAACCCTAACCCTAACCCTAACCCTAACCCTAACCCTAACCCTAACCCTAACCCTAACCCTAACCCTAACCCTAACCCTAACCCTAACCCTAACCCTAACCCTAACCCTAACCCTAACCCTAACCCTAACCCTAACCCTAACCCTAACCCTAACCCTAACCCTAACCCTAACCCTAACCCTAACCCTAACCCTAACCCTAACCCTAACCCTAACCCTAACCCTAACCCTAACCCTAACCCTAACCCTAACCCTAACCCTAACCCTAACCCTAACCCTAACCCTAACCCTAACCCTAACCCTAACCCTAACCCTAACCCTAACCCTAACCCTAACCCTAACCCTAACCCTAACCCTAACCCTAACCCTAACCCTAACCCTAACCCTAACCCTAACCCTAACCCTAACCCTAACCCTAACCCTAACCCTAACCCTAACCCTAACCCTAACCCTAACCCTAACCCTAACCCTAACCCTAACCCTAACCCTAACCCTAACCCTAACCCTAACCCTAACCCTAACCCTAACCCTAACCCTAACCCTAACCCTAACCCTAACCCTAACCCTAACCCTAACCCTAACCCTAACCCTAACCCTAACCCTAACCCTAACCCTAACCCTAACCCTAACCCTAACCCTAACCCTAACCCTAACCCTAACCCTAACCCTAACCCTAACCCTAACCCTAACCCTAACCCTAACCCTAACCCTAACCCTAACCCTAACCCTAACCCTAACCCTAACCCTAACCCTAACCCTAACCCTAACCCTAACCCTAACCCTAACCCTAACCCTAACCCTAACCCTAACCCTAACCCTAACCCTAACCCTAACCCTAACCCTAACCCTAACCCTAACCCTAACCCTAACCCTAACCCTAACCCTAACCCTAACCCTAACCCTAACCCTAACCCTAACCCTAACCCTAACCCTAACCCTAACCCTAACCCTAACCCTAACCCTAACCCTAACCCTAACCCTAACCCTAACCCTAACCCTAACCCTAACCCTAACCCTAACCCTAACCCTAACCCTAACCCTAACCCTAACCCTAACCCTAACCCTAACCCTAACCCTAACCCTAACCCTAACCCTAACCCTAACCCTAACCCTAACCCTAACCCTAACCCTAACCCTAACCCTAACCCTAACCCTAACCCTAACCCTAACCCTAACCCTAACCCTAACCCTAACCCTAACCCTAACCCTAACCCTAACCCTAACCCTAACCCTAACCCTAACCCTAACCCTAACCCTAACCCTAACCCTAACCCTAACCCTAACCCTAACCCTAACCCTAACCCTAACCCTAACCCTAACCCTAACCCTAACCCTAACCCTAACCCTAACCCTAACCCTAACCCTAACCCTAACCCTAACCCTAACCCTAACCCTAACCCTAACCCTAACCCTAACCCTAACCCTAACCCTAACCCTAACCCTAACCCTAACCCTAACCCTAACCCTAACCCTAACCCTAACCCTAACCCTAACCCTAACCCTAACCCTAACCCTAACCCTAACCCTAACCCTAACCCTAACCCTAACCCTAACCCTAACCCTAACCCTAACCCTAACCCTAACCCTAACCCTAACCCTAACCCTAACCCTAACCCTAACCCTAACCCTAACCCTAACCCTAACCCTAACCCTAACCCTAACCCTAACCCTAACCCTAACCCTAACCCTAACCCTAACCCTAACCCTAACCCTAACCCTAACCCTAACCCTAACCCTAACCCTAACCCTAACCCTAACCCTAACCCTAACCCTAACCCTAACCCTAACCCTAACCCTAACCCTAACCCTAACCCTAACCCTAACCCTAACCCTAACCCTAACCCTAACCCTAACCCTAACCCTAACCCTAACCCTAACCCTAACCCTAACCCTAACCCTAACCCTAACCCTAACCCTAACCCTAACCCTAACCCTAACCCTAACCCTAACCCTAACCCTAACCCTAACCCTAACCCTAACCCTAACCCTAACCCTAACCCTAACCCTAACCCTAACCCTAACCCTAACCCTAACCCTAACCCTAACCCTAACCCTAACCCTAACCCTAACCCTAACCCTAACCCTAACCCTAACCCTAACCCTAACCCTAACCCTAACCCTAACCCTAACCCTAACCCTAACCCTAACCCTAACCCTAACCCTAACCCTAACCCTAACCCTAACCCTAACCCTAACCCTAACCCTAACCCTAACCCTAACCCTAACCCTAACCCTAACCCTAACCCTAACCCTAACCCTAACCCTAACCCTAACCCTAACCCTAACCCTAACCCTAACCCTAACCCTAACCCTAACCCTAACCCTAACCCTAACCCTAACCCTAACCCTAACCCTAACCCTAACCCTAACCCTAACCCTAACCCTAACCCTAACCCTAACCCTAACCCTAACCCTAACCCTAACCCTAACCCTAACCCTAACCCTAACCCTAACCCTAACCCTAACCCTAACCCTAACCCTAACCCTAACCCTAACCCTAACCCTAACCCTAACCCTAACCCTAACCCTAACCCTAACCCTAACCCTAACCCTAACCCTAACCCTAACCCTAACCCTAACCCTAACCCTAACCCTAACCCTAACCCTAACCCTAACCCTAACCCTAACCCTAACCCTAACCCTAACCCTAACCCTAACCCTAACCCTAACCCTAACCCTAACCCTAACCCTAACCCTAACCCTAACCCTAACCCTAACCCTAACCCTAACCCTAACCCTAACCCTAACCCTAACCCTAACCCTAACCCTAACCCTAACCCTAACCCTAACCCTAACCCTAACCCTAACCCTAACCCTAACCCTAACCCTAACCCTAACCCTAACCCTAACCCTAACCCTAACCCTAACCCTAACCCTAACCCTAACCCTAACCCTAACCCTAACCCTAACCCTAACCCTAACCCTAACCCTAACCCTAACCCTAACCCTAACCCTAACCCTAACCCTAACCCTAACCCTAACCCTAACCCTAACCCTAACCCTAACCCTAACCCTAACCCTAACCCTAACCCTAACCCTAACCCTAACCCTAACCCTAACCCTAACCCTAACCCTAACCCTAACCCTAACCCTAACCCTAACCCTAACCCTAACCCTAACCCTAACCCTAACCCTAACCCTAACCCTAACCCTAACCCTAACCCTAACCCTAACCCTAACCCTAACCCTAACCCTAACCCTAACCCTAACCCTAACCCTAACCCTAACCCTAACCCTAACCCTAACCCTAACCCTAACCCTAACCCTAACCCTAACCCTAACCCTAACCCTAACCCTAACCCTAACCCTAACCCTAACCCTAACCCTAACCCTAACCCTAACCCTAACCCTAACCCTAACCCTAACCCTAACCCTAACCCTAACCCTAACCCTAACCCTAACCCTAACCCTAACCCTAACCCTAACCCTAACCCTAACCCTAACCCTAACCCTAACCCTAACCCTAACCCTAACCCTAACCCTAACCCTAACCCTAACCCTAACCCTAACCCTAACCCTAACCCTAACCCTAACCCTAACCCTAACCCTAACCCTAACCCTAACCCTAACCCTAACCCTAACCCTAACCCTAACCCTAACCCTAACCCTAACCCTAACCCTAACCCTAACCCTAACCCTAACCCTAACCCTAACCCTAACCCTAACCCTAACCCTAACCCTAACCCTAACCCTAACCCTAACCCTAACCCTAACCCTAACCCTAACCCTAACCCTAACCCTAACCCTAACCCTAACCCTAACCCTAACCCTAACCCTAACCCTAACCCTAACCCTAACCCTAACCCTAACCCTAACCCTAACCCTAACCCTAACCCTAACCCTAACCCTAACCCTAACCCTAACCCTAACCCTAACCCTAACCCTAACCCTAACCCTAACCCTAACCCTAACCCTAACCCTAACCCTAACCCTAACCCTAACCCTAACCCTAACCCTAACCCTAACCCTAACCCTAACCCTAACCCTAACCCTAACCCTAACCCTAACCCTAACCCTAACCCTAACCCTAACCCTAACCCTAACCCTAACCCTAACCCTAACCCTAACCCTAACCCTAACCCTAACCCTAACCCTAACCCTAACCCTAACCCTAACCCTAACCCTAACCCTAACCCTAACCCTAACCCTAACCCTAACCCTAAATCCTATTGAAGTCAATGGGGAAACACCTTTTGCTCTATAACTCCGGAAGTGAAAGTCTGAGAGACTCATAACCTTGATCCACAGTGCCAAAGTTGGGGTCGGCGAAGACGACAGTGAGGAATCAACTTGCTCAGACTTCCGGTTTCGGAGATACAGCAAAAAAAAATCTTATTTTTGGAATAACTTTTGAACGGTAAGTCCGATCGACAAAATTTCAACGTAGGCGTGTCTGCCGTCGAAAGGCGCATCTGGAGTGTGTCCTCCATTTTTCTCTACGACCCTTCCTTCATGGAGTAAAGTTGAAAAAACTCTTTAAAATTGAGTCGAACGCGTTCGACTCTACGCTTTCATCCTATACTCTAACCCTAACCCTAACCCTAACCCTAACCCTAACCCTAACCCTAACCCTAGTTGAAAAAAGAGCCTGATACGCGTATCAAGGTACGCTTTCATCCTATACTCTAACCCTAACCCTAACCCTAACCCTAACCCTAACCCTAACCCTAACCCTTTCCCCTAACCCTAACCCTGTGCTAACATCGTGCTAACATCGTGCTAACATCGTGCTTGCATCGTGCTTGCATCGTGCTTGCATCGTGCTAGCATCGTGCTTGCATCGTGCTAATATCGTGCTAGCATCGTGTTTGCATCGTGCTTGCATCGTGCTAACATCGTGCTAGCATCGTGCTTGCATCGTGCTTGCATCGTGCTTGCATCGTGCTAACATCGTGCTAACATCGTGCTAACATCGTGCTAACATCGTGTTTGCATCGTGCTTGCATCGTGCTAACATCGTGCTAGCATCGTGCTTGCATCGTGCTTGCATCGTGCTAACATCGTGCTAACATCGTGCTAACATCGTGCTATCACCCAGACCAAACTCTCTTACTAAACATAACCCTCGCAGCTCAGGTTATGTTTAGTATGAGGGTTTGGTCTGGGTGATATTTGACAAAATCAAGTTGAAAAAAATGAAAAATATCAAATTGGGCTCAAAAGATTCAAAATGGCTTGAAACGTCCTCCTGTCAATTTTTGGCAAAAAAAAAAAATTAGGGTTGGACTTGGTAAAATTTTCAAAAAAAAAAAAAAAAAATCACAAAAATCTACCATGAAATGGGTCTCAAAACATTCAAAATGGCCTGAAACGTGCCCTCTAGAATTTTTAGCCAGAAAAAACCTACAAAAAGGTAGGGAAAACACTTAAATATATTTTCACAAAAAAGTCCCATATATTTTCAAATGAAGTCCTTACCCTGCCTTAATTCGTCGTCTCTGAACACGCCTGAGGTGGTTTCATCTTTGCCAAACTTACAGTTTTTGAGATACAGCCAAAACAAATCTTATTTTGGCCGTATCTTTTGAATGGAAAGTCCAATCCACAAAATTTCAACTCAGGCGTGTTCAGCGTCGAAAGGAGATGCTGACGGATGTCCTCCTTTTGTCTCTTCGACCTTTCGTTCTAACCACATCCCTATTTGAAACCCAAAAAGGATCAGAGGGTGTCCAAGGCGTAGTCCGTTCACCCCTTTTCACCTAAATGACAGCCGTAAGTCGTAGAACGTTGGAAAAAGTTAGTTTAAAGGGTCCTCTAGTATAAAACCTCCACCTGGACTCTGCCGTGACGTCAAAAACACCAAAAAACCTGTCAAAAACACCAAAAATGCTCAAAAATGCTCAAAAGAAAGATCATCTCAATCAAACACTTCTACTAACCATAACCTGTCAATGGGGAACATGTTAGCACGATGTTAGCATAATGAAAGATGACCTGAATCAAACACTTCTACTAAACATAACCTGTCAATGGGGGCAAAGCATGGTTGACTTGGGTTGACTTGACTTGGGTTTACTTGACTTGGGTTGACTTGCCTTGACTTGGGTTGACTTGGGTTGACTTGCCTTGACTTGGAATAAATTGACTTGACTTGACTTGGGTTGACTTGACTTGACTTGACTTGGGTTGACTTGACTTGACTTGACTTGACTTGGGTTGACTTGACTTGGGTTGACTTGACTTGTCTTGGGTTGATTTGACTTGAAAAAAAATGTACCAAAAAAGGGTGTCCAATAGATTCCCCAGGGTCTGAAACGTGCTTCTGACAACTTTTCCCAGGAAGCATTAAAAAAACCCACTAGGGTTGGACTTAAAGAAAAAAAAAAAAAATCCTATTGAAGTCAATGGGGGAAACACATTTTGCTCTTTAACTCCGGAAGTGAAAGTCTGAGAGACTCAAAACCTTGATCCACAGTGCCAAAGTTGGGGTCGGCGAAGACGACAGTGAGGAATCAACTTGCTCAGACTTCCGGTTTCGGAGATAAAGCAAAAAAAAATCTTATTTTTGGAATAACTTTTGAACGGTAAGTCTGATTGACAAAATTTCAACGTAGGCGTGTCCGCCGTCGAAAGGCGCATCTGGAGTGTGTCCTTTATTTTTCTCTACGACCCTTCCTTCATGGAGTAAAGTTGAAAAAAGAGCCTGATACGCGTATCAAGGTACGCTTTCATCCTATACTCTAACCCTAACCCTAACCCTAACCCTAACCCTAACCCTAACCCTAACCCTAACCCTAACCCTAACCCTAACCCTAGATTTGACTTGAAAAAAAATGTACCAAAAAAGGGTGTCCAATAGATTCCCCAGGGTCTGAAATGTGCTTCTGACAACTTTTCCCAGGAAGCATTCAAAAAACCCACTAGGGTTGGACTTAGAAAAAAAAAAAAAATCCTATTGAAGTCAATGGGGAAACACCTTTTGCTCTATAACTCCGGAAGTGAAAGTCTGAGAGACTCATAACCTTGATCCACAGTGCCAAAGTTGGGGTCGGCGAAGACGACAGTGAGGAATCAACTTGCTCAGACTTCCGGTTTCGGAGATACAGCAAAAAAAAATCTTATTTTTGGAATAACTTTTGAACGGTAAGTCCGATCGACAAAATTTCAACGTAGGCGTGTCTGCCGTCGAAAGGCGCATCTGGAGTGTGTCCTCCATTTTTCTCTACGACCCTTCCTTCATGGAGTAAAGTTGAAAAAACTCTTTAAAATTGAGTCGAACGCGTTCGACTCTACGCTTTCATCCTATACTCTAACCCTAACCCTAACCCTAACCCTAACCCTAACCCTAACCCTAACCCTAACCCTAACCCTAACCCTAACCCTAACCCTAACCCTAACCCTAACCCTAACCCTAACCCTAACCCTAACCCTAACCCTAACCCTAACCCTAACCCTAACCCTAACCCTAACCCTAACCCTAACCCTAACCCTAACCCTAAAAAATGTACCAAAAAAGGGTGTCCAATAGATTCCCCAGGGTCTGAAACGTGCTTCTGACAACTTTTCCCAGGAAGCATTAAAAAAACCCACTAGGGTTGGACTTAAAGAAAAAAAAAAAAAAATCCTATTGAAGTCAATGGGGGAAACACATTTTGCTCTTTAACTCCGGAAGTGAAAGTCTGAGAGACTCAAAACCTTGATCCACAGTGCCAAAGTTGGGGTCGGCGAAGACGACAGTGAGGAATCAACTTGCTCAGACTTCCGGTTTCGGAGATAAAGCAAAAAAAAATCTTATTTTTGGAATAACTTTTGAACGGTAAGTCTGATTGACAAAATTTCAACGTAGGCGTGTCCGCCGTCGAAAGGCGCATCTGGAGTGTGTCCTTTATTTTTCTCTACGACCCTTCCTTCATGGAGTAAAGTTGAAAAAAGAGCCTGATACGCGTATCAAGGTACGCTTTCATCCTATACTCTAACCCTAACCCTAACCCTAACCCTAACCCTAACCCTAACCCTAACCCTAACCCTAACCCTAACCCTAGATTTGACTTGAAAAAAAATGTACCAAAAAAGGGTGTCCAATAGATTCCCCAGGGTCTGAAATGTGCTTCTGACAACTTTTCCCAGGAAGCATTCAAAAAACCCACTAGGGTTGGACTTAGAAAAAAAAAAAAAATCCTATTGAAGTCAATGGGGAAACACCTTTTGCTCTATAACTCCGGAAGTGAAAGTCTGAGAGACTCATAACCTTGATCCACAGTGCCAAAGTTGGGGTCGGCGAAGACGACAGTGAGGAATCAACTTGCTCAGACTTCCGGTTTCGGAGATACAGCAAAAAAAAATCTTATTTTTGGAATAACTTTTGAACGGTAAGTCCGATCGACAAAATTTCAACGTAGGCGTGTCTGCCGTCGAAAGGCGCATCTGGAGTGTGTCCTCCATTTTTCTCTACGACCCTTCCTTCATGGAGTAAAGTTGAAAAAACTCTTTAAAATTGAGTCGAACGCGTTCGACTCTACGCTTTCATCCTATACTCTAACCCTAACCCTAACCCTAACCCTAACCCTAACCCTAACCCTAACCCTAACCCTAACCCTAACCCTAACCCTAACCCTAACCCTAACCCTAACCCTAACCCTAACCCTAACCCTAACCCTAACCCTAACCCTAACCCTAACCCTAACCCTAACCCTAAAAAATGTACCAAAAAAGGGTGTCCAATAGATTCCCCAGGGTCTGAAACGTGCTTCTGACAACTTTTCCCAGGAAGCATTAAAAAAACCCACTAGGGTTGGACTTAAAGAAAAAAAAAAAAAAATCCTATTGAAGTCAATGGGGGAAACACATTTTGCTCTTTAACTCCGGAAGTGAAAGTCTGAGAGACTCAAAACCTTGATCCACAGTGCCAAAGTTGGGGTCGGCGAAGACGACAGTGAGGAATCAACTTGCTCAGACTTCCGGTTTCGGAGATAAAGCAAAAAAAAATCTTATTTTTGGAATAACTTTTGAACGGTAAGTCTGATTGACAAAATTTCAACGTAGGCGTGTCCGCCGTCGAAAGGCGCATCTGGAGTGTGTCCTTTATTTTTCTCTACGACCCTTCCTTCATGGAGTAAAGTTGAAAAAAGAGCCTGATACGCGTATCAAGGTACGCTTTCATCCTATACTCTAACCCTAACCCTAACCCTAACCCTAACCCTAACCCTAACCCTAACCCTAACCCTAACCCTAACCCTAGATTTGACTTGAAAAAAAATGTACCAAAAAAGGGTGTCCAATAGATTCCCCAGGGTCTGAAATGTGCTTCTGACAACTTTTCCCAGGAAGCATTCAAAAAACCCACTAGGGTTGGACTTAGAAAAAAAAAAAAAATCCTATTGAAGTCAATGGGGAAACACCTTTTGCTCTATAACTCCGGAAGTGAAAGTCTGAGAGACTCATAACCTTGATCCACAGTGCCAAAGTTGGGGTCGGCGAAGACGACAGTGAGGAATCAACTTGCTCAGACTTCCGGTTTCGGAGATACAGCAAAAAAAAATCTTATTTTTGGAATAACTTTTGAACGGTAAGTCCGATCGACAAAATTTCAACGTAGGCGTGTCTGCCGTCGAAAGGCGCATCTGGAGTGTGTCCTCCATTTTTCTCTACGACCCTTCCTTCATGGAGTAAAGTTGAAAAAACTCTTTAAAATTGAGTCGAACGCGTTCGACTCTACGCTTTCATCCTATACTCTAACCCTAACCCTAACCCTAACCCTAACCCTAACCCTAACCCTAACCCTAGTTGAAAAAAGAGCCTGATACGCGTATCAAGGTACGCTTTCATCCTATACTCTAACCCTAACCCTAACCCTAACCCTAACCCTAACCCTAACCCTAACCCTTTCCCCTAACCCTAACCCTGTGCTAACATCGTGCTAACATCGTGCTAACATCGTGCTTGCATCGTGCTTGCATCGTGCTTGCATCGTGCTAGCATCGTGCTTGCATCGTGCTAATATCGTGCTAGCATCGTGTTTGCATCGTGCTTGCATCGTGCTAACATCGTGCTAGCATCGTGCTTGCATCGTGCTTGCATCGTGCTTGCATCGTGCTAACATCGTGCTAACATCGTGCTAACATCGTGCTAACATCGTGTTTGCATCGTGCTTGCATCGTGCTAACATCGTGCTAGCATCGTGCTTGCATCGTGCTTGCATCGTGCTAACATCGTGCTAACATCGTGCTAACATCGTGCTATCACCCAGACCAAACTCTCTTACTAAACATAACCCTCGCAGCTCAGGTTATGTTTAGTATGAGGGTTTGGTCTGGGTGATATTTGACAAAATCAAGTTGAAAAAAATGAAAAATATCAAATTGGGCTCAAAAGATTCAAAATGGCTTGAAACGTCCTCCTGTCAATTTTTGGCAAAAAAAAAAAATTAGGGTTGGACTTGGTAAAATTTTCAAAAAAAAAAAAAAAAAATCACAAAAATCTACCATGAAATGGGTCTCAAAACATTCAAAATGGCCTGAAACGTGCCCTCTAGAATTTTTAGCCAGAAAAAACCTACAAAAAGGTAGGGAAAACACTTAAATATATTTTCACAAAAAAGTCCCATATATTTTCAAATGAAGTCCTTACCCTGCCTTAATTCGTCGTCTCTGAACACGCCTGAGGTGGTTTCATCTTTGCCAAACTTACAGTTTTTGAGATACAGCCAAAACAAATCTTATTTTGGCCGTATCTTTTGAATGGAAAGTCCAATCCACAAAATTTCAACTCAGGCGTGTTCAGCGTCGAAAGGAGATGCTGACGGATGTCCTCCTTTTGTCTCTTCGACCTTTCGTTCTAACCACATCCCTATTTGAAACCCAAAAAGGATCAGAGGGTGTCCAAGGCGTAGTCCGTTCACCCCTTTTCACCTAAATGACAGCCGTAAGTCGTAGAACGTTGGAAAAAGTTAGTTTAAAGGGTCCTCTAGTATAAAACCTCCACCTGGACTCTGCCGTGACGTCAAAAACACCAAAAAACCTGTCAAAAACACCAAAAATGCTCAAAAATGCTCAAAAGAAAGATCATCTCAATCAAACACTTCTACTAACCATAACCTGTCAATGGGGAACATGTTAGCACGATGTTAGCATAATGAAAGATGACCTGAATCAAACACTTCTACTAAACATAACCTGTCAATGGGGGCAAAGCATGGTTGACTTGGGTTGACTTGACTTGGGTTTACTTGACTTGGGTTGACTTGCCTTGACTTGGGTTGACTTGGGTTGACTTGCCTTGACTTGGAATAAATTGACTTGACTTGACTTGGGTTGACTTGACTTGACTTGACTTGGGTTGACTTGACTTGACTTGACTTGACTTGGGTTGACTTGACTTGGGTTGACTTGACTTGTCTTGGGTTGATTTGACTTGAAAAAAAATGTACCAAAAAAGGGTGTCCAATAGATTCCCCAGGGTCTGAAACGTGCTTCTGACAACTTTTCCCAGGAAGCATTAAAAAAACCCACTAGGGTTGGACTTAAAGAAAAAAAAAAAAAATCCTATTGAAGTCAATGGGGGAAACACATTTTGCTCTTTAACTCCGGAAGTGAAAGTCTGAGAGACTCAAAACCTTGATCCACAGTGCCAAAGTTGGGGTCGGCGAAGACGACAGTGAGGAATCAACTTGCTCAGACTTCCGGTTTCGGAGATAAAGCAAAAAAAAATCTTATTTTTGGAATAACTTTTGAACGGTAAGTCTGATTGACAAAATTTCAACGTAGGCGTGTCCGCCGTCGAAAGGCGCATCTGGAGTGTGTCCTTTATTTTTCTCTACGACCCTTCCTTCATGGAGTAAAGTTGAAAAAAGAGCCTGATACGCGTATCAAGGTACGCTTTCATCCTATACTCTAACCCTAACCCTAACCCTAACCCTAACCCTAACCCTAACCCTAACCCTAACCCTAACCCTAACCCTAACCCTAGATTTGACTTGAAAAAAAATGTACCAAAAAAGGGTGTCCAATAGATTCCCCAGGGTCTGAAATGTGCTTCTGACAACTTTTCCCAGGAAGCATTCAAAAAACCCACTAGGGTTGGACTTAGAAAAAAAAAAAAAATCCTATTGAAGTCAATGGGGAAACACCTTTTGCTCTATAACTCCGGAAGTGAAAGTCTGAGAGACTCATAACCTTGATCCACAGTGCCAAAGTTGGGGTCGGCGAAGACGACAGTGAGGAATCAACTTGCTCAGACTTCCGGTTTCGGAGATACAGCAAAAAAAAATCTTATTTTTGGAATAACTTTTGAACGGTAAGTCCGATCGACAAAATTTCAACGTAGGCGTGTCTGCCGTCGAAAGGCGCATCTGGAGTGTGTCCTCCATTTTTCTCTACGACCCTTCCTTCATGGAGTAAAGTTGAAAAAACTCTTTAAAATTGAGTCGAACGCGTTCGACTCTACGCTTTCATCCTATACTCTAACCCTAACCCTAACCCTAACCCTAACCCTAACCCTAACCCTAACCCTAACCCTAACCCTAACCCTAACCCTAACCCTAACCCTAACCCTAACCCTAACCCTAACCCTAACCCTAACCCTAACCCTAACCCTAACCCTAACCCTAACCCTAACCCTAAAAAATGTACCAAAAAAGGGTGTCCAATAGATTCCCCAGGGTCTGAAACGTGCTTCTGACAACTTTTCCCAGGAAGCATTAAAAAAACCCACTAGGGTTGGACTTAAAGAAAAAAAAAAAAAAATCCTATTGAAGTCAATGGGGGAAACACATTTTGCTCTTTAACTCCGGAAGTGAAAGTCTGAGAGACTCAAAACCTTGATCCACAGTGCCAAAGTTGGGGTCGGCGAAGACGACAGTGAGGAATCAACTTGCTCAGACTTCCGGTTTCGGAGATAAAGCAAAAAAAAATCTTATTTTTGGAATAACTTTTGAACGGTAAGTCTGATTGACAAAATTTCAACGTAGGCGTGTCCGCCGTCGAAAGGCGCATCTGGAGTGTGTCCTTTATTTTTCTCTACGACCCTTCCTTCATGGAGTAAAGTTGAAAAAAGAGCCTGATACGCGTATCAAGGTACGCTTTCATCCTATACTCTAACCCTAACCCTAACCCTAACCCTAACCCTAACCCTAACCCTAACCCTAACCCTAACCCTAACCCTAGATTTGACTTGAAAAAAAATGTACCAAAAAAGGGTGTCCAATAGATTCCCCAGGGTCTGAAATGTGCTTCTGACAACTTTTCCCAGGAAGCATTCAAAAAACCCACTAGGGTTGGACTTAGAAAAAAAAAAAAAATCCTATTGAAGTCAATGGGGAAACACCTTTTGCTCTATAACTCCGGAAGTGAAAGTCTGAGAGACTCATAACCTTGATCCACAGTGCCAAAGTTGGGGTCGGCGAAGACGACAGTGAGGAATCAACTTGCTCAGACTTCCGGTTTCGGAGATACAGCAAAAAAAAATCTTATTTTTGGAATAACTTTTGAACGGTAAGTCCGATCGACAAAATTTCAACGTAGGCGTGTCTGCCGTCGAAAGGCGCATCTGGAGTGTGTCCTCCATTTTTCTCTACGACCCTTCCTTCATGGAGTAAAGTTGAAAAAACTCTTTAAAATTGAGTCGAACGCGTTCGACTCTACGCTTTCATCCTATACTCTAACCCTAACCCTAACCCTAACCCTAACCCTAACCCTAACCCTAACCCTAACCCTAACCCTAACCCTAACCCTAACCCTAACCCTAACCCTAACCCTAACCCTAACCCTAACCCTAACCCTAACCCTAACCCTAACCCTAACCCTAACCCTAACCCTAAAAAATGTACCAAAAAAGGGTGTCCAATAGATTCCCCAGGGTCTGAAACGTGCTTCTGACAACTTTTCCCAGGAAGCATTAAAAAAACCCACTAGGGTTGGACTTAAAGAAAAAAAAAAAAAAATCCTATTGAAGTCAATGGGGGAAACACATTTTGCTCTTTAACTCCGGAAGTGAAAGTCTGAGAGACTCAAAACCTTGATCCACAGTGCCAAAGTTGGGGTCGGCGAAGACGACAGTGAGGAATCAACTTGCTCAGACTTCCGGTTTCGGAGATAAAGCAAAAAAAAATCTTATTTTTGGAATAACTTTTGAACGGTAAGTCTGATTGACAAAATTTCAACGTAGGCGTGTCCGCCGTCGAAAGGCGCATCTGGAGTGTGTCCTTTATTTTTCTCTACGACCCTTCCTTCATGGAGTAAAGTTGAAAAAAGAGCCTGATACGCGTATCAAGGTACGCTTTCATCCTATACTCTAACCCTAACCCTAACCCTAACCCTAACCCTAACCCTAACCCTAACCCTAACCCTAACCCTAACCCTAGATTTGACTTGAAAAAAAATGTACCAAAAAAGGGTGTCCAATAGATTCCCCAGGGTCTGAAATGTGCTTCTGACAACTTTTCCCAGGAAGCATTCAAAAAACCCACTAGGGTTGGACTTAGAAAAAAAAAAAAAATCCTATTGAAGTCAATGGGGAAACACCTTTTGCTCTATAACTCCGGAAGTGAAAGTCTGAGAGACTCATAACCTTGATCCACAGTGCCAAAGTTGGGGTCGGCGAAGACGACAGTGAGGAATCAACTTGCTCAGACTTCCGGTTTCGGAGATACAGCAAAAAAAAATCTTATTTTTGGAATAACTTTTGAACGGTAAGTCCGATCGACAAAATTTCAACGTAGGCGTGTCTGCCGTCGAAAGGCGCATCTGGAGTGTGTCCTCCATTTTTCTCTACGACCCTTCCTTCATGGAGTAAAGTTGAAAAAACTCTTTAAAATTGAGTCGAACGCGTTCGACTCTACGCTTTCATCCTATACTCTAACCCTAACCCTAACCCTAACCCTAACCCTAACCCTAACCCTAACCCTAGTTGAAAAAAGAGCCTGATACGCGTATCAAGGTACGCTTTCATCCTATACTCTAACCCTAACCCTAACCCTAACCCTAACCCTAACCCTAACCCTAACCCTTTCCCCTAACCCTAACCCTGTGCTAACATCGTGCTAACATCGTGCTAACATCGTGCTTGCATCGTGCTTGCATCGTGCTTGCATCGTGCTAGCATCGTGCTTGCATCGTGCTAATATCGTGCTAGCATCGTGTTTGCATCGTGCTTGCATCGTGCTAACATCGTGCTAGCATCGTGCTTGCATCGTGCTTGCATCGTGCTTGCATCGTGCTAACATCGTGCTAACATCGTGCTAACATCGTGCTAACATCGTGTTTGCATCGTGCTTGCATCGTGCTAACATCGTGCTAGCATCGTGCTTGCATCGTGCTTGCATCGTGCTAACATCGTGCTAACATCGTGCTAACATCGTGCTATCACCCAGACCAAACTCTCTTACTAAACATAACCCTCGCAGCTCAGGTTATGTTTAGTATGAGGGTTTGGTCTGGGTGATATTTGACAAAATCAAGTTGAAAAAAATGAAAAATATCAAATTGGGCTCAAAAGATTCAAAATGGCTTGAAACGTCCTCCTGTCAATTTTTGGCAAAAAAAAAAAATTAGGGTTGGACTTGGTAAAATTTTCAAAAAAAAAAAAAAAAAATCACAAAAATCTACCATGAAATGGGTCTCAAAACATTCAAAATGGCCTGAAACGTGCCCTCTAGAATTTTTAGCCAGAAAAAACCTACAAAAAGGTAGGGAAAACACTTAAATATATTTTCACAAAAAAGTCCCATATATTTTCAAATGAAGTCCTTACCCTGCCTTAATTCGTCGTCTCTGAACACGCCTGAGGTGGTTTCATCTTTGCCAAACTTACAGTTTTTGAGATACAGCCAAAACAAATCTTATTTTGGCCGTATCTTTTGAATGGAAAGTCCAATCCACAAAATTTCAACTCAGGCGTGTTCAGCGTCGAAAGGAGATGCTGACGGATGTCCTCCTTTTGTCTCTTCGACCTTTCGTTCTAACCACATCCCTATTTGAAACCCAAAAAGGATCAGAGGGTGTCCAAGGCGTAGTCCGTTCACCCCTTTTCACCTAAATGACAGCCGTAAGTCGTAGAACGTTGGAAAAAGTTAGTTTAAAGGGTCCTCTAGTATAAAACCTCCACCTGGACTCTGCCGTGACGTCAAAAACACCAAAAAACCTGTCAAAAACACCAAAAATGCTCAAAAATGCTCAAAAGAAAGATCATCTCAATCAAACACTTCTACTAACCATAACCTGTCAATGGGGAACATGTTAGCACGATGTTAGCATAATGAAAGATGACCTGAATCAAACACTTCTACTAAACATAACCTGTCAATGGGGGCAAAGCATGGTTGACTTGGGTTGACTTGACTTGGGTTTACTTGACTTGGGTTGACTTGCCTTGACTTGGGTTGACTTGGGTTGACTTGCCTTGACTTGGAATAAATTGACTTGACTTGACTTGGGTTGACTTGACTTGACTTGACTTGGGTTGACTTGACTTGACTTGACTTGACTTGGGTTGACTTGACTTGGGTTGACTTGACTTGTCTTGGGTTGATTTGACTTGAAAAAAAATGTACCAAAAAAGGGTGTCCAATAGATTCCCCAGGGTCTGAAACGTGCTTCTGACAACTTTTCCCAGGAAGCATTAAAAAAACCCACTAGGGTTGGACTTAAAGAAAAAAAAAAAAAATCCTATTGAAGTCAATGGGGGAAACACATTTTGCTCTTTAACTCCGGAAGTGAAAGTCTGAGAGACTCAAAACCTTGATCCACAGTGCCAAAGTTGGGGTCGGCGAAGACGACAGTGAGGAATCAACTTGCTCAGACTTCCGGTTTCGGAGATAAAGCAAAAAAAAATCTTATTTTTGGAATAACTTTTGAACGGTAAGTCTGATTGACAAAATTTCAACGTAGGCGTGTCCGCCGTCGAAAGGCGCATCTGGAGTGTGTCCTTTATTTTTCTCTACGACCCTTCCTTCATGGAGTAAAGTTGAAAAAAGAGCCTGATACGCGTATCAAGGTACGCTTTCATCCTATACTCTAACCCTAACCCTAACCCTAACCCTAACCCTAACCCTAACCCTAACCCTAACCCTAACCCTAACCCTAGATTTGACTTGAAAAAAAATGTACCAAAAAAGGGTGTCCAATAGATTCCCCAGGGTCTGAAATGTGCTTCTGACAACTTTTCCCAGGAAGCATTCAAAAAACCCACTAGGGTTGGACTTAGAAAAAAAAAAAAAATCCTATTGAAGTCAATGGGGAAACACCTTTTGCTCTATAACTCCGGAAGTGAAAGTCTGAGAGACTCATAACCTTGATCCACAGTGCCAAAGTTGGGGTCGGCGAAGACGACAGTGAGGAATCAACTTGCTCAGACTTCCGGTTTCGGAGATACAGCAAAAAAAAATCTTATTTTTGGAATAACTTTTGAACGGTAAGTCCGATCGACAAAATTTCAACGTAGGCGTGTCTGCCGTCGAAAGGCGCATCTGGAGTGTGTCCTCCATTTTTCTCTACGACCCTTCCTTCATGGAGTAAAGTTGAAAAAACTCTTTAAAATTGAGTCGAACGCGTTCGACTCTACGCTTTCATCCTATACTCTAACCCTAACCCTAACCCTAACCCTAACCCTAACCCTAACCCTAACCCTAACCCTAACCCTAAAAAATGTACCAAAAAAGGGTGTCCAATAGATTCCCCAGGGTCTGAAACGTGCTTCTGACAACTTTTCCCAGGAAGCATTAAAAAAACCCACTAGGGTTGGACTTAAAGAAAAAAAAAAAAAAATCCTATTGAAGTCAATGGGGGAAACACATTTTGCTCTTTAACTCCGGAAGTGAAAGTCTGAGAGACTCAAAACCTTGATCCACAGTGCCAAAGTTGGGGTCGGCGAAGACGACAGTGAGGAATCAACTTGCTCAGACTTCCGGTTTCGGAGATAAAGCAAAAAAAAATCTTATTTTTGGAATAACTTTTGAACGGTAAGTCTGATTGACAAAATTTCAACGTAGGCGTGTCCGCCGTCGAAAGGCGCATCTGGAGTGTGTCCTTTATTTTTCTCTACGACCCTTCCTTCATGGAGTAAAGTTGAAAAAAGAGCCTGATACGCGTATCAAGGTACGCTTTCATCCTATACTCTAACCCTAACCCTAACCCTAACCCTAACCCTAACCCTAACCCTAACCCTAACCCTAACCCTAACCCTAGATTTGACTTGAAAAAAAATGTACCAAAAAAGGGTGTCCAATAGATTCCCCAGGGTCTGAAATGTGCTTCTGACAACTTTTCCCAGGAAGCATTCAAAAAACCCACTAGGGTTGGACTTAGAAAAAAAAAAAAAATCCTATTGAAGTCAATGGGGAAACACCTTTTGCTCTATAACTCCGGAAGTGAAAGTCTGAGAGACTCATAACCTTGATCCACAGTGCCAAAGTTGGGGTCGGCGAAGACGACAGTGAGGAATCAACTTGCTCAGACTTCCGGTTTCGGAGATACAGCAAAAAAAAATCTTATTTTTGGAATAACTTTTGAACGGTAAGTCCGATCGACAAAATTTCAACGTAGGCGTGTCTGCCGTCGAAAGGCGCATCTGGAGTGTGTCCTCCATTTTTCTCTACGACCCTTCCTTCATGGAGTAAAGTTGAAAAAACTCTTTAAAATTGAGTCGAACGCGTTCGACTCTACGCTTTCATCCTATACTCTAACCCTAACCCTAACCCTAACCCTAACCCTAACCCTAACCCTAACCCTAACCCTAACCCTAACCCTAACCCTAACCCTAACCCTAACCTTAACCCTAACCCTAGATGAAAGATGACCTGAATCAAACACTTCTACTAAACATAACCTGTCAATGGGGGCAAAGCATGGTTGACTTGGGTTGCCTTGACTTGGGTTGACTTGCCTTGACTTGGGTTGACTTGCCTTGACTTGGGTTGACTTGCCTTGACTTGGAATAACTTGACTTGACTTGACTTGGGTTGACTTGGGTTGACTTGACTTGGGTTGACTTGACTTGACTTGACTTGAATTGGGTTGACTTGACTTGGGTTGACTTGACTTGGGTTGACTTGACTTGACTTGGGTTGATTTGACTTGAAAAAAAATGTACCAAAAAAGGGTGTCCAATAGATTCCCCATGGTCTGAAACGTGCTTATGACAACTTTTCCCAGGAAAAATTAAAAAAAAAAACACTAGGGTTGGACTTAGGGAAAAAAAAAAAAAATCCTATTGAAGTCAATGGGGGAAACACATTTTACTCTTTAACTCCGGAAGTGAAAGTCTGAGAGACTCATAACCTTGATCCACAGTGCCAAAGTCGGGGTCGGCGAAGACGACTGTGAGGAATCAACTTGCTCAAACTTCCGGTTTCGGAGATACAGCAAAAAAAAAACCTATTTTTGGAATAACTTTTGAACGGTAAGTCCGATTGACGAAATTAAAAACTAACCCTAACCCTGGAATGTGTCCTCAATTTTTCTCTACGACCCTTCCTTCATGGAGAAAATCAACAAAAGGTGTTTAAAATTACCCAGAAGCCTCTGCGAGCTCCGGAGGACAAAATGGACGACGGTTTAAGATGGCCGCCACCCTATAGACTACATTACCCATAAAACCCAAAGTTCCCATGATCCTTAGAGTCGCAGGGGGTGCGACCATACGCATTTCACCCCTAACCCTAACCCTAACCCTAACCCTAACCCTAACCCTAACCCAATATTTAGGCCTATAAAGCAAACGTGCACTGCCCTTAATATGTTTTAAAGGAACAGGCTAATCTGCCGTTAGAAAGTTATTTAACAACACGCATGCTGCATTTTAAAAAAAGCGCAAAGCCTCGGTTTCAAACGAGGAGCGAACTGAGTGACAAGGATCCAACATGGCCAAGCAGACTAGCCTTAAAAGCTTTTTTTCAGAGGCCAAACACAACTGATTAGGGTAAACCTTTTGACGAGGATGAACCTGTAATACCTGTAGTGTTGAGTCTGAATTGTATGTTCGAACAGCTTCACCAGAGAAAAAAGCCGAAATGTCGGGCGTTTCTGTCGTTATGGAGTGACAAGTTCTCTTGGCTAAGGTGCAAGGTAATTGATAGTCACAGTAAAATGTTCTGTTAGCACTGCGAAAAGGCGACGCAAAGGATTCACAAGAGGGTCGTATAATTTAAGAATCTCTTCTCTCATTGAACAAAGCAATGACCATGTTGCAGCGCTCATTTTAACGCCACAGCAGGTTGCGATTAAAGGCCACTTATTGACGCTCATCAGACATTAATGTTTTTGTTTCCCATTGTAAACTAAGGATAATAAACATGTTGCTTTCTAAACTACCTGATTATGTTATAATTTAAGCTACGCAGGCCGTCAGTTTTCTTTAATAGGAGCAGAAATAGATATTTGCCCGGCTTATCATTAAAATGTCGGGCAAATGAAAAACATTTTCCTCTAGCTGAACCTCAGAGAGGACCATCAGAGGACGTCAAGGGGACGTTTTGGAAGGACCGAATGCGAACGTCCCGCAGAGGACCTGCAGGTAAAGGTTACGGGGACGTTTTTAAAGGACGTCCTGGGGACGTATGCTGAGAGACCAAATAAGATCGTTCCCTAAAAGTCTGTTTTAAGGCTCATGCGAACGTCCCGCAGTGGACCACAGGTAAAGGTAATGGGGACGTTTTTGAAGGACGTCCTGGGGACGTTTGCTGAGAGACCAAATAAGAACATTCCCTAAAAGTCCGTTTTAAGGCTCATGCGAACGTCCCGCAGAGGACCTGCAGGTAAAGGTTATGGGGACGTTTTTAAAGGACGTCCTGGGGACTTGTGCTAACAGACCAAATTATAAGGTTCCCTAATAGTCCGTTTTAAGGCTCATGCGAACGTCACACATGAGGACCACAGGTAAAGGTAACAGGGACGTTTTTGAAGGACGTCCTGGGGACGTGTGCTGAGAGACCAAATTATAATGTTCCCTAAAAGTCCGATTTAAGACTCATGCGAACGTCACAGAAGGACCAAACGTAGACTTGCTACAAACGTCAAAAACGTTCTGGTAACGTCATCTAGCGAACGTTGTGGCGGGGACCAAATTGGGACGATTGGGGACCTTGCCAATGTCCTGAGAACGTCCTGGGGACGTTCCCTGTTTGCGGGGTTCTCCCATTCTCTTTCTCTCTCTCTCTCTCTCTTTCTCTCTCTCTCTCCTTCCATACCATATTGCTTATGCCTATAATAACACTGATAAAATAATAACTGATAAGCCATATTGCCTACTGTTAAATCTACTACCCAGATGTATCTCCCTATCTGTTTCTCAAATTGATGTCTACTAACATAAATGTTCTCTCTCCCTTATAGCATGTTCCAATCGCTGATGGAAGTGGAACTATTGCTCCTCACCCCCACCACTCCGCATCTACGCACATGGACAGCTGAACTCTACCCACTCACTTTCTTCCTTTTCTTTCCCTTTTCTCTCCCTACTAATCAGGACTATCTCCGCTATGGGACGCTGCTGTAGTCTCTCCACCTGGTCTACCTGGAGAAACCCTCGGCCAATCGCACCCACCGCCACTGCAATGCCGTACACTTACTCTACCCAATACCCTATGCTAGCATTTATATACAATATACATTATTGCCACCACTGAAATGTTTCTCTGTCCCTACATCCCTTACCCCTGTAACAGTAACCCTATTGGCACAGTAATCTGGTCTTGCCTGTATCATGTATTTACCACCAGATGTATGTATGCATATGTCCAGTGACCAATGGCTGGCTGTGTATAACCCTTGTTGCTTCCTTTCCCCTTCTGCCACAAAACCCTTCCCCTTCCCCCCGTCCCACCTTCCTGTCTCCACCCGGCCGACCTTAAGCAGATGGGTCCCCCCTTATGTGCCGTGGTTCTGCTTAAGGTTTCTTCCTGCCCAACAGGGAGTTTTTCCTTGCCCCTGTTGCCGTTGTGCATGCACAAAGGGGGTTCAGGCTGGGCTCTGTTAAGTGCCTAGAGGCAATTGTATTATTATGGCGCTATACAAATTAAATTGAATTGAATTGAATATGTCAGACCTAACGCTAAAGACATTGTCAATGGCCAAAAGCTTATGAGTAATTGCTCAGGTGGTGCTGGGACCCCTTAACCTGTTGTTTATTCTTCACATTGTTGCTCTTTTTGGGGGGCGTCTCTCCAGCTTGCTTGTCATTGTTCAGGCATTCTCTTATTCTATTCTTCTTTCTATTATCACATTCACTGGTAGGTCATTAGCAACCTCCGTCTTCGACCTGATGTACACACATTGTCACTAGTTATCGACTAGTTCACTTAGCTTGCCCATGCTTTCACCAAGGCTGGGTTTCATTTATAGGTCACTGAAACTGAAATATATTGCAGCAGCGCAGCACACACGTCTGGCGTCCATCTGCTATGTTGGGGTTTTCGTTAAATCCTGCTTGTATTTATTGTGGCAGCAATTTACAGTGTAAATTGTTTTTAAGCAGCAGTTGCAATGTGCAGCTTTATCTTGCAGCAGCAGTTGCAATGTTGCAGCTTTATCTTGCAGCAGCAGCTTGAGCAGATCTAGGGCGCCATGACCAAACATACTACCTTGTACTTACATTAATAAAATCTTTTACTTACTCTGAGAGTTTCCTGTCTGAAATAAGAATAGCAGAAGATACTTTCCCCAGCGCCTGCAACTGTGTGCTTCTCCTGAGTCTCGCCCCACACTTTCTATTACACAGTAAGCTACCATCTATTTTCTCTCAAATCATAACCTTCTGTTACAGATAACACCCTTACATGGCAAAAACGGAGCCCAACGACCCAGTTCATTGGACACCATTTAAATCTTGGCTGGATGAGTTAAACATGTGAGGGGGACACAGGGTCAGGGTGAGGTGGCAGAGTCTCCCAGGGTCAGGGTCAGGGTGAGGTGGCAGAGTCTCCCTGGGTCAGGGTCAGGGTGAGGTGGCAGAGTCTCCCTGGGTCAGGGTCAGGGTTGGGTGGCAGAGTCTCCCTGGGTTAGGGTTGGGTGGCAGAGTCTCCCTGGGTCAGGGTAAGGTGGCAGAGTCTCCCTGGGTCACGGTTGGGTGGCAGAGTCTCCTAACCCTAGAGGCTAAGAATAACATTAACCAGTAATTATAGTAAACAGTAAATATTACCTAAACATAGTATGTATGGGGTAGAGCTCTAGTGCTGTATGGGGTAGAGCTCTAGTGCTGTATGGGGTAGAGCTCTAGTGCTGTATGGGGTAGAGCTCTAGTGCTGTCTGGGGTAGAGCTCTAGTGCTGTATGGGGTAGTGCTCTAGTGCTGTATGGGGTAGAGCTCTAGTGCTGTATGCTGTATGGGGTAGAGCTCTAGTGCTGTATGGGGTAGAGCTCTAGTGCTGTATGGGGTAGAGCTCTAGTGCTGTATGGGGTAGAGCTCTAGTGCTGTATGCTGTATGGGGTAGAGCTCTAGTGCTGTATGGGGTAGTGCTCTAGTGCTGTATGCTGTATGGGGTAGAGCTCTAGTGCTGTATGGGGTAGAGCTCTAGTGCTGTATGCTGTATGGGGTAGAGCTCTAGTGCTGTATGCTGTATGGGTAGAGCTCTAGTGCTGTATGGGGTAGAGCTCTAGTGCTGTATGGGGTAGAGCTCTAGTGCTGTATGGGGTAGAGCTCTAGTGCTGTATGGGGTAGAGCTCTAGTGCTGTATGGGGTAGAGCTCTAGTGCTGTATGCTGTATGGGGTAGAGCTCTAGTGCTGTATGCTCTATGGGGTAGAGCTCTTGTGCTGTATGGGGTAGAGCTCTAGTGCTGTATGGGGTAGAGCTCTAGTGCTGTATGGGGTAGAGCTCTAGTGCTGTATGGGGTAGAGATCTAGTGCTGTATGGGGTAGAGCTCTAGTGCTTTATGCTGTATGGGGTAGAGCTCTAGTGCTGTATGGGGTAGTGCTCTAGTGCTGTATGCTGTATGGGGTAGAGCTCTAGTGCTGTATGGGGTAGAGCTCTAGTGCTGTATGCTGTATGGGGTAGAGCTCTAGTGCTGTATGGGGTAGAGCTCTAGTGCTGTATGGGGTAGAGCTCTAGTGCTGTATGCTGTATGGGGTAGAGCTCTAGTGCTGTATGGGGTAGTGCTCTAGTGCTGTATGCTGTATGGGGTAGAGCTCTAGTGCTGTATGCTGTATGGGGTAGAGCTCTAGTGCTGTATGCTGTATGGGGTAGAGCTCTAGTGCTGTATGGGGTAGAGCTCTAGTGCTGTATGGGGTAGAGCTCTAGTGCTGTATGGGGTAGAGCTCTAGTGCTGTATGCTGTATGGGGTAGAGCTCTAGTGCTGTATGGGGTAGAGCTCTAGTGCTGTATGGGGTAGAGCTCTAGTGCTGTATGGGGTAATACTCTAGTGCTGTATGGGGTAGAGCTCTAGTGCTGTATGGGGTAGAGCTCTAGTGCTGTATGGGGTAGAGCTCTAGTGCTGTATGGGGTAGAGCTCTAGTGCTGTATGGGGTAGAGCTCTAGTGCTGTATGGGGTAGAGCTCTAGTGCTGTATGGGGTAGAGCTCTAGTGCTGTATGGGGTAGAGCTCTAGTGCTGTATGGGGTAGAGCTCTAGTGCTGTATGGGGTAGAGCTCTAGTGCTGTATGGGGTAGTGCTCTAGTGCTGTATGGGGTAGAGCTCTAGTGCTGTATGGGGTAGAGCTCTAGTGCTGTATGGGGTAGAGCTCTAGTGCTGTATGGGGTAGAGCTCTAGTGCTGTATGCTGTATGGGGTAGAGCTCTAGTGCTGTATGCTGTATGGGTAGAGCTCTAGTGCTGTATGGGGTAGAGCTCTAGTGCTGTATGGGGTAGAGCTCTAGTGCTGTATGGGGTAGAGCTCTAGTGCTGTATGGGGTAGAGCTCTAGTGCTGTATGGGGTAGAGCTCTAGTGCTGTATGGGGTAGAGCTCTAGTGCTGTATGGGGTAATACTCTAGTGCTGTATGGGGTAGAGCTCTACTGCTGTATGGGGTAGAGCTCTAGTGCTGTATGGGGTAGAGCTCTAGGGCTGTATGGGGTAGAGCTCTAGTGCTGTATGGGGTAGAGCTCTAGTGCTGTATGCTGTATGGGGTAGAGCTCTAGTGCTGTATGGGGTAGAGCTCTAGTGCTGTATGGGGTAGAGCTCTAGTGCTGTATGGGGTAATACTCTAGTGCTGTATGGGGTAGAGCTCTAGTGCTGTATGGGGTAGAGCTCTAGTGCTGTATGGGGTAGAGCTCTAGTGCTGTATGGGGTAATACTCTAGTGCTGTATGGGGTAGAGCTCTAGTGCTGTATGGGGTAATACTCTAGTGCTGTATGGGGTAGAGCTCTAGTGCTGTATGGGGTAATACTCTAGTGCTGTATGGGGTAGAGCTCTAGTGCTGTATGGGGTAGAGCTCTAGTGCTGTATGGGGTAATACTCTAGTGCTGTATGGGGTAGAGCTCTAGTGCTGTATGGGGTAGAGCTCTAGTGCTGTATGGGGTATAGCTCTAGTGCTGTATGCTGTATGCTGTATGGGGTAGAGATCTAGTGCTGTATGGGGTAGAGCTCTAGTGCTGTATGGGGTAGAGCTCTAGTGCTGTATGGGGTAGAGCTCTAGTGCTGTATGGGGTAGAGCTCTAGTGCTGTATGCTGTATGGGGTAGAGCTCTAGTGCTGTATGGGGTAGAGCTCTAGTGCTGTATGCTGTATGGGGTAGAGATCTAGTGCTGTATGGGGTAGAGCTCTAGTGCTGTATGGGGTAGAGCTCTAGTGCTGTATGGGGTAGAGCTCTAGTGCTGTATGGGGTAGAGCTCTAGTGCTGTATGGGGTAGAGCTCTAGTGCTGTATGGGGTAATACTCTAGTGCTGTATGGGGTAGAGCTCTAGTGCTGTATGGGGTAGAGCTCTAGTGCTGTATGCTGTATGGGGTAGAGCTCTAGTGCTGTATGGGGTAGAGCTCTAGTGCTGTATGGGGTAGAGCTCTAGTGCTGTATGGGGTAGAGCTCTAGTGCTGTATGGGGTAGAGCTCTAGTGTTGTATGGGGTAGAGCTCTAGTGCTGTATGCTGTATGGGGTAGAGCTCTAGTGCTGTATGGGGTAGAGCTCTAGTGCTGTATGGGGTAGAGCTCTAGTGCTGTATGGGGTAGAGCTCTAGTGCTGTATGGGGTAGAGCTCTAGTGCTGTATGGGGTAGAGCTCTAGTGCTGTATGGGGTAGAGCTCTAGTGCTGTATGGGGTAGAGCTCTAGTGCTGTATGGGGTAGAGCTCTAGTGCTGTATGGGGTAGAGCTCTAGTGCTGTGTGGGGTAGAGCTCTACCCCATACGGCACTAGAGTATTACCCCATACAGCATACAGCCCTAGAGCTCTACCCCATACAGACGTCCCCTGTTTGCGGGGTATTGACAGAGGGGGCTAAAATAGAGTTCATCTATCTATAAATCCAGAAATCTCTGTGTATCAGTCTGTCCGTCTAGGGCGTATCTCCCTGACGGTAGTTACGTTAGTTATGATATTTCGCATGTAGCTTACGCATGTCATGAACCTTCATTTTGAAGATTTTTGAATTCATAGTTCGCGAGATATTTGTATTTTACCGTTTCCCGTAGGCACTATGGGTTATCGTTTCCCGTAGCAAGTCCGATTGTGCACCGAAATGACGTAACAATCAAACATATACGTTTAGCGGTATTAAACTATCCTGCCTTCACTCAAAGTTCAGAATAGCGTTGGATACGATAAGGAGGTCCGCATTCAAATTCTTCTTGGTGAACAGATACAGACTTTTGCTCAGGTAATCTTAAGACAGTGATTGATTTTATCTATTTGTTTATTTTTAAGCTTCTTTATATTAAAGGTACAATATGCAACAATTATGCTTCAGAATTAGGGCTAGGATAAGCAGTTTAACCTTAAAATAACAGCTTAAAAAAAATTGGAGCGCTACAATGACTTTTAATATGGAGAATTGCGTCCGTGCCAATGGCATAGCAGGGTCGATAGGCATATAACTGCCCTCTGTAGCTTTGCCTGCCGATGCCCGCCGACCTGACTTTGATTACCTTCTGCCGATCTAGTAAGTAGCTTATTTGCCGTCTTGCTTAGTCTTGTGTTGCACATGATTGATGTACACACACACACACACACACACACCTCTGCTCAGTCAGATTTGTCACACACCAACATGACGACGGAAATGTACTCCTACAATACCAAGACACAGGCCAGCAACGTAAAACACATCTGCACAAATGAGCATCACCCATCCCTTCCTCTCTCTCACACACCCACACACACACACACACACACACACACACACACACACACACACACACACACACCTCTGCCAGACAGATGAATTGTAATGTAATTGCATGTAAATGCCACACCAACATGATAACAGAAATGTACCCCAGTAAGATCACAGGCCAGCAACATCATACATGGGTACACATTCCCAATAGTCTCTTCCTGACACACACACACACACACACACACACACACACACACACACACACACACACACACACACACTTTTCAAACATCAATATAGTGTGCACTTACTATGCATGTTGCTTAGTGAGACTTCTGGCATTCCTTCCCTTGAACAATCTTCCTCAAATCTGGCTCGTACTCCAGTGGCGTTCCGTGCATTTCACGACTAGGCCTTCAGCGATGTCCCACACGATGTTAAACTGAGTGAATCCACCTCCTAATACCATCATTATGACGCCATGGCTCTCGAACCATTATATTTATACAGAAAGGCAGTATAAGAGAGCATTGCATCACCTTAACAAAGTCGAGTACAACAGACTTTATTAATATTTCCGGAGCATTTAAAATCAATACACCCGTATTAACAATACATTAAGAGTAGTAAACTCTCAGTTAAATGATCGCTTGGATATTACTGTCACAACTTAAAAATAAAAGGCGATTTTCAGGGATTAGTCTACAAAGTTTTATTAAGTCCACCGAAAGTAGCCTATGTGAGCTTTAACAAGTTTGTCCACTAAACATCGCATTGTCCCACCTGCAAAGCAGTTTCATTAAACGTCCCATCCTCACGATATCCAGTTTTTCTTGAAAGTTCCGTCTTGAAAATGGCGTTGTAATTGTATCAAAAACTGGAATTATCAAGTTGGTGTAAACTAGTTTATTTGAGTTGGTTAATGTAATTATATTTAGTCTTACCAATTGAAACAACTAGCATAATAAGCATTGAAACCGATGTATGTCGTTTAGCCAGCTAAACTGAGCACTGAAGCACTGCACCGGTCTGCCTCAGTATCCAATCAAAGGACGTTTACATGTCACGTTCAAAGCGAGGAAAGAAATCTTTCAGGCCTTCAAGAAGGCCCAGTGTCGCCAACTCGAAATCTGATTGGTTGTCACAACTGTCTGTTTCAGTTCATTCAACTTAAATGAACTGAAACAGCCAGTTGTGATAACCAATCAGATGTACACGGGCCTTCAATGTGAATTCTGAAGGCCTCAGGGAAGATTTCTGTTCTCGGGGAAGATTTCTAGGAGCGTGGCAACACATGATAGCTGAAATATGATTGGATGAAAGCTCTAACATAAATTAACAACGCTGGGAGCTATGAAATGAAGATAATGGACTATGGGGAATAATTTAATACATATTTATGAAAAGAAAATATTAAAATTAAATGTATTTTATTACATTTATTTTCTGATGATGTTTAGGCCAGCAGAGAAGGCCTTGAAGGCCCTGACGGACCACCACTGTCGTACTCCGTTGTTGCCACTGGAAGCAGTTCTTTCAGATGGGTGTCATTCAGAACAGAGCGGTGTTTTGATTTCACGAATTTCAAGGTAGAAAAAACGGACTCGCAGACGTACGTTGAGCCAAACATTGACAGTATTTTCAGTGCAGCCCTTTTGACAGTGGGGTATTTGTCCATTGATACACGTTTCCAGAACTCGATGGTCCCTTCCATTAAAGCAGGTTTCAGTTGGTCCTCCTCAGCGAGATCAATCATCTCCAACTCAGCGGCTGCCTCATCAGCGACCAGCGGGGCTTTCAAACAGTCCGTATCCGCATTGAATGGGTCGACGAGGAAGGTGATTTGTGGCCTTTTCAGTTGTAGGTCACGGAAGCGGATCACAAAAGTGTCGTGCAGGTTTTCAACCAGAGTTGCATATCTGTCGCGTTGCTTCTTCAGGGTGGCACTGGTGACTTGCCCGCTAACTTTTAGCAGATTGGGGAAATGCGTTAAATCTCCCTTCTGAACGTGCGCCTTGAACAGCTTCAGTTTGTTGACAAACGCAAAAACACTCTGCACCAAATCAGGCAGCACTTTCATTTTACCCTGCAGGGTAAGGTTCAGTCTGTCCAAGTGGCTCAACATGTCAACCAAAAAGGCCAAATCCATGATCCATTTGGGGTCCGAGAGCTGTGGATAGTCCTTGTTCTTCTCTTCCATGAAGAGTTTCACGGCATCCAAAAGTTCGAAGAAGCGAGAGAGCACCTTTCCCCTTGACAGCCACCTCACGGTGCAGTGCAGAGGCAGGTCACCTGGAAGCTCCTCGTCCAGCTCTGCGATGAAATTCTTGAACTGCCGGTGGTTAAGAGCGTGTGTGCGGATGTAGTTGACTATTTCCATCACAGGTTTCATGACGTTGTCTAAATTCAATGATTTAGACACCAGTTGCTCCTTGTGGATAATGCAGTGGAAATTCCAAAAGTCGGGAAATGTTTCGTCGGCTTTGCACAACCCCACGAGCCCGTTCACGGATCCAATCATCGACGGTGCGCCATCCGTGGCTATGGCTGTGAGCTTATGTAGTGGCAGGTTTGCTTTCTCAAATGCACTGATCATGGTTTCTTTAACATCTACCCCTCGTGTTCTCTCTTTTAATGGCATAATGTCCAAGAGTTCCTCTTTGATTACGCACTCAATTGACACAGAGCGAGCAAATATCGCCAACTGAGGCTTGTCTTGTATGTCACAACTCTCATCCAATGCAACACTGAAATATTCGCATGCTTGAAGGTCAGAGTGAAGCTGTGATTCAATAGCCGTGTTAATTTCAGATATTCTGCGTTCTACGGTGTGGCGGGACAGTTGGAGGTCTGACGCCATGCGTTGTAGTTTGTTACTTTCAGGAGACTTTCAGATTTCAACAGCGTCAGTTATGCATTTTTTTATGAACTCCCCTTCGTTGTATGGCTTTTTAGCCCGTGCGATGTTCCAAGCCAGGTTATATGATGCAAGCGTTACCGTCTCTGACTGATTCGTAAATTTTCTGAAAATTTGTACCTGCTTTTCTGCCTGACTTTTCAAAGCATTTAACTTGTGCTTTCGTAGCTCACTCCCTTTTGGGAAATCCTGGTCGAAGTTAGCGTGGAGGGTATTGAAGTGGCGGTGAAGATTGGAAGCCTTGTAATGCGCCAGTGACGACTGGCATATAAGGCAAAATGGCTTGCCATTGCGTTCGATGAAAAAATATAAAGTCTCCCACTCAGTTAGAAAAGTTCTGTTTTCCTCTTCGTATTTTCTTTTAGCAGTGCACTTTTTTCCTGCCATTTTAAAGTGAAGATCGTAGAGCGCATTTGCCATGATCTCAAAATACCGTAATGAACGCAAGCGACGCACACTAACAAAATCACCGTATGACACGTAAGGAAAGCGAACACGCACATAAACACACACGCAAACACAAACTTGGACATGGACTTGAACATGAAGGTAAGAGCCGCAGGACTCCAGGCAAAGAGCCGCATGCGGCTCGCGAGCCACGGGTTGGCCACCCCTGGTATAGCGTATTTTTACAGTACATTTCTGCACTTATTCGACTTACAACTTGGCAAACTCATTTCATAAGCATGGTTGAAATGTAACTGTGATTACAGCACTTATTCATGGCATATGCAAAACGCATGAATTTTACTCTATACAACTCTCTCTCTGAATTCATAGTTCGCGAGATATTTCTATTTTATCGTTTGCGTTGGGTTATCGTTTGAGTATACACCGCTACAAATGGTAGCTTATTGATAAGCCTCGGAGGCTTTCAGATTGTCCATTGCTTTCCCGTCTGTTGCTATGGAGTCCACGAAATACGCGCAAATCTCGCTGTAAGTTATGTTGGGCCCACGACGTCATGTACTCAGTCCTGCACTGAATTCGGGTGGGGGATAGTAACGCCATCTCCAGTCAGAGTATTTAAACTGTGTTCCCATTGTAAGGACATAATTAGATTACGATCTGTCTGAGAGTGGGCTGTCAAAGCTAGCATCATCGAAGTCACACAGTACAGTACAGTACATACATTCAATAAAATGAACCTACATTTGAGTCCAACTGCATGTCCATTTATGATCTCTGTATACCTTTGAATCACACACATAATGTCAACTATATTTGTATTTCGGACCGTGTGTAAAAGCATTTCTTTGTGGATATGAGACGTGGATCATACATACAGTACAGTACATACATTCATTAAAATTAACCTACATTTGAGTCCAACTGCATGACCATTCTTACCCTACACTTACCCTTACAATAAAGAAGTGATCCTATTTCAACCATAACTTCATTTAAAATTATTTCTTTCTTTATGACATTTAGTTTATAGTTTAGACAGCAACTTTGACATCTATATTCAACTGCATCCATACATAATCTCAAACTTTATTTGTTGGTGTATCTCCAAAAAGGCTATACAACATTAAAACATTTCTTAATGAAAAGGAAACATGCATCACAATAATACTTCAGTGTAACCTGTACCTATGTGGAGTGCAAATATGTCTTGCTATTACACTACCCAACAGCTACACCGACGTCTGCTAACACTACAGAATGCATAATTCCTACGGGCACTGCACTAGTTAAAATAATGAAATGATTCAAACAGACCACCAGTGGGCTCATTCACATGATTTATTATCATTAGTTATTTTAAGTAGACCTATCCATTCTCCATGTAGGCCTAGTTGTTGCGAGGTCACGTATGGAGAACCTTTTGCAGCGTTTTTGTTTTTTTTCGGTCGGCAGGCTCACGAATTAGGCAAGCTGATGCTAAGCAGAAATGAGAAAGAACACCAGGTCACTATGACTTGCATTCTTAATTTCATCACTCGTCTTTATCTGAACTTCAAACCAACAGAAGTGTTGCAACAAGATTATTGGGAAATATAAAAACATAGGTTTCTGTTTTGCAAACTGCAAAATTGTCTTCCCATTCCCCTTTAAAGGCTCTGTTTTGGTTGTCAACTTTCCTCTTCAGACTTATTTACAAAGACATCGTTCCCAGCTAATTTTTTGCTAACTTCTCTCTGCAAGCTATTTTCCCCAAACAATAAACATTGTTGCATTGTAAGGAGGTGCGTCAACCAACTATTTGGAAATAAAAGTAGCCTAAGATAGACTCCAAGTAGTAGCCTAGGTCTAATTAGGAGGCTCAATGTTGAAAGAAGGCCATAATTGCTATTATTCACAATAGGCGAGAGGGGGCTAAAATAGAGTTCATTAAAATAATGAAATGATTCAAACAGACCACCAGTGGGCTCATTCACATGGTTTATTATCATTAGTTATTTTAAGTAGACCTATCCATTCTCCATGTAGGCCTAGTTGTTGCAAGGTCACGTATGGAGAACCTTTTGCAGCGTTTTTTTTTTTTTTTTTTTCGGTCGGCAGGCTCAAGAATTAGGCAAGCTGATGCTAAGCAGAAATGAGTGAGAACACCAGGTCACTATGATTTGCATTCTTAATTTCATCACTCGTCTTTATCTGAACTTCAAACCGACAGAAGTGTTGCAGCAAGATTATTGTGTCAGAGCGAAAAAAAAACCCATAGATTTATGTTTTACAAACCGCGACAACTTCGTTGCATATGAGACACATTGGCTTTCCATTAGTGAAACCAGGTAAGATGAACGCAGTGTCAGCGAGCGTGTGCGAGTACATGCATGTGTGTGTGTGTGAGCATGTGTGTGCCGCATGCATAAGTGTGTTTGTGAGCGTGTGTGTGTCTCCGTCTGTGTGTCTCTGTCTGTTTGTGCGAGCACACGTGGGTGTGTGTATGTGTTTGTGTGAATGTGTGTGTCCCCTTTCGCTACGGGCCCTAGTGCAGCTGCACACCCTGCACTCCCTATAATTACGCAACTGACTCACACTCACACACACACACACACACACACACACACACACACACACACACACACACACACCCAAACTCATTATCATCACTCCAGCCCCACCTGCCCTAAACGGTTAGTCTCTCATCCTGCCCTAAAATGGATGAAACTCATGTGGTTGAAGGGGAGGTGTGGCCAATCAGCTCCCTATAAAAATGACTGGTCCTGTCGTGTCGAGCTCAGAGATCAGAAGCCTCCTCAGAGACTCCAACGACCTGAAGATTCAGCCTACCTGCTGACCAATCAGAAGCCTCCTCCGAGACATCAACAACTTCAAGATTCATCCTACCTGCTGACCAATCAGAAGCCTCCTCCGAGACTCCAACAACCTCAAGATTCATCCTGCCTGCGGACCAATCATCACCAGCCTTTGGTATCCAGCTCTCCAGACTCTTTCCAGGTCTGTAGTGTCTGATTCTTTAACTAACATTAATTTATTGAAGGAGCTATTTAGCTCTAAATAAGATAAGTACATTAGTACTACAAAAATACAGATAAGCAATGCTATTTAGCTCTAAATAAGACAAGTACATTAGTACTAGATACATACAGATAAGCAATGCTATTTAGCTCTAAATAAGACAAGTACATTAGTACTAGATACATACAGATAAGCAATGCAACAGCTGAAACCTCTACTGGTTATCTAAGTGAAGTTTATTTACACTGATAATCCTCTGGTTATTAATCTAACCCTGACCACTTCCTTGGACAGGCTTTTCAATTTGAGTTAAAACATTAATGTATGAATGTGAATGAATGAATGTGTAACTGTGTACATGAATGAAACATTACTGTATGAATGTGAATGAATATGGCTGAAAGAATATTAATCAATAAATATGGCTGAGTGAGTGGATGATCATGAATGAACATGAATGAATGAATGAATGAATGCGTTACTGCGTATGTTCTGTGTATATGAAGAAAAGATGTATGAATGTGAATGAATGGATAAATATGACTGAATGAATGTGTTACTGTGTGTTTTCTCTGTTGTCAGTCATGGCGTCTGCTGGCCTGCTGTTCCTGCTGATGATGTCGTCCTCCCTCCTCCTCTCCAGCCTGGGTGATCCTTCACTCTCCATCCAGCCGGGCGCCCACTCTCTACAGAAGAAGAACCAGCCGGGCGCCCACTCTCTACAGAAGAGGAACATCAAAGTGACAAAGGTTTTTTTTACTGCAGTAAAATACATTGATAAGGTTGGAACGGCACTGTACCCTTTTATTGCGCTCATACCGGTTGCCGGACCTTATATAAATGGTTTTGTAGCAATAGCAAAAGCTATTTCGACAGCCAAAAGTGGAGATAAAACAATGGATCTGATCAAGAAAGAATTTCAAAATCTAAATTTTAAGCTTGACGTACAACAGCAAGAGATGAAATGGGAAATCTGGACAAGCACCTACAGTAGCTATGAGAATAAAATCAAGGTAGCCTTTAAGGGTTTTACAAGTCTTGTGGATGCGTTTGATGATTCAACCGTCACAAATAAGGAGAGGCTCATAAAGGAGTTCAAAAAAAACTATGAATCCATTGCACTCAAAGTTAAAGTGCTGCTTGAAGCACTTTCAAAGACCGAAACCCAACCTACTTTAGGAGGTGTGTTTGCAAATCTACTCAGTGACCATGTTAGATGTCATGAGAAGAACATCAAAGATTTCACTATTCTGATTCACGGTCTTGTACTGAAGGGCAACACCGTCAGTCAATTCATATACGGCCTCAAAGGGATCAACCAAGCAAATGAGCTAGCTGAAAACGCTTATAAATCTGGAATGATTATGTTCAATATTCACAAAAAATGCATCTCTGAGCCTGATAAATACATTAAAATGGACATCGAGCAGCATATTGATGACACCAAAGATCGTAAACAATTAGCATATTCAATCAAGTTTTTTTTGGAGAAAACGTTTAACAGGTATGACTGGATAGTTGTTGCCTTCATTACAAAAAATTCCAACCGTGAAAAAGCTATATCTAAACCCTTAAACAGGCACGTCTTGTCTGATCATTTTATTGTGGTGACAAAAGGGGGGGTTACCGTGGCTGCAGCCAGACAGGTGAAAGGGACTCACACCAAGGCTAAGATGGTCACAGAAGCCATAGAAAAATGCTTTAAAAGACCACCTGATTGTCATAAAGTTATAGAGCAGCTCAACAACTGTAATAGACTTTGGGATGGAACTGAACTAAAAGAGACGTATTCAGCCGTTCATGCCTATCATGCCAAAAACGATGGCAGTGCAGATTTAAAGGATGCAAACACGGCATATGACGAGGAGTTCATAGACACTGATAACCCAACACCGTACGCTTATACAGGAAAGTGTAAAAAGTACAAAATATTTCCAGGTGGACACTTTAGAGTTCTGATTAAAAGTGATGAAGAGATGACGAAAACGTCTCCTTGCACCAAAATGAACTGTGGCGGGAGAGGGAAAGGTAAATGTGTGGTTTTGAAAAACACTTTCATAGGAGTGTGTGAGTGTGAGAAAGGGCACTACGGACAGAACTGTGAGGAGACCATAGAACGTTACAAGCAACAAATACTGGATACAAAAATGCCAAAAATCTGACCTTACAGAATATCCGGAAATGAGCCTTCTGACATTTTTACAAATTCTTGTTTTCATTTTACCTAAATTTATAAATGATTCCACAACACTCCACTAACCATCTAAAGTTAATTAATGAGTGTGACCTCTTTCTTTCTTTGAGCATGTTAACACATAGAGTTCCAGGACAGGTTTAGCCTTGCTTAGTGTAGCCTAGCTTAGCACAAACACTGGAAGCAGCTGGAAACTATCTCCATCAAAACAGGCAAAACCCACCAAACCCAACAACAAAGCTTCATAAACAGGTGCTAAGGTCACGTTTAATCTGGTTAAACTCAGGTAAACATCTTACTGTTACAAGAAGTATTATATTTCAAGAAAAACGAATTATTAAAGAGGACCAACAGGTGGAACTGTCTGCTGGAGTCTGATTTTACAAGAAAAACATTTCTTAATTTTCCAAAAGTCTTTTAAATGATTCACTGAAAACATAAATGAAGAACTGGCCCAAAGGGCATTTTTAACACATATTTGATTGGTGGACAAACCATGTGAAAACATTATTTCCTGAGTGTCAGATTCCAAGTTCATTTCATGACATTTTGAAACAAAACAATGAAATGTTTGTGCTCAAACATTGTTGGATTTGGTTTATATGTGTGTAATAAGTGTAATCTTTAGCTCAAGTATCATAATGGCATTGTTCATAGGAGAGAACTGGTACAACAGTACCACAACAGAACCTTCTTGCATGGAATATTGTGATGTCATAATACCATTGTTCATAGGAGAGAGCCAATACATCAGTACCACAACAGAACCTTCCTCTATGGAATATTATGATGTCAGAATGACCTCCTGTGATGACACATTTGTTTTTTTTACCAACAAGACACCTTTCTTGTATTGAGCTTGTCCCTTAACATTGTGATATGCTTAAATAAATAACATTTAAATTATCTGTCATTATACATCTGTCTTTTTTATAATCTGAGAACTGGCATAGAGCCATAACAATGTATTTAAAAAAGAAACCTAACACTTATAACCACAACAATTAATTATGACTTTATTTTGGTAGGATAATAGGACTCATACACATATACACAGACACACACTGACATACGCACATTGACATACTGTTAGGTCAGAGCCCGGACCTGCATCAGCCAGGCCCACTTTGGTTTCCACCCGCTCTACCCAGGATCTGTAAAGGCCCTCCTACACAGTACAACATGTACCCAGGATCTGTAAAGGCCCTCCTACACAGTACAACATGTACCCAGGATCTGTAAAGGCCCTCCTACACAGTACATCATGTACCCAGGATCTGTAAAGGCCTTCCTACACAGTACAACACGTACTCAAGACCTGTAAAGTTGTGTTGATGTATTTTAAATGTGTGATTGAATTGCTGATGCTGGAACATGGACATCCACGGAAACAAAAGCAACAGATGAACAAAATGGCTGTAACACGACAAAATATCTAAATATCTTATCTGAAAACTGCACCAAGAGGGCAAGACACCTTTGTCCCAGGACCAGTCATGTAGGTACAATTGTTACCAGCATCGCATGGGAGCCCTGA